>NC_061103.1:11527081-11543444 GCF_015104395.2 Macrobrachium nipponense | reverse complement strand
ACGAATGAGTGAGTCCTCCGCAAATAATTTTTGGATGGGTCCCACAAAAAAATCCACGAATAGGCAAGTCCACAAATCTCAAGAACTAGAATACCTGGGGTTGACTGTATATAATTTTCAGTTTGTGTATATTTGTATGTATATATGCACGTCTGCATTTAGTTTTATTAAAATATGCACTTTTGCTTGTTTCTCTCTCTCAACAGGTTCTGAATAACCCCCAAGCATGAAGCTTCAGGGAAAGTAATGACTGATGGTGCTGGCAAACATACAGCTGACAAAGAAAGGTGGGTCACAGGGGCAGCTCCTTTAGCAATTCGACATAGTGAGACAGCAGATCAGTTTACCTTTAGACCTGGGCCAATGAGGAGCCACCGAGTCTTGAAAGACCAAAGCACAAAGCTCTGAACTAGTAAATTCTGTTCTACAAACCCTCGGTCCATTACATTAGGAAGACTCACTGATTGGTGGGAGCAATGTGAGTGAGCCTCTAGAACTGACTGGAGTTCAGCACACCTGGGCTATTCCTCCTGGTCGTAAGAACGAGGAGGAGTACCCTGCATCTGACAACTTGATTGGAGTATGTATAGGAACTGCATGATCAAGAGTCAGACCTCTGGGCCTTTTTGAAATGAGAGAGGAATTGTGACTTTATCTGGAAATAGGCTGGGAAGAATATTTAGAGTCGGAAGCATTAATGCAAAGTTCTGGGAAGGGTTTGCATTATTGCCAGTCTCCTTCCTCCCCTTGCTAGAGGAAGGAGCGGGATTGCTTCTATAATTCTTACAAGAAAAATAAAAAGCAAACTCGATGTGCAAGCTTGCCACATCAATCGCCAGACCAGCAAGTGTACGTTCGAGTCCTATCCTCAAACTGAAGGAAGAGAAGGTGAGAGGCCAGTCACTCTCAGCATCCTTCTTACCTCTAGAATCACAAACCATAGGCAAGATGCAACTTGTCCTCTTGACAAAGTGGGTAAGCAAACACAACTTGCGAGTATCCACCACCATTCCAAGGAAAAGAGGTTCCAAGGACCTGTGGGCAGAATTTTCTATTTACTCTGGAAGCAGAGCTAGTCCGGTGGGAAACAGGCGAAGTCTTCCATTATTCGTTTTCAATTCAGGGTGAACAAAGAATAATTGAACAGCTTATGAATTAGAAAATGTATATTAGAAGACAAAACTGAAACGTCAGAAGAAAATCATTCTGTCATCACAGCAGCCGATGTGGAAGGTGTGATGGTGCAGAAGACTACCACAGACTTCTTTTATACTGTGGGGTAAACAGAAGATGATAAGTCTAATGAGATATATCTCTGATTCTCGCAACAGCAAATGTTGAGCATGAGACATGGGCCTTATGCAAGAATTCTAAGCCAACCAGAGACCTAAGTCTGTGATTGCTGGCCAGAGAGATTCAAATTGGTAGTTAATCCTCGACGGAGGAGAACCAATACTAATACGAACAGAATCTCGGAGCAAAGTGCAGCATTCTGCCCCCTCGCTCAACTCTTACACCGAGTTGCCTAGTAATGTATTCTATGATGGAATGCATTTGCCTAGCACCATCGAGAGTAAGAGATACACTCAAGCTTCAGCATTTTAACAGAAATGGGAGTGAAAGAAACTCTCTTGTTCAGTGATAAAAGCAAATTTTGTGGTGTTGTAAGCAAACAATACCATTAATAATCTCAAAATCAAAAACTGGAAACTCTTGGGAGGCCTGAAAGGCTGTCCTGAGTTTTCTGGTTAATTAAAAGAAGGTATTATTCGTCTCTGTTACAAACCGGAAAAATTAACTTACAGATATGTGCCTATTACTTGGACGATGCAACTGATAACAGAAGCATGTCACGAGAGAATATACTAGTACACTCAAAGGTTCCTGTAAATCACATTCCAGCCTAATTCTTCTTCATTAGAGAGACAATATATGGACTGGAAGCAGACCTTTATTCTCTAATGAAGAGAACGAAGGTGAAGTTGTCCTAAAGGAAGACTTCTACAGTGATAACAGGATAGATACCAAAGATGACTAGTTCAAGCCAAACTGATTGTTCCTAAAATAGTAGCACTGGAGAGGTGTTCAAACCTCTTGGTGCTATCCATCCTGAAGAGAATGATGTATGTTTGGTAAGATTCTAAGATTGAACAAAAAACATAGTCTCTCGGTTTCAAACTCTGAGGAGTAGGCTCCACAGATTTCCTCTTATTCACTTGTTCATATCCAGTGTAACCAGGAAGTAGAGGTAGGGAGAGAGGAGGAGGATTGTTATTGCCAGCCTGCTCTGAACTTACGATGTTCTCACTTTGTTAAACGAAGCATTCATTTCCTACAACCGTTTCGTTCGTGTACGCGAGCAAAAGTTGACTGGAGTTAAATGCAGTAAAAGCTGGCGAGAACTTGCCACATCTTGCTATGCTACACAGAGGACCTCCTCCTTATCTCCATCAGATGCCTTGTCCCGAGGAACAGCAAAATCATCATCTTGGCACCTGAAGAATAGCCATTCCTGGCTTTCACAAGTGGTCCGAGCCACCAATGCAACTCAGTCCTTCTCTTCCCCTGTGCCACTATCAATGATTAGAGTTTTAATCGTCAACAAAAGAACTTTCACTTCTTCCCAATTAACTGTCTCCTTTGAGGTCGAAGAATCCAAGAAGAAGAATAAAGAGGGAAGATAAAGGTCCAAGACATGAAGACGGTACTTGTCCATTCACCTAGAAGGTGTGCATGCAATTTCAAGCTCTGCATAACTACAAACCAGACTGAAGAGCAAAACTCATCTGTACTGGTAAGACTTGTCTTGCTATCCAAGCATTGTGATAGTGAGCGCTCGGCAAGAAAAACGCCTCTTGTGAGACAATAATTGGCCGAGCCTTGTCTTGCCCTGGTACTCTACAATATGATGAAGCCAAGCACTCAGCAAGCACCAGCAAAAGCAAGGGATCAAGGCGCTCAGTGAGACTCCCGATTATTGTAATCATTATCGGGAATGACCGTTGTCCAAGTGTTTGGAAATCACAGAAAACCAAATCACTCTGTGAACACCAGAAATTTCAAGGAATTTAATGGCTTAGTGAGACTCCCAATTTCTGTAATAACAGTTAATGGGATGTCTTTCTCGCCCGATCATTTGGAAACTACTATAGTAAATCATAACACTCTGAGAATGCCAGAAATTCCAAGGAATTCGAGCATTCAAGCGAGATTCCCAGGTATTGTAGCAACAATTATCAGGAATTCTCGTTTCGCCCAAGTGCTTGCAGTGCAGATCATAGAAGACCAAAACCCTGGAGTGCTAGAAATCCCAGAATTTAAGCACTTGGCGAGATGACCCAAATTTTGTCAAACGATCATTGGGGTGGGACCCCTCCTCGACTCCTGTAGAAATCAAGAAGGAACAGGCATAAAAACCAGTCCTAAATGCGAGAATTTAAGACGAAAATGCGAGTACAATTTAACAGAATATACACTCGAGGCTCCCAAAACGCAAGAACTCATAGGGGACTGTGAATTGAAATATGTCCAAAAGACAGAAAAAGCCAGGGAGAACACAGTCCCCAGATCTGTCCAAAGATCCTTCTTCAACGACGTGGACATACATCCAGTGGGACTCTAAGATCCTTCGAGGAACATAGTCCCCGATGCTGAATCCTATGAAGAGCACTCTTCAGGATTCCTCCTAATTACCTTGCCCCTCCTGGTGTAGCCATAGGAAGTAGAGGAAATAGTTGAGGAAGATAGGATGCTCTTGCTCACCCTGCTAGCAGAACTAGCAGAAGAAGCGAGTTGCGGGCAGCCACCAACCTGCGGTGTTAGCCACAACGCGAGTCTAGGAGTGTTACTGTCCTGGAGAAATGCTGTCCCGAGGTGGGAGAAAAATTCGCCGCCACCGAGACCGGTCAGTCACGCTAACGTGACCGTGGTCTGGGTGGAGTTAAGCGTACATCTCACTGGCAAGGGCCAATACTATCCTCCAATGCATCCCAGTCCTCGTCAAGGCCGAAACCTCTCAAGAGGACTGAATGGGGGACCCCTACTGGTCTCATCGCGTGCATGGTCCCACAGGACTGTCATGTCAACCCTGGGTAATGAGCAATCACCAGCAAGGCATGAGTCACCTGAGCGATTTACTCTTTTCTTCCACTCCGTGCCTGAGTTGTGATGGTAAGCAGACTCAGCGTTACCGGCTCTAGATGCACGTGAATCCGTAGATTTACATGCACTCAGGTTATCTTGCAAACGAGCACCCGACACGGAGCTAGTCTTAGGAGCAGAATCTCTAAGACTAGCAGCAGAAATGCAAACTGAAGTTTGTGTTTCTATGGCTCCCGACACGCTAGTCCCTGGGACAGCATGACGGTTCCTGTTCCTGAGGAACAGGCGACCCAGCGAAGAACCAACTGCCCCCTTAGTTTGAGGAGGCAACCCTTAGAAGTACTATGACGAGACTTCTTTTGGGGGGGGGCGCGACGACGACGACGACGACCTTCTCCTTCTTCGGCAGGGAGCCTTAGAAGTCGAAGGGGAGGATGTTGAAGAAAAATATGATGATTACGAAGAGGAAGATGACAACACTTGACAAGCTCTCTTCCTCCTCAACTTCTTCCTCTCCAAATTCTGCAAGATTTCTTGTACAGGATGAGGCACATTTACTAGCAAAAGTAGAGTTAATAATTACAAGACAGCCGCAAAGGCGTTGTCCATTGATGAAACACTAGGATAACAGCGACATATTAATACAATTTCCAGTAGTGAAAAAGTACACATACTTGAGGACCAGTATCACAACATGCTATGAGTTATAGGTACAATTCCGAGTTTAGGATATAGCCAACACAAAGATATCCAACCATCTACTGCTACAATCAACTATCACCACTGTTAGCCTGTAAAAGAAAGGAAACTATGATTAAAAAAAAAAAATAATGATACTCCTCTTGCATCCAAGGGCACCACCATCCAAAAATGAGGAGATACCCTCAAACACAACAACACACGGCCCTCCTCTCTCTTCGTCCAATAAGTTAGCAAAAAGACAAAAGAGGAGAATAAATATCGGAAGAAAAACAAGGGACGAACCTCCAAAGATCCCCTCGGTAATTTCCAAAGCGTAAGTGTAAATACCAAATGAATACACGGTCTTTTCTTGATATTAAAGGATGAAAATATGTAATAAGTGTGTATGCACACCCTTGCTGCCGACCTTAACACATAAAGTAGAAAAGCGGCTAACAAGGCTATCACAAAAAGTGGGTCTGTATATTAACATCAATCACAATATAAATATATATATTCAAATAAAAAGGAAGATCCCACCGGGAAAATCATGATTAACAGTAGTCAGCAAGAGCTCACAAACATGACAATTTGTCCAAAATTGCATTTTTCCTAACTATACAAACCTGAGGTCCTTTTACAATAGGAAGGTACTAGCGGCAGCTGGATAGGTCGTAAGCTTTCGAACAAGGGGTTCGGTAGTTAACTGCTTGTCCGACAGGCGCGCGCGCGCGACTGGGAGGTAAACAAATCACTTTTGCTTTTGGCCCAAGCAAAAACTGCAGAGTGAGGGGTGGCATGAGGTGGGGCTATGTTAAAAAGGGACCTCAGGTTTGTATAGTTAGAAAATGCATTTTTGGACAAATTGTCATTTGTTCCGACACGGCATACAAACCTTCGGTCCTTTTACAATAGGAAGACTCACTTCTTGGTGGGTGGAATCTGAGTCTTTTGTGAACAGACTGGTGTTCGCCCAACTTGGAAGCCTCCCTGGTCGTAAGAGCGAGGGAGGGATCCAAGCCTCTGTCCGATTGATCGGGTGTGCACCGCAGGATCAATGGTCAGACCTCTGGACCGAGTACTAAGAGAGAGGCAAGCGTATCTCTTCGTACCAGCAATGTAAGAACTTGTTCCTGTACAGGAGCAAATATAAAGTCATGGGTTTGACTCTTGTAGGCATCCACTTCCCCCCCCTTGTAGGAGGAAGTGGTGGATATTCTGCTCCTATCCCTAGTGAAAGGGATAGGATGGGGCTCTGTCATATAGCTCACCTGCATCTCGTCCTCATCCAGCGTAGTGACGACCGTGGCCCTCTGCCCACAGGTAGAGGAGGAGGAAAAGACGGGAAAGAGGGAGCCAGTCACTCACTCATTCACACATCCATCCACACAGTCACACCAGGACTCGATGCTGTTTCAGCCTGCGAGGGTCTGGGTTTGCTACACAACTTGTTGAGCAGCCACCACGGGTCCCAAGGAAAGGTATCCAAGGACCTGTGGGCAATATCCCGAAGGTAGAAGGACGTAAAGGTAGTCTGGTTAGACCAGACCCCTGCCTTCAGGACCTGCGCCACGGAGAAGTTCTTACGAAACGCCAACGAGGGGCCAATACTTCTGATTCGTGAGCTCTCGGACGGGACGTACGGATGTCGTCACTACCATCAGCCTCATACGCCCTCCTGATGACCTCACGCAGCAGAATGAAAGAGTGTTCTTGGATACTTCTTTCTTGGTTTACCCCGGTGCTAACGAAGAGGCGTCGACACTCAGGCCTGAGGTGTCGAGTTCTCTTCAGATAGCGCCGTAGAGCGCCCCTCACAGGACAAAGCAGCATCTCATCCGCATCATTATTGGTGAAGTCCATTAGGGAGGGAATCGTGAAGGACTCGAACCTTTCGTCAGGGACCGGACAGTTTCTGAGTCTTCGCAACGAAGTTCGGGACGAAATCGAGCGTCACAGATCCCCATCCCCTGGAGTTGTCGTACATCATAGGAAAGACCAGAAGTTCCCCTACTCTCTTCGCCGATGCCAGGGCCAGCAAGAAGAGGGTCTTGAGGGTCAGATCCCTGTCTGACGACTCTCGGAGTGGCTCGAACGGCGTTCGAGTCAGACTCCTAAGGACGAGAGTCACATCCACGCAGGGGGCCTGAGTTCCCTGGGTGGGCAAGACCTTTCGAAGCTCCTCATAAGCAAGGAGATCTCGAACGAGTTCGAGATGTCCAATCCCCTCAGTTTCAGGACGAGAGCCAGGGCGGCTCTGTATCCTTTTGACTGTGGGACTGAGAGGAGCTTTCTCTCGGCGAAGAAAAAACGAGGAAATCCGCTACCTGCTGAAGAGTGGCTCTGAGAGGAGATAGACCCCGTCTACGACACCAACCACAGAAGACGGCCCACTTCCCCTGGTACACAGCTGCAGAGGACTGACGGACGTTTCCAGCCATCTCTGTTGCTGCGCTACGAGAAAAGCCTCTCGTTCGCAAGAGATGGTGGATAACAGCCAGCCGTGAAGACGTAGGGACTGGACTGCTCGGTGGTACCGCTCGACGTGTGGCTGGGCGAGAAGGTTGTGCCAAGGGGAATCTCTCTCGGTTCTCCTGCGAGAAGAGCCAGCAGGTCCGGATACCAAATGGCCTGTGGCATTTGGGAGCCACCAGGATCATCCTGAGATTCGGGGTGACCAGTGCTCGACTGATCACCTTGCGAATCAGGCTGAACTGGGGGAAAGGCATAGACGAAGAGGTTGTCCCACGGGTGTTGAAGAGCGTCCTCTGCAGCTGCCCATGGTCCGGCACGGCCGAGAATAACACCTGGAGCTTCCTGTTGTGCCGGGTGGCGAACAGATCCACGACTGGTCGCCCCCCACAGGTCGAAGAGCCTTTCCGCCACGTCCTGGTGTAGAGACCATTCGGTCCCTATCACCATGATCCCGACGGTCTGAGCGTGTCTGCTACTACATTCCTCTTCCCTGGAATGTAGCGTGCCGACAGCTCTATTGAGTGTGCCTCGGCCCACTCGTGCACCTGCCGAGTCAACTGGTACAACGGGAGAGACACTAGGCCCCCCTGTTTGTTGACGTAGGCCACCACCGTGGTGTTGTCGCACATCAACACCACTGAGTGTCCATCAAGCGTCCTGGAACTCTTGGAGAGCGAGGAACGCTGCCTTGAGTTCCAGTACATGATGTGAAGGTGCTTGTCGTTCTCGTCCCACACTCCTGAAGTCAGCAACTTCCTCCAGGTGTGCGCCCCATCCCTCGGTCGATGCGTCTGAGAACAGCTGCATGTCCGGGGGGGGAGTGCGCAGAGGCACTCCTCTTAAGAGATTCCTGTCGTCCAGCCACCAGGCTAGGTCCTGCCTCACCTCCGGTGTCAGTGACACTGGAAAGCTTGGGGGATCCGTCGCCTGTGACCAACTCTCCTTTAGTCTCCACTGAAGAGACCGCAGGTGAAGACGCCCGTGAGGGACTAACTTCTCGAGTGACGACAGGTGTCCGATCATGACTTGCCATCGCTGAGCTACCTGTTTCCTGCCGAGACAGGAACTGGTTGGCTGCCTCCCTGAATCTGCTGATCCGCGAGTCTGCGGGGGAAGACTCGCCCTGCTACCGTGTCGATCAGCATACCCAGGTACTTCATCCTCTGCTTGGGCTCGAGATCGGACTTTTCGAAGTTCACAACGATCCCCAGATCGCGACAGAACTCGAGCAGTCAATCCCTGTCCTGTAGCAACTGCGAGCGGGAGCTCGCCAGGACTAACCAATCGTCGAGATACCTCATCAGACGTATCCCCGTGCGAATGGGCCAAGCAGGACACCAGAGTGAACACTCGCGTGAACACCTGTGGGGCGGTTGAGAGACCGAAGCAAAGTGCCCTGAACTGGTACACCGTCCCGTCGAGGATTTGAAGCGGAGGGAGGTAACTTTCTGGAGGACTGATGAATGGGTATTTGGAAATACGCATCCTTCAAGTCCACTGAAAGCATGAAATCGTTCTCCCTGATGGAGTCGAGCACTGAGCGTGCCGTCTCCATCGTGAACCGGGTCTGGCGAACAAACCAGTTCAGGGGAGAGAGATCTATCACCGGGCGCCAGCCTCCCATAGACTTTCCACCAGGAAGAGTCGACTGTAAAAGCCCGGTGACTGATCCGTGACGATTTCTACAGCTCTCTTGCTCAGCATGGTCTTGATCTCCTGTCTCAATGCTACGTCCTTCGATGACCCTGGAACGTACGACTGCTGTTGGACCGGGTTGGAGGTGAGGGGTGGCCGAGATTCGAAGGGTAATAGATATCCCTCCCGAAGGACATCTACAATCCAGGTCTCGGCGCCGTAGCGCTGCCAAGTTGCCCAATGGCTGGCCAGGCACCCCCCACTTCCGGCAGCAGGTGAGGGGGAACGCCGTCCTAGCGTTTCCCCCTTTCTTCGACTTCTTCCCAGAGGCCTCCATCGGGAGGAGGAGGGCTGGGAGGAGGGCTGGTTACGGCTCCCCTTGGTAGAAGTCGAAGAAGACAGAGTCTTTCCCCGGGGTGGGCTTCGACGCAGCTACCGGGCTTAGCCACCGAGGAAGCGCTAGCCGAGCTCTTAGACTTGGCCGCAGTCCGAGGCTGCCCAGAAGCCTTCGAGACTGCCTGGTGAACCAGACAGGGTCACTGTCGTCAGTGCGCCGTCTGTCCACCGCAGCGTCCACCATCTCTCCTGGGAAGAGAGACGTGGAACTCCGTAAAGGTCCGGTTTGCGAAGTCCCAACGCCGCTTCACGCCCGGCCGCCCTGGAAACCCGAGTAAGGACAGCGTCCCTTCGTCGGAGAACCAGGTTGGCCCACAGGTTCACCGTCTGGTGGGCAAGGAAGGAGATGGCTCTTCCTCCAGACTGGCAAAGTCTCCTGAAGGCCGAGTCATCTTCGGGAGAAATTCCCCCGGAGTTGGCTGCGACCTTAGATACTGTGAGGGACCACAGATCTAGCCAGGAGACGGCTGGAAAGCTGCCATGGCGGTAGATTCCAGGCCGAGTGCCTCTTGCGTGAGAACCATAGGTTCTCGAACGGTTCTCGGACAGGAGCTGCTGCAGAGACACACCCGGAGTCAGCCTGGCTAACTCCGGGTTCACCTGTTTGGGCGGCATCGGGTCTTCAGATGGCACGTAAAACGCCGCTGTCGCAGCAGAGGAGGTGGAAGCAGCTTGCTCGACCTGCCAGACTTGAGCGAACCGTCTTGTCCGGAGACAAGCGATTCAACTGGTCCAGCACTGAGTCCGCAAGCTCAGAACGCGGCAAACCCACACCGTCGGTCTGGGTTCCCTCTTGCGGGCCCCAGAACGACTCGAGCCGGGACGTGGGCTCGGATGGTGGGAGCGGCGATCCTTCCCCGAGGTCGTTGTGCTGACGAATCAGCGCAATAACCTCGGCAAAGTTCCTCTGGATCTCAGGAGGTGACTGCGTCCTGCGGAGTCGGACCATCCAGTCCCTCAAACAGGAGCATCTCCCGAGACCTCCCTCAAGGGGAGGAACAGCGACAGACCCCCTCTCGGTCTCCTTCCAACCACGTGCGTATGACCTGGCTGGTCCGAGAACCGTGCCTGGTACGTACGACGACGTGGTGGATCCTGAGGGGCGCACCCCTCACGATCACTCCTCAATACCTCGCCCCTCCCGGTGTAACCCGAGGAGGTTGAAGGTATGGGAGAGGCAGACCTGACGCTCCCTCCTCGCTCGCTGGCAGAACAGTGGGCTTGGAAAGACTGCAGGCGATCGCCAACCCGCGGTGGCGATCGAGCTGCAGACCTAGTCGAGCCGTCTCGCTGTGGAGAACGTGTGTCAGAGGAGACTGGTGCTGGTCGCCGTACCCGATCGCTCTCGTGAGAGGTGACGGTCAGGCGACGGCGAGCTCACTGTCACGGTGAGACCGGTGCGTATCCTCACGGTGCGTCAATTCGCTGGTACCAAGCCGTGGCTGGTGCCGGGCGAACGGGGGGACCTCTTCCCAGCCTCAGCCCGTGGCCGGTTCATGGACCGTCACGTCCGCCCGGGTAGCCAGCTGCTCGCCGCGAGAGGCGAGAGCTGGTCTGGTGAGAGTCGCGTGAGCGGCTGTCACCAGTCTTCCGCTCCGTGCCGTGAACCTGACGCTGAGCGACTCAGAGGTCTGGTTCGTGGCTGCACGGCGTGTTAGGCGACCGTACACTCGGTACCTCTCGCGAACGAGAGGCCGAGACGGACCCTGCTGCCGTGGCCGAACCACTAACAGCAGGTGAGGAAGTGCCGGTGTTAGCCGGCACTCCTCTGGTCCCCGTAGTCTTCTTCCTTGCGGAAGAAGAGACGGGTCCTGCCCCCGAAGGAGCAGGGTGACCAGCGGAAGAACCCCCCGACGTCACCAGAGCGAGAACGGGCCCTTAGAAGTTCCCCGAAGACAACTTACGGGGGGGGGGGAGGCGACCTTCTTCTTCTTCGGCGGGGAGCCCTTAGAAGAAGAAGGGGAAGAGGCGGCAGACGACGACGACGACGAAGAAGACGATGAAGACGACGACGACACCTTCCTCCTCTCTTCTTCTTCTTCGTCAACCTCCTCAGGACCGACGTCAGATCTGTCATCCAGAGCGGAGCCGGGGCTGCTGTTGCCGAAGCAACAGGGCCCGGATGCACCTGTCCGAACAGATCAGCATCGGGAAGCTTAGCAGCGGCGCCAGGAACAGGAACAACGTCAGCAGGTGCAGGCATCACAGGAACGGCAGTAGAGACGGCAGGAGCAGGTACAGGAACGGCAGCAGTGGTCAACGTCACGTCCGTGAACGGAGGCTGGGCAGGTACGGCAGGTACGGCAGGCTGTGCAGGCGGTCCAGATGGACGGACCAGCGGCACAGCCATCCTTGGTACTGGTGGGAGGTCCAGGGGCGGAGCTCTTCGGGCACACGAAGTCCGGTCGCGGCAGCACGGCAAACCCAGGTGGCGGCATCACACTCCCCAGAGGTACGGCGACTGGCCCCTGCACGATGTAGTAGGTGTTACAGAGACGCGTGCGGGTGTACAACAGGTTGAGGAGGTGAAGCGTAGCCAGGTGTTGTAAGGGTCGTGGTGGCGGTCGTAACCGTCGCATGGGTGACCGCCACGGAGCCAGCGAGATGGTAGAGCAGCCCCTGGACACTCGGCACGCCCTGCAGCCCCAACGATGCCCACACCTGTCCGAGGTCGTCCTTCGCGGCAACCGCACCTGAGGAAGCAAAAGTTGGGTGATTAGGAGGATCCTCTACCCGCTCGCTGCGAAGACGAACGGATAGAGGACCCAGAGTACAACTCGACGTCAGGGTATCTAGCGCCCTCCTCCACACTCGACAAGTCAGGTGAGGAGAAGGACCTAGAAACCCCCCCCGAAGGGGAAGGCGCCAAACGTGGAAGCTGAGCGGGTGGCAGGAAAGAAGATGCCAAGTGTCCGTAACCAAAGGAGTCGCGGGAGAGCTTTCCGACGACTCCTTTGCAGGCCTTCGCTTCTTCCTGCCCTCATACAAAGTCCACTGCGCCTCCGACCAATTATTACAACTTCACATGGCTCGGCTCGGGTGCATTCGCGCCCCCGACACCGAGCGCACAAAATATGAGGGTCAATCTCCGGGAATGAGCGGAACTTTCCGCATTTACGCCCTTCAGTACCCGGGCATAGTCTCCGTGGGGTAGCGAGGCGAGGAGATTCCATCATTGACCAATAGATCACAATTAATTAGAAAGAGAGAAATGATTGTACTTACAATGATTCTTTCATACACAAACACAACCATATACTCAGGAAAGCAAACGACGAGAAGCGGGCAGAGAGCGTCGAACACACACGTCCACTCGCTGTGAGGCCGAAGGCAAAAGTGATTTGTTTACCTCCCCAGTCGCTGCGCCGCGCGCCTGTCGGACAAGCAGTTAACTACCGAACCCCTTGTTCGAAAGCTTACGACCTATCCAGCTGCCGCTAGTACCTTCCTATTGTAAAAGGACCGAAGGTTTGTATGCCGTGTCGGAACAAATATATCTTCATTGGAAGATAGCCGAAAGCAAAGTGGAGTGTTTACATCCGGGCAGGTGGGCCTATCACTACCAGACGGTAGTTACTACCTAACCACCCTGTTCAGAATTTAACAGCCGTATTCCAGCCTAAGCTGAAAGTAATTCCTAACGTGAAGGACCAAGGGTTTGTTTATCATGTAGGAACAAAAGACAATTGTAAAAACCTTTTGAGTGGGGATCCTCTACAACTTCTATAGCCCTTTTGCTAACAGGGATGTCATTTCTTGGGCGAGAGTAAGAATTTCTCTGAATTAGCAGAGTAAGCTGTCAAAATTTGTGGAGAGTTGGCTAAGGGAGGGTGGGTTTGAATGAAGGGAATGGTGGCAACCTTCTTTGAGAACCTTCACACCCATGGTTCTGCCCCCCTCTCACTTTCCAACTCACCAAAAACAAAGAAGCCTTTCTCCTACTGGAGTGTAGAAGACTTGCTTCTCATTTCTTGAAATAAGACTTAGAAGTACATGACTTCTCTATTGCTCTGGGAGTAAAACGGACATTCCCTCAAGCTCTGGGGAAACTTCTTGATTTACCTCTGCCACAAAAGGGCTGATATTGAGCGGAAGACAAAGAAGAAGCACGAACATGACTGGCAGTCGTTTCCCTAGGGCACTTCATAGACTGCACAAAAAGATCTAGAGTAGAGTTGTTATGAAAATCCTAAGAAATCTGTAGAACTGTGGTCTAAAGAAACAGGTCCATAACACTCATAACTTCAAAACACTGGAAATGTTTTCAGAAGGTGATCCATTCTGAAGTCAAGAACTAATTTTGGTTGAATTGAAGGCTGACCTCCTAGAGGAGTCAATAAGACCGGAGAAGACCCCCTGGGAGGAGGCAGAAACTCCCGGGGTAAGAGCTTCCCCTGTCTTGTACAAACAATGCCTCCTAGTAGACAGTTAAGGAAGAGGGAAACAAAAGTTGACTTTCCCTTGCTCTCTCTTTCTCGAGAGCCAAAAAGTAGTTTTTTTCAAAGCCTCCCCTGGATGATATGGAAAAAACCAACTTTGCAAGCTTAGAGGCACCTTCTACCTGCTTATCATCTGGTAAATAGATGGGGAAGCTGGAGCTGCTGGTGAAAAGAAACTAGGCAAATATGCTAACAAATATTGAAGCAAAGAAAAATATGCTGAAGGAGTATCATTAACTAAATCCTGTTCTACTTCTTCTTCCGAAGAGACAGGAGACAAGTTGGAAGGGAGTTGAGCAGCAACTGGAGGTTTCTGAAACAGACCCAAAGTACAATAATCCAGTTTTATTTGGATATCCACTATTGAAGAATCAACAGAAGAAGTTTGCATTCCTGAAGGATGTGAAGGCACTGCAGGAGTTGCAAGTCCTGATAACTGAGGAGCAAATGAAAACACTGAAGGAGGCTGATTCGCCAAAGGGAGCTGAGGTGCCAATGGGAGCTGTGGCACCAATGGGCACTGTGGCAGTGATGGGTGCTCTTTGTGCCAATGGGCACTAAGGTACTGATGGAGCGGGCGCCAGAGGGAGCTCTTGTGGAGCCCCTGGGCGCTTTGTTGACAACAGGGGCTCATGAGACGATCTGAACTGAAGAAAGGGAATACAGTGGGATCCATCATATTCGTGGGGGATGCGTACCGGAACCCCTGCATATAGTTAAAACCCACAAAATTGCTTATAATAATCTATCTTGAAAGTTCAAATACCACATGTATACCTTAAATAACATCCTACTTCAAATATACTATAAATTACTATCCTATTACTGTATTAATCTTTGAGACTGTATTATTAAATAATTTCAAAGTCATCTTAAACATTTTACCATTGATATATGTACAGCCAACAACATAGAGAGAGAGAGAGAGAGAGAGAGAGAGAGAGAGAGAGAGAGAGAGAGAGAGAGAGAGAGAGAGAGAGAGAGAGAGAGAGAGAGAGAGAGCAACATCATATATCTGACCATCAAGACTGAAATTATGAATTATTTCTGAGACATAGAGAATAGTAATGAAGAGAGAGAGAGAGAGAGAATAAACTCCTTAAGACTCCTTCCCCCCCTACCAATACATACATCAAACTGTCATTTAACTCCCTGCCTCCTTTCTTGAAGACTAGGAACCACCATTTCTTTCATTAATCTTATTAATAGTGGTACCTCATTTGTTGAACGTTTCTTATGCCGAACTTTCCGTTTTTCAAACAAAATTTTCAAGAAAATTTTGTATCGTTTGTCGAACAAATTGCTTTACTTCAAACTGACTGACTATCTAGTTTATACTTGTATTTGACGGCCTACTGGTCTTACAAGTTAAAATGTATTAAATTTTATTTCATTTACAATACTACATATATAGTTTAATGATAACCATATTCAACAAATGAATAAAAGTACAAAGTATTTAATATAAAACTTTTCAATATAAAATTTAGCATAAGAGGTGTATAAAATAGTACGTAACCGTGGTGATGTCACGCCCAGCTGACTTGAGACTGAACGAGGGAACGTTGATATGTTGAGGAGAGAAAGAGAAGAGAGTGTTTAAATATTACTGTTTGTATGTAGAAGCATAACAATTCACATAAAAAGGGAATTTTCCAATAAATTTAACATAATGATAAAATGAAAACATTCAAATGCAATACAGAAAAAAAGAAAAAAAAATCTTAATTGAGCCAGTGTTCGGTGCGCCGAGTGAGCCGGTCTAGTTGAACAATATTAACAATAGTAAATGAAAGAACAAATCTTTTCACAATAAAATTTAGCATAAATGATTAACAAAATCATTCGTCATTGCAGTGATACACAGCTAACTTAAGAGGTAGAGGGCTGAGATTTTTACAGGTTTGTATGGCGTGCAATGATTGGTCGCTGAGACACACTTCTTATGGGGAAATTTTCTGATTGGGCGAGAGATGCCACGTGGTTGGCACTGCGCACTCCCATTGGCCCACTCACGCCCTCAAGCAGCACATAAGCCTCTCTGTGGTTTATAAGCACTGCGCCACTTGCCTTGAGTGACAGCAACTCTGGACACGTAAGTGTCATTCGATACCAGTGTGTAAACGTCATAGTCACAGAGAGGGAGAATTGGCGATTCTGCCAATATGTATAACACTTTTTTGGTGGTGATGGCACTTGAGCCCCTGTGGTTTTAAGGACCTCAAATGAATTTTGTAATTACAGTTATATTATTATTACTATATTTGAAAATATTAATAAAACACATTATTGCATACTGTACCATAAAAATACTCTCATATCAGTAAGAGAGAGAGAGAGAGAGAGAGAAATTATGTGAACATTAGTTGGCAACACTGCAACTCGCTCCCCCTAATGTCACATTACTTGACATATTGACAACTCTGGACCTCAGCTTAGTACCTGGATCTAAAAATAAAGATGAGGGGTAGAATGGATTTTTCTTCATTCTTACTAACATAATTTTTTTTTATTTATAACTAAAATCTTACTAATTTTATATCTGAAAATTAGTGAATAATTATCTATCAAACAAAAAACATACATTTCTGTAAGAAAGGGAGAGAGAGAAAATTATTATTTTTATTATTATGTGA
>NC_061103.1:11333960-11526581 GCF_015104395.2 Macrobrachium nipponense | reverse complement strand
TGCCACCCCTCACTCGGCAACTTTTTGCATGGGCCTAAAGCAAAAGTGATTCTTCACCTCTCGGGCGCTGCGGGCGTGCGCACGATCGACAAGCAGTTAACTACCGTTCTCCCCTTGTTCGAAGCTTAACGACCGTCCCAGCTGCCGCTAGTTACCTTCCTATTGTTAAAGGACCTCAGGTTTGTATAGTTAGGAAAAATGCAATTTTCGACAAATTGTCATTTTTAAGAGGTACGCTTATATTGGGTGAACACCAGTCTATTCTTAAGACTCTTATTCCTCCCACCAAGGAGTGAGTCTTCCTATTGTTAAAGAACCGATGGTTTGTATTACGTATCGGAACAAATGGCAATTTGTCGAAAATTGCATTTTTCCTAACTATACAAACCTGAGGTCCTTTACATATAGTCCCACCTCATGCCACCCCTCACTCTGCGTTTTTCCTGGGCCTAAAGCAAAAGTGATTCTTCACCTCCCAGTCGCGTGGTGTGCGCACTGTCGGACAAGCAGTTAACTACCGAACTCCCTTGTTCGAAGCTTACGACTGTTCCAGCTACCGCTAGTTACCTTCCTATTGTTAAAGGACCTCAGGTTTGTATAGTTAGGAAAAGTGCAATTCTCGACAAAAAGGATTTTGACGTAGGAAAAAATTTCTGGGCGATGGGTTCGTGTCGCCCTGTGAAATAATCCTTTAGTTCATTATTTCTAAGTTAAATGAGCTAACAAATACCAGAGAAAAAATAAAATAAAAAAGATGTCAGTATAACTGACTCGCTCACACAAATAAAAGAAGGGTGTCGGTATGGTAACTGGGGTGAGTGAGACCACTACCACGAACTTCTTGCCATTTAGAATTCTCCCACACCAAAATCCCCAACTGAGAGAGCCGACCCACAGGTCGAGGCAGCAACTACTACCACTACACCCCACGCCACGCCGACTGCTGCGCCTCTGGTGGCCATCCTGAAGTTAGCAGGCATTTCTTGCCATCAGGGTGGGATTTCACTGGGCGACGCGAACCCATCGCCCAGAAATAGATTTTTCCTACGTCAAAATCCTTTTTCTGGGCTCAGTTCGTGTCGCTGCGTGAAATAGTACCAGAGAAATAGCACAAGATTGAAAGAATTAAAAGGGTCTCAATAAAACTAAAAGTAACCTACAATAATAAAATTAGAGAATAAGGTATACACATAGAATAACAAAACCAAAAAGGACTTACTAGAAATATGTACAAAAAACTTAAATCTAAACATATTTCAACTTATTCTCTGACTGTGAGGTATGAAATTACACCAGTAAATATTCACTTACTATCTAAGAATCAGTAATTCATAACGATACAAAATTTTTAAAAAATATATACAAGGTAGGAGTGTGGAACCCTAGCATTAAAATAAGGGAACCACACTCAAGAAGTTTCATAAGATACAAATTATTGTGGGTGTCCCTAGCAAAAAAATAAGGGACACGCCACTAAGCCATAATTATAAGCAGCTAAGGCTAAAAGGCGAAGTGTAGAGCATAACGGCAGGTTAGATGAAATGTTAATTTAGGCAGGTAGAAAGGAGATCTGGATCTTCAACTACAACTACTGAGCAATGTCAGGGGAAACTATGTTCCCCGCTGCCACTGCTGAAAATTTTAAGGATTCCAAGGACTTTAAATAGACGCTTAAAAACTGTCGGTGATTTCCACCCAGTTTACTTTTTCAAGTCATCAAAGTTCATGTGTTGGAAATAGTTAATGGAGGTGGCTACTGCCCTGACATCGTGGGCTTTAGGGAATGATTCAGGGTTTGCTTGTTTAATAAAATAGAGGATCTGTTGTCTTATACCTTTAATCGATAAAGTGCCACCTTTTTCTCTCCTAAAGAGGGGACCCGAAGAAGAAGAGGATGTCCTAGACAGAAAGGCTCGTAAGGTCATCACTGGACAAAGAGAAAGGTCTTGTGGGAGAGGGATGACTTTCCAAGGTTCCCATCTTAATAGAGGATCCTCATTTTAGCTAAAAAGCTGGCGATTCCGGGGGAGAGTAGAACTTCTCCTGAGGGGAGGAATTCTATATGTCCCCGCATCTCTTGATAGAGCCGACAGTTCTGAAATTCTAGCTCCTGAAGTCCAGACTTAGCAAGAATAGCGCCTTTCTTAAACACAGCCTTATGAAAAGTACCCATGTAGAAGGTTGTCAGTGTCTGAAGCCAGTTTGAGGACGTCATTTAGAAACCATGACACTGAAGTAGGCCTTACGGAAGGTCTAAGTCTAGCACAAGCCTTGGGAATAGACGTAAAGTAAGAATCTGTTAAGTCTATATTAAAACCCAGCTGGAAGATCTTCTTCAAGGCTGACTTGTTAGTAGTAATAGTGCTAGCTGCTAACCCTTTTTCGAACAAAGACCTAAAAAAGGATATAGCTGAATTAATAGTCATGGTTTTGATGTTTGATTCCTTCAGGAAAGATGCCAACTTCTTGACTGCAGCATCATACTGTCTCAGAGTTGAATCCCTTTTATCTGATTCCAAGAAAAGGATATTCTAGGGATCTATATCTGCATCTTTTTTAGCCGCAAACTTCATGAAGTCCATAAAGTTAGGGTTTTTGAGAATTCCCTGATGGGAAGCGAACACAGTCCCTCATTTGTACCGACTGAGAGAGTCTGGGATTGGGAATCCGTTGAGGGCGAAGACCCAATTCCAGAAGCAGAGGGTACCAGTTGCTCTTCGGCCAGTCCGGGGCTACTAGAGCCACTTGTCCCTTGAAAGTCCTGAGTCTGTTCAGAACATTCAGAAGAAGATTCACTGGAGGAAAGATGTAAATCTTCTTCCATCGGTTCCAGTCTATGGACAGAGCGTCTGTGGCATATGCCAGAGGGTCCAGGTTGGGAGCCACATAGCATGGAAGCTTGTGGTTCGCCTTGAGAGGCGAAAAAGATCTACTGGAGACCTGGAACACTCCGGCATATCCACTGGAACGAACTGTTGTCTAGGGACCATTCTGACTCCAAGGGAACTGACCGGGATAGAGCGTCTGCTATCACATTCCTTACTCCCGCTAGGTGGGTGGAGGAAAGATGCCATTTGTACTTGTCCGCTAGGGAAAAGATGGCTATCATGACATGGTTCAGATGCCTTGATTTGGATCCTCCCCTGTTGATGCAGTGGACTACTACTGCGCTGTCCAGAACCAATTTTACGTGAGAGTTCTTTGGTGGAAGGAGTCTCTTCAGGGTAAGAAATACTGCCATGGCTTCCAATACATTTATGTGAAGCTGGCGGAACTGCGGTGACCAAGTTCCCTGAACTTTTCTGAACTGAGAGTACCCTCCCCAGCCGCTTAGTGAAGCGTCTGTGTGGATAGTTAACACCGGAGGAGGGTATTGAAGAGGCACCGACATGGACAGAATCTTCGACTGTGTCCATGGACGCAGACGGTTGCGAAGAATTTGCGGGATTGCTGACAACTTGTCCCGGGATTTGACATTTGCCCTTGAGCGCCAAATCCGGTTTTTATGTCTTCAGTTTTGCTTTCATCAAGACGTTGTCACTGAAGCAAACTGGAGAGAACCTAGGATCCTTTCCTGGTTTCTCCTTGAAAGCAATATTTGTACTTTAGAAATTGCTTTACTGACTTCGTTATTTCCTTACTCTTGGCTACCGGAATTGACAGATTGTGAGAGGCTAAGTCCATTGAATGCCGAGCCATTGAAATCGAGACTCCGGAGTGAGCCTTGACTTTTCCCTGTTTATCTGGAACCCCAGGTATTCCAGGAATTGAATCACTTTCTTTGTGGCTTTGCGGCATTCCTCGACGGTTGACGCCCAGATCAGCCAATCGTCGAGGTACGCTACTACCATTATCCCTTGCGACCTTAGTTGTTGAACAACTACTTCCGCTATTTTCGTGAATACCCTGGGAGCTACGTTCAGTCCGAAGGGCATCACCTTGAACGAGAATGCCTTTGTGGTCTCCATAGTTTGAAGCCTAGGTATGGGCGAAAGTGTCTCGCAATTGGGATATGATAGTATGCGTCTGTAAGATCGATAGAGCTGGTGACGGCCCCACGGGGAAGTAAGGTCCCTACCTGCGAGATGGTCTGCATTTTGAACTTGTTGCAGCGAATGGATAAGTTTAACTAGGACAAGTCTAAGATTACTCTTCTTTTTAATGAGCCTTTCTTTGGCACGCTGAACAAGCGACCTTGAAACTTTAAATGCTTGACTCTCGATATTGCTCCTTTCTGAAGGAGTTCCTCTGCATAATCTGTCAATTCCTTCGATGGAAGTTGAAGGAATGGTCTGGGTGGAGGGGGGCCTTCGATCCAGCTCCAACCCAGACCCTTTGACACAATACTTTGTGCCCATTTGCTGAACCCCCACCGTGCCGGAAGAGGAACAGCCCTCCCTCCTACCTTGAGATCACTGTTGCTGTGCGGGCGGGGGTGAGCTCCACGTCTGCCACGGAAGTGCTTAACCACGATTAATGACTCTGCTCTCCTCTTTGGCGAAAAGCACCTCTGGCCCTGCTTCCCCTGGCAACCGGTTGAAGTGTTGAAAGGCCTGGCTTCATACACCAGTTGAACGCCGGGGAAACAGCGTAAGAGGTGGAAGGTTGTGCCTGAGGCGAGATCAAGAGGATGGGCTGAGTCTGGCCTTTCGTTGCAGCGGGTTGTCCTGGTTGGGTGACCGGGACTGCCGAGACTGTTTGGACAAAGTGCTGTGGTTTCTTTTGGTATGGTTGAAACCTCTTCGTCTTCTTCAGTTTCTTCCCTGAAGAAGAACTGTCCTGCTTCCTTTTTGCAGAGAGGCCCCAACGATCTTCTGAGACTCTGGTTGAGTCTCGTCGCTTCGTTTTGGGACCTCTTTAACTGCCGACTCCGGGAAGAGGTCCGCCCCCCAAATGTTGGAGGAAAGCAACTTATTTGGCTCGTGCCTAATATTTGCTTCCTGGAGGACATGTTTCCGGCAGTTGACTCTTGCCACAACAAACTCATACAAGTCCGATTGGACTGTATGAGTCTGCGACTTTGCCAACAGCTTGAAGAGCGGCTCGGACGCATAGGAGAGGGCCGCTACTTCCGTCATGACCATTGTATTCAATGTCCTTGCCAACCTGGACCTTGCCTCGAACTCCGCTTGCATGAGGTTGTCCGGAAGCCTGGGAAGTTTCTCGCCGAACTGGTCCATGGCACAGTCCGGTTTAAACTTACCCACCGTAAAGGTGGCCGGCAAGTCCTCCCACATATCGCCAAACGAAGGGAGAAGAGGAGATGTGGGGTCTGCTTCCCTTAGCTGAGGCAATGGTTCACCTTTCAAGCCTGCCTGGATGGTGACATCGGCTATCTTCGTCAGGAAGGGAAGTGGTGCTTCCTCTTCCGTCGTGAAGATCGTGAAAGGGCTCTTAAAAGGTTGAAGCCTGGTGTTAATGCAATCCCAGTCTTCTAAGCAGTGAAGCCATTCCCTCTGAGCGTGATCCCTGCTATATTGGACTGTTTCCCTCGGGATCTTGTCCTCCCTATTCATCGCTGTCTCCGTCAGCCTGGCATGCCCCATGAAAGGAGGCTGTAAATTTGCGGGGTGGAACTCGAAGTCCTCAATCCTTCGAGTTCCGCACTCCGGGATGGAGATAAGGCCATCCTTGAAAGGGGCGAAAGCCGCTACTCTCCAAGGGTTATTCATGGAGAATGCAGGGAGAGTGTCATATGCCGGGGGTTGAACATGACCGGCACCAACTGTTGGAGAAGTAGTCTGAGGAGCTTGGTTAAAACCAGAAAGGACGTTCTCTTGGTTGGACATTCTGTCCGAAAGCTGGGTAAACATTTGTTCCATGCTCGATCTCAAGGAACCTACCAAGTCTCCCACCTGCTGCATCATTCCGGCAGAAAAAGCAGCAGGATCAAAACCACTCGGAGGCACAGAGCCTGACGAGGTCGCCGGGAGGGCTCCGGCAGTAGAAAGGGAAATCACTGACTCCGCAGGAGTGCGGGACCTCTCCCTGGAGGACTTGCTCCTCGACCCTTTCGGAAGTGAAGCTGACGAAGAGGAGGCTTTCACTTTCTCTGCTCCGGGGTAAGAAGCTGGAGACTTACGAGCCGAAGAAGACGAAGTCTTTTTAGACGACGTCTTCTTAAGAGTCTTTTGCTCCCTGTGACCCTTCACCTTGGGGACCACAGAGGCAGCGGGGGCCACTATACGGGAGCTCAGCGCCCGTAAAGCCCTGAAAGGAAGAAGAAGAAGGGACAGGAGATAAAGATCCAGATGCACTCAAGGGAAGCCCTTGAGTGTCTAACGTACCTACCTCAACCAACAAATCATCTACTCCTACCATCATAGGCTCTACGTTAATGTCAAGAGTGGTGACCTCCGCCACGATGTCTTGGCCTGGTCCTTCCTTAAGAGCTTGCTCCACCTGCTCCTGGATCGCGGCGATCGTCGGAGCCGCCGCAGCAGGGTCAACGTACCCCGTCGACTTTCCTCCGGGGAACAACAGGACAGCCATCCTCTTCTCCAGGATGTAGGGCTGTCCTTTGGCGGCGTTCTTACCAAATCCGCCGACCCAGGCTTTCAGGGTCGCCAAAGCCACATCCTTGACTGCGGCAGCCTGAAAGAGAGGGTCATTATTAACACTTAAATCTAAAGGTGATCCTTAACCACTAGACTAGGATGAGCTTAAGCTTAATTATATATTAGAACTCATATTTCATGAACGTGCTGATGACCAGAAGTACTTACTCCCTCCAAAAACTGGTTTACGAGCTCATAACAGATAGAGCAAGCTTCGTGAAACCAGACCTAAAGATTCCCGTGACTGGTAGAACAGGGAGCATGGGTCCTGCAGACCTCATGCCCGCAGGGGTCTTGAAGCACGGCGTTACAGCCGGGATGCTGGCAGTTGGTAGCCTGTAAGTGGAAAGATACATGAGTATCAGGTTTACACTCACAAGGCTACTCTAGTACTCCGCTGCATGCCGGAGTTAGATGAAAAAACGGGCATAATCCCTCCCCTGAATTCCTTTGGATTAAATAGGTGAGACACAATTACTCTGGTGTACACCGGAGGAGGAAATTCCATAAACCAAAGGCAAACATATATAGATATATAATAAAATATAACTATAAAGGAAATTTCCAACGGAGGACAGGGGAGGGAACCCAAGCTTAAGCTAAATCACTTAAACTAAACTTAAGCACTAGCGAGAGTTGATACACCGGAGATCGACTCCGAAGCGCGAAGCTGTCCTACGCTACCGGAAGAATGCCCCTAGGGGTAAACGCCGGAGACGAGGGAACAAAAGGGTAGCTAAGGGACCTACTGAAATCATATCTGCTCCGGTGGTTGGCGGAGCCTACCACCCTCCCCACTAACCGATGGGACACCGGGGTAGAAGAGCCAGAGAACCGTCCGTCGTGGGGAGGTAAAACGAGGAGGGAAGAAATCAGATCCCGTGTACTCCGGGGAGCGCCGGCGCAACCAGAGAGGGGGGAGGCCAAACCCCCAAACCCCAACCACACCGGAGCACCCCCGAGCGTAAGGGAGAACGAGGTCCCCCCCAGTCTAATAGCCTGTCCAGGCTCCCCTACTCCCTCCGTGTGGGGAGAGAGGGAGCCGTGCCCGGGTGGAGCTAAAGGCAGGGAGCGGGCAAGGACAGATCCCCCCTCCCTTCTACTAAATGGCGAGAGAAGAAGGGGGGGGAAAGGGCGACTGGGGACGGGCGTCCAGCGGTACCGCGATTGAGAGTGGACCAAGATACGATAACACAACACAACCGACCTAGTCGGTATAAAACGCAAGGGTCTCATGCAACCAAACTGACCAGAATGGTGCAACAAAACTGTATAAGGATGCAACAAAACTGTATAAGAGATGATGCAACAAAACTGCGAAGAACAGAGTCTTCGGTAGACCAAGAAAACAGGACCACTAGAGACCCAGGCTAAAAATAATACTGGACGCCCTAAGCTAACCATTATCAAGCAAAAACTATTACATCAATAAAATAATAATAAAAACGATAATAATAATGAAAATAGGGGAAAAATAATGAGTGAAAGAGAAAGGAAGTCCAGGAGTGAACGACTGAATCCGAAGAAAAAGTCTACCACTCAGAGCTAGCCTAAGCCGATAAGGAGAGCAATGGCCAGGGTCTGGACAGAGGAAAACACTCAGATGCCTACACTAAGGTAGAGAGACATGCATGCATGAACTACACCAGGGGTAGGCTAAATCCCCTAAACGATGTAAATAGTAAAATCAACATTGTATGTAAATAAAGAGGACTAGAGTAACACGTGAATTAAGTGAAAGGAAAGGTTCCAAGGTATGGGAGACCTCGAACCTAACCGAACACGAGGCGAGACAACGCCACGCGCCAGACCGGGAACCTGTATTCGCACCTAAAAAATGGTAAAAACAAGTTCCCAGCTGGAAAAAACTAAATCCAAACCTTTTCAGGGCACTTAACTTAGCTGCTGCAATAGCTGCGCGTTCCATCTCGAAGAAATAATAGGGATAAATTCACGAAAACACAGAGCAAAACCAAAACACGTGTGGCTCCTAGTCCGCTAACTGAAAGGATGGCTACCAGAGGCACGGCAGTCGGCGTGGCGTGGGGTGTAGTGGTAGTAGTTGCTGCCTCGACCTATGGCTCTCTCAGTTGGGGATTTTGGTGTGGGAGAATTCTAAATGGCAAGAAGTTCGTGGTAGTGGTCTCACTCGCCCCAGTTACCATACTGACACCCTTCTTTTATTTGGGTGAGCGAGTCAGTTATACTGACATCTTTTTGATTTTATTTTTTCTCTGGTATTTGTTAGCTCATTTACCCTAGAAATAATGAACTAAATGATTATTTCACGCAGCGACATGAACTGAGCCCAGAAATTGCCATATTGTGCTAGAGACTTCCAATTTGTTGCAAAATAAAGGTAAATGATTGAATATTACTATAGTTTAAGAGTTTTAGCTTACAATTACGTTTTTTACCATTTCGGTCGAGTCAAAGTTGAGCAAAGGTTGAAATTTTGGCACATAATTTATATGAAAATATTTCAAAACTGATAAAAGCTACAACCATGGGTTGTTTTTTGTTGTATTCTACATGAAATTGCACACATTTCCATATATAAAACTTTATGTAATGGCTAATTTAAAATGGTGCAAACATTACGACAATCGGACGAAAAAATTTATGATTTTTTTTGGAAGAGTTACCGTGCGGACGTAGGGAAAAAATTCACCATAAATCGAAATTTTAATGTATGACACTTACCTGGCAGGTATATATATAGCTATATTCTCTGTTCCACCTGGCAGAAATTTTCAAAACTCGCGGCAAACGCTAGTAACCTATTAGTAGTTCAGGCAACCATTACCCCGTTACCGTGGCGCCAGCGCTAGGAACCGTTCCCAATTGGGCCAGATTTTCTCTGCCAGCCGAACCGGCAACATTGTTGGTGGTTCCCTGCTAGGATTTTCATTCTCGTTGCTGACTTTTCATGGATTTTTGGTATTGTACTCGGAAACGTTAGCTTGGCATTCGCTTTGGATTGTTCTTTAAAGATGTCTGATACTGGGAGTATGTTTAGAGTGTGTGTAAAAGAGGGGTGTAAGGTAAGATTGCCGAAAGCTTCGGTCGACCCTCATACCATTTGTAAGAAGTGTAGGGAGAATGTGTGTACTTGGGAGAATAGGTGCGTTGAATGTGAGAATTTATCAGAGAAGGAATGGAAGATATTTATGAAATATGTTGAGAGACTTGAGAAAGATCGTGTAAGGAGATCTGTTTCTCGTAGTGAGAAGTCAAATTCTTCTAGTAAAAGGAGTGAATGTATTTCCTCTCCAGCTCCTTCTAACGTAGAATTGGTAGTCCTTCTCCCCAGGTATCTCCTAGCGCCCGCTGCTGTATCGGAGGAGGCGAACGATACTATTGTGAAGGTGTTCGCTGCCCTTGCGTCCAATAGGGCGACCAGATACAGCGACTTACAGATAAAGTTAGTGCTTTCGATGTCAGTGAAAGTGTAGTGGAGGGGCGTCTGATCGTCTCTCTCGTGCTCCTAGACCTAGACCTCTGTCAAGCTCCCAGACCCAAGGGAGAAGGCATGTCGACAGTCGAAGGGAGGCGAGAGAGGTTTTGTCACGGTCAGGCGTCCCTTCGAACAGTCCTGTTGCAAGTTCCCAGGCTGTTGCAGTTCGCCGCAGAAAAGGCGTAACTGGGAAGTGTGCGTCCTCGGAAGGTTCGACTTCCGAGCGAGAAACGTCGGTATGCAGTGGTGTCTCGCCCCCTCAAGAGGACTTTCAGGACATCAACTGCTCTCGAGAGACATGCTCAAGATCGTGAGGCTTGGGAGTAGTCCGAGGTGTTGTCCTCCTCGGAAGACGGGACGCAGTTCCGATCAAGAGGAAAAGGATTTTTCGTGCTAAAGAGGACTCAGGGCGCACTGGCGCTATACGTCCTTCTCGGCCTTGGATTTCGATGAGAGAATCTCCTCCATCTTCTTGTGTATCTTCCCCTCGTCTTTCTCCGTCGGGTAGAGTACAAGATCGCTCTCCGTTAGGTTGCAGTCCCGCTCGTAATCCTCCTCCTTCGTCCTCTACCATTCAGGAGGATAGTACGAAGGGTTTCTTAAGGGAAATGCAGTCCAAGCTGGCAGTTCTTGTGAAGTCTTGGGATGCTCCTGGCAAGCATCTTCGAGGCGGAAGGACGATTTCCTTCCCATTAAGTCTTCTAAAAGGGAAGACAAGGACGCGTTCGCCGAGGACTCAGGGCGCTCTGGCGCTAGGAGGACAAGCGATCGCTTGGTGATGCAGGACGCAGAACACAGGAAGAAAATAGTTTCGGAAGAAGCAGGACGCAAACGTCAGGACGCGGGACCAATTGTGGACGCAGGACGCAGGCGACAGGAAGCAGGCGTGTCTACGATGGACGCAGGACGCAGGCGGCAGGACATCGAGAGGCGGCAGGACGCCGACTCCTCGGTAGCCGCAGGACGCAGGCGGCAGGACGCTATTCCGTCAACGAAGCGTCAACACGACAATGATTTACAAGACATTTCTTCAGCAGAAGAGGAATTGGAATTTATTGAGGAAAAGAATACGGAACCTTCTTCAGATTATAAGGTTCTGACTTCACGTCTTATTGCTATTTTTGAAGGGGAATTTAAACCGACAGCTCCGTTATCTCCCTTATCACAGTTTTCCAAGACTAGGACTTCAAAGAAGTCCTCTTTCCTTAAGATGACTATGTCAATTTCGGCGAAGAAGGCCCTTCAACGTGTGAATGACTGGATGAAGGATAAGAAAGAAGCGGGAAAATACTCTTTTGTTTTTCCACCAGCTAAGTTAGCATCGAAGTCAGGAGTATGGTACGCTACTGGAGAAAGTCTAGGCCTGGGAGTACCTGCCTCCTCCCAGGGGGACTTCTCCAGTATAGTAGACAGCTCACGCAGACAGGCGTTACAGTCTGCTAAGGTCTGTGGTGGACGTCTTCAGAGTTTGACCATCTTTTTAAAGGGATTTTTAGGACTTTCGAAGTCTTCAATTTCCTGGATTGGTCTTTGGGAGCACTAGCGAACTCCCTAGGAGAAGAGGATTTGCAGGATTTAGAAACAGCTAAGAGCATTATGTCCTGCATGGACAAGGCTCTGAGAGACGGAACGAATGAACTGGCTTCGTTATTCACAGCAGGAGTACTAAAGAAGAGATCGCTGTTGTGTTCTTTCGCTTCAAAAGGAGTTTCTAACTCTCAGAAATCGGAGTTGCTGTTCTCTCCGCTTTCGAAACAGCTGTTTCCTTCAGAGGTGATTAGGGATATAGCTCTCTCCCTTTCTCAGAAGGCCACTCAAGATCTTCTCTCGTCTTCAGTTAAGAAGTTCTTACCATCCAAGTTGGTTAAGAAAACTCCAAAGGATACTAGGCCTTCGCAACAGCCCTTTCGAGGAAGAACATTCGCTCGACCCGCCTTTAGGGGTAAGAGAGTACCCACTAAAAGAGGAGCCAAGACCACCTCTAAAGAATGAGAATTCAGTCCTCCAGACGACAGTGGGAGCCAGACTTCAAGGTTTTTGGGAAGTTTGGCAGAACATGAAGGCAGATCCCTGGGCTGTCAACGTAGCTCGGGAAGGGTACAAGATTCCTTTCTTGAAGAGACCTCCTCTCGCAACATCTCCGAGAGCCCTCGGGGCAAATTACAACGATTTAGTGAAGAAAGCTGCTCTGTGGGAGCAAGTAGCTTCCATGCTAGAGAAAGGAGCCATAGAGCCTGTTCTGGATCACGAATCTCCGGGATTTTACAACCGTTTGTTCCTGGTTGCAAAGTCCTCGGGAGGTTGGAGGCCAGTTCTGGACGTAAGTCAACTGAATCTTTTCGTAGAAAAGACCAAGTTCACTATGGAGACGAACGATTCAGTACTGGCAGCGGTACGTCCAGGGGACTGGATGGTGACCCTGGACTTACAAGACGCATACTTTCATATTCCGATTCATCCAGGAAGCAGGAAGTATCTAAGGTTTGTGATTCAGGACAGGGTCTTTCAGTTCAAGGCCCTATGCTTCGGCCTTTTTGCACAGCCCCCTCAAGTGTTCACGAGGATGATGTCCAATGTGGCGAGATGGTTACATTTAAGAGGGATCAGAGTGTCTTTTTATCTGGACGACTGGTTGATAAGATCCCAATCAAGAAGTCAATGTCTGGAGGACTTGAGTCAAACATTGGATTTAGCAAAAGACCTAGGTCTGGTAGTAAACATGGGAAAGTCTCAATTGGATCCCCAACAACAGATAGTTTATTTGGGGATTCAGATATCGTCAGTGACTTTTCGGGCTTTTCCGTCCCCCGAAAGGCAAGCCCAATGCATTCGGAAGGTGCAGGACTTTCTAAAAGAAGGACCGATGCTCAGCAAGAGATGGATGAGTCTACTGGGCACACTCTCTTCGCTAGAGAGGTTCATTTCTTTAGGAAGACTGCACATGAGACCTCTACAGTTTTTCCTGAAGGATTCATGGCCAAGGAAATTGCAACCGGATTCCTTCCAGTTTCTAATTCCTGCCGAAGTAAAGGAGGAATTAAAGTGGTGGCTAACTCCAGGCAGGTTAGCAAGAGGGATGTCGCTTCAGCAAAAGAGCCCAGACCTCGTCTTGTTTTCCGACGCGTCGGACGCGGGTTGGGGAGCAACATTAGGCCCTCAAGAGGTGTCGGGACTTTGGAGCAAGAAAGAAACAAAGTGGCACATAAACAGGAAGGAACTGATGGCAATTTTCTTGGCCTTGATGCACTTCAGAGAGTTGATTCGAGACAAGACAGTGCAGATCAACTCGGACAACACCACGGCTCTGGCATACATCCGAAAACAAGGAGGAACTCATTCTTTTCCCCTCTACAATCTGGCAAAGGGAGTTCTGCTTTGGGCGGAAGAGGAAAAGGTCGTGCTACTCACCAGGTTTATACAAGGAGAGAAGAATGTGGGTGCGGACCTGTTGAGCAGAAGAGAACAACTTCTCTCGACAGAGTGGACGTTGCACATGGAGGTTTGCCAGAGCCTGTGGAAGTTGTGGGGCCGTCCGGTAGTAGATCTGTTTGCGACAGCCAGAACAAAAAGGTTACCAACCTATTGCTCTCCGGTTCCAGACCAGGAAGCAGTGGCGGTCGACGCATTCCTGATGGATTGGTCAAACTTAGATCTGTACGCTTTTCCTCCGTTCAAGGTACTGGGGAAAGTGATGAAGAAGTTCAGGGAGAGCCAAGGAACGAGGATGACCTTAATAGCCCCGTTTTGGCCGGCCCAAAGTTGGTTCACAGAGGTACTGGAATGGACAGTAGATACGCCAAGGACTCTTCCTCTAAGAGTAGATTTACTCAGACAACCCCACTTCGACAGGTTTCACAAGAATACCCTCGCTCTGGGTCTGACTGCGTTCAGACTATCGAACGTCTTGTCAGAGCGAGGGGATATTCTAGAGAGGTGGCCAGTGCAGTGGCTAGAGCCAGAAGAACCTCCACAATCACAGTATATCAGTCGAAGTGGGAGAATTTCCGGAAGTGGTGTAAGAACAGGAAAGTGTCTTCATCCAGTACCTCTGTGACCCAAATCGCAGATTTCCTTCTATACTTGAGGAAGGAATTGGGCTTGTCAGTTTCGACAATCAAAGGTTATAAGAGTATGCTAACCTCAGTGTTTAGACACAGGGATCTAGACATCTCGAATAACTTAGACCTTAGAGATCTGATTAGGTCATTTGGTACGAAGAAACAATCACAATGCAGGCCACCTGCTTGGAACCTTGATGTGGTCTTGAAGTATTTAACTTCTAGCAAATTCGAGCCTTTAGAGAAATCCTCTCTGAGAGATCTTGCTAAGAAAACTATCTTTTTAGTAGCATTGGCAACTGCTAAAAGAGCTAGTGAGCTTCAGGCCATATCGAAGAAGGTGGGATGGAGACATGGCAACGCAGTGTGTTCATTCCAAGAAGGTTTCTTGGCCAAGAATGAGAATCCAGCTAATCCTTGGCCAAGATCCTTTGAAGTTTTGGGTCTGGCTGAGTTAGTGGGTCACGAGCAAGAAAGAGTTCTCTGCCCAGTGAGAGCGTTGCGGTGTTATATGGAAAGAACAAGAGATATCAGAGGGAATTCTGATGCTCTGTGGTGTTCAGTTAAAGACCCCAGTAGATCCATGACGAAGAACGCTCTAGCCTTCTTCATGAGAGAGTTAATTAGAGAAGCTCATATGTTGTGTCAAGAGCAGAGCTTTGGTATTTTGAAAGTGAAGGCTCATGAAGTCAGGGCAGTGGCGACTTCATTAGCTTTTAAAAAGAATTTAGCCCTCAAGGAAATTATTGAATCCACATATTGGAGAACTAATTCAATATTTGCGTCTCATTATCTTAGGGATGTTCAGACAACCTTTGATAATTGTCAGACGCTAGGTCCATACGTGTCCTCTGGTACAGTATTGGGCAAAGGAGTTACTACCCCATAACCTTCTTTTAAGCTAGTTGATTTTATTAGGTGATGGTGTTTGTGTTTTTTGGTCGTCTGAGAAAAGTGTGCGGTACTTTTATCAGTCTGGTTAGTATTATCCGGTGATGGTGTGTGTGTAGTTCAGGTAAATGATCTATTACTAGCTTGAATGCCGTGGCATAAGAGGCTGTAGGTTCTGTCAACACATTGGTCACGTCCAGTTGTCAGTTCCAGTCTTAGCTTCTTCAACATACAGGACACTTCCTTGTTGAGAGCTACTAAGGTTTAAGCAGGCTTAGAGGCAGACCTATGAAGTCAGCTACCTTAGCAGGTAAGGAACCTAGAGTTTTAATAATATTTTAATAATATTTTTATACTCTAATAATGTTGCTGTCTTTGACCCACCTCCAAATGTGTCAATCAGCTATATATATACCTGCCAGGTAAGTGTCATACATTAAAATGAAGTTTTTATGTTAAAACAAAGTTTAATGTATACTTACCTGGCAGGTATATATAATTTAATTCCCACCCGCCTCCCCTCAGGAGACAGGGTTCAGAGAAAATCTGGCCCAATTGGGAACGGTTCCTAGCGCTAGCGCCACGGTAACGGGGTGGTGGTTGCCTGAACTACTAATAGGTTACTAGCGTTTGCCGCGAGTTTTGAAAATTTCTGCCAGGTGGAACAGAGAATATAGCTATATATATACCTGCCAGGTAAGTATACATTAAACTTTGTTTTAACATAAAAACTTCATATTGTGCTAGAGACTTCCAATTTGTTGCAAAATGAAGGTAAATGATTGAATATTACTAGAATAGAAGAGTTTTAGCTTACAATTGCGTTTTTCGGCCATTTCGGTAGAGTCAAAGTTGACCGAAAGTTGAAATTTTGGCACTTATCGTTATTTATATGAAAGTATTTCAAAACTGATAAAAGCTACAAGCATGGGTTGTTTTTTTTTTGTATTCTCATGAAATTGCGCACATTTTCATATATAAAACTCTATGTAACGGGTAATATAAAATGGTGCAAAAATTATGTCAAAGTGACGAAATAATTTCTGAGATGTGTCGCTGATGCTTTTTAGTGCGAAAAGAAAGAAATTCGCGCTTGCGCGCCTGCATAACGATTGTAAACAAAACAACCCCTTGATCCGTGAGCTCCCAGCATCTCCCAAGGCGCGTGATTCAAAATTTTTTATATCGACATATATACATATAATCGGCACCCAACAGACAATTTATATCGATGTTTAATACGTCGAATCGGCGTTAAAGGGTTAATAAACAAGCAAAAGTCACAGTTACTCCCATGTCAGAAACTAGTCTATTTGGGGATGAGGATAGACTCAGTGAGTTTTCCGGCTTTTCCATCCCCACAAAGAGTAGAGTCATGGTTGCAGAAGGTGGAGCAATTTCTAGTCCTTCAGAAATGCTCAATAGAACAGTTTGTGACACTGGGGAGACTGTGCATGAGGAATCTACAGTTCTTCCTTAGGGCAAACTGGAACAGGAAGAAATTTCTGGACTTTTTATGCTCCGAATCACACAAGAAATAATGGAGGACGTGCAGTGGTGGAAGTCAAGAGACAGGCTTGTAGAAGGGAAATCTCTCCTACTGCTGAGCCCCATCTTAGTGTTCTTTTCAGATGCATCAGATCAAGGTTGGGGAGCAATTCTTGGGGAAGGGGAAGTATCAGGCACTTGAAATGCACAATAAAAACAGTGGCATATAAATCGGAAGGAATTGACCGCCATCCACTGGGTGTTGTTGGAATTTGCAGACGAAGTCCGCAACAAAGTAGTAGTGGTACATTCGGACAGTACGGCAATGCTCTCGTACATAAGAAAACAAGGAGGAACCCACTCATTTTCTCTTTGCGAGACAGCAAGAATCCTGTCATTATGGGTGAATGAGCATCAAACCAAATTATTAACAAGGTTCATTCAGGGTAAACTCAATGTATACTCTCGGACGAACTAAGCCGTAAGAAGCAGGTCCTTCACACAGAATGGATGATGAACACAGTGGTGTGCCTCGATATGTGGAAACTATGGGGAAAACCAATGATAGACCTGTTTGCCACATCAAGAAACCATTGTCTCCCCCTTTACTGTTCACCAGCCTCAGACCCGAAAGCATGATTGACAGATGCAACGCTTTTGGACTGGTCGAACAAGAACTTGTACGCTTTTCCTCTATTTAGGATGGTGAGAGAAGTCATCAACAAATTCAGAACTCACCACAACATTGCAATGACTTATTGCTCCATTCTGGCCAGCACAAGAATGGTTCCCAGATCAATTAGATCTACTGATGGATTGGCCAAGGTTACTCCCTCAGAAGACAGATCTACTCAGATAGCCCCACTTCAGAAGATTCCATCAAGGACTGTCCACTCTGTCCCTAACCACTTACAGACTGTCCAACGACTCTTACAAGCAAAGGGGTTTTCAAAACGAGCGGCAAGAGCTATTGCTCAATGCAGAAGGGAACCTTCAAGTAATGTCTACCAGGCAAAGTGGACAGTTTTTAGAGCCTGGTGTAAAGAACAACATTTCTTCTGCTAAGACATGTATAACAGATATAGCAGATTTCCTGTTATATCTGAGGACAGATAGGAACCTGTCTACCTCAACTATCAAAGGTTGTAAATCAATGTTGGGATCAGTTTTAAATACAGAGGACTAGAAGTATCGACGAATAGAGATATTTCGGATCTCATTAAAGCCTTTGATACAGCAAAGCCTAAAGATTCGAAGCTATTATCTTGGAACCTAGATGTAGTCCTAAAAAGGTTGTCAGGACCCCTATTTGAGCCATTGTACAGATTTGACAAGAAAAACCCTATTTCCAGTAGCCCTGTCTACAGCAAAAAGGGTGAGTGAACTAAGTTCCATGGATGAGAGAATATGATTTGCACAGGGTAATGCGGTGTGCGCATTGCCGTATGCTCATTAACCATGGGATTTTCAGCAACAAACAAGACTCCTTCCAAGCCATGGCTTTGTTCTTTCATTATTAAAAACCTAATGGACTTAGTAGGAACGGAAGAAGAAGAGAGGTTGTGCTGCCCGGTCAGAGCTCTGAAATGTTATTTACAAAAGACAGACAAAATTAGGGGCCCGTCCTATCGTTTATGGTGTTCAGTAAAGAATCCTTCTCGCTCAATGTTTAAAAATGCCCTGGCGTTTTTCTTACATGGTGTCATTGTAAAAGCTCATTCCCAAGTGAAAGAAACAGATTATATTATAATAGACTAAAAGTGAAGGCTCATGAAGTGAGAGCAGTGGCAGTGTCCTTCTCTTTGGATTCGATTATACAAGCAACATATTGAAATGCAAATCAGTGTTCGCCTTGCATTACCTGCGAGAAATCAAAACTGTTTATGAAAACTGCAGTACCCTGGGTCCGTATTAAGTGGCTGGCACAGTATTGGCTAAGGGTATGTAGGAAGTCGTCCCTTCCTAGCCTATCTCCTGGCTGTGAATAAGGTTGATAAGTTTTAAGGGGAGCCTGGAGCTACTATTTGTGTACTAGGAGTACCCTTCAGTCAAGTGTATAGTTGGGTATGAATTTTATTATTATTGGGAGGTGATATGGTGTTTACTCTGGTAATATGATATTATATGGTACTGTGCCCTGGGCAGGGGCATTTTTTGGTTGACCATGTTAGCCACAAATAATTCCTTAGCTGCATGGATCCCACTTATTAGAGGACGAGTCTTGGCTATCTTCTCAGACAACACAATGTCTCTAACATACATCAGGAAGCAGGGAAGAATGAAGTTGATCTCCATATTTCAGTTAGTTCAAGAACTTCTTTTGTGGACAAAGCCAGGAACATTGTCCTAATTCCCCAGTTTGTTCTGGGCAAGGCCAGTGTCTTGGCAGATCAGTCAAGTAGGAAAGGTCAAGTTTTAACAACTGGGTAGTCTCTTCGCCCACAAGTATGTCAAGATTCAGGGTTGGGCATTTGATAGTAATGCTCCAAGATTAGGCCAGTCTGGATGTTTACAACTTTCTGAACAAGTCAAGGACATCTTACAACTCCAGAATGACTTGTAGCTCCTAGGGGTTTCCCGAGGGAATGGTTTCCCAACCTCCTTCCCTTAATCTTTAAGGAAAGATCTACTCAAGTAGCCTGTGTCTCTAGGATCCAACCAAAACCACCATCTGCTTCAGCAACTGCATGGAAACTATCAACTGTCCCTTGCAAGCTAAAGGCTTTCTGAGTCTAGATAGCCAATACTCAGGTCCAGAAGAGAATCTACCAACCATCTCTATCAGCAACATTGGGCAGTTTACCACAAGTGCTCCCATAACTTTATAGATAATTTTATTACATTTTTCTGAGTTTGGGTGTAAAGAAAATTGTAATTGAAGTTCCTTCAACTCCTAAGCATTTCCTTTCTTGGAACTTAGATGTCGTTCGTAAATACTATCTTCTATCTTATGAGGGAAAATTTAAAACCCCTGTAGTCAATTCCTCTTAAATTTTTAATAATGAAGACACTTTTCTTGTTACTTTAGCAACAGCCAAACAGATCTGTGAGCTGCAAGCAATCTCTCAAGAGGTAGGTTTGTTCTTACATGATATACAAACCCTTGGTCCTTTACATAAGGAATTAGTTTCAGTGTAGACTGGAATTACAGCCATTTACAGGAGAGATGGAAGCTCATGACAGACAAAAAGTAATATGATTTTGGAAGAGATAAGAATGTCACTTTTGGGGATGGTGGTCTCCAAACTATCAACTTGAATTTTAATAAATATTATGGTTATAATATTCATCATAGTTGTTATTTAGGTGTACACTGAAGTTCTGTGCTGTTTGTTATATTCATTGCTTTGTTCCGATACGTAATACAAACCATCGGTCCTTTAACAATAGGAAGTAGCTAGCGGCAGCTGGAACGGTCGTAAGCTTCGAACAAGGGGAGAACGGTAGTTAACTGCTTGTCCGACAGTCGCGCGCCGCGCGACTGGGAGGTAAACAAATCACTTTTGCTTTCGGCCGCGGGTGTGAAGGACGTGTTCGTCATCGCTCTCTGCCCGCTTCATCGTCGTATGCTTTGTTTATATTGTGTTTTCTACTAATGGTTTGTTTGACTTGAAAATGAAACTGTAAGTACACTGTTTTCATTTTCATTACTTAATTATGAACCAACATGGAGCTATCGCCGTAGATGCGGCGATTTCCTCTCTTTTCATGAATTGAACCCTTGAATTATGTCTCGTGCGAGGGCGGGCGCGCTGCGCCGAGTCATGTTATTTTGGCGAAAGTGTGTAATTGAAAAATGTAAGTACTCTTTTCATTATATTTTTGCCCTGTGCGTTCGTTACCAAGAGTGTGATTGCGCTCGGCACGAGCCTTTTATTTTGTATAATAGAATGCAATGAAAGTGGATTCGCAATTGCAATATTCTTTTCATTTTCATTTATTTATTTGCATGAAATTTAATTTGGATCAATTTTCGTTCTTACCCGGGAATTGATCCTACGATTATTTTATGTGAAAGTGAAATCGCAAGTGCAGTATTCTGTTTCATTTTCATATATATTTATGATAGCATCATATTATTTGGATCAAGTTTCCGTTCTTACCGGGAATTGATCTTTTTCCCCTTTAAGTTCTATGAAGTGAATCGCAAGGGCAGTATTCTGTTTTCATTTTCATATTACTTTTCACTGCTGTGCGGGGGTAGGGGAAGCGAAGGTCTGCCAGGAAGTCGTCGGAAAGCTCTCCCGCGACTCCCTTGGTTCCGATTCTTCGTCTTCCTTCCTGCCCGCCCCCCGCTCAGCTTCTTCGTTGTATTTTGTATTTGGGGTCTTCCTTGCGTTCGGGGGGGGCATGTCTTCCCCCCGTGCGTGAGGGAACCCCTCTTACTAATCTATCTATGTTACCGCAGGTGCTACATCCGTGGGAGACGACCTTGGACAGGTATGGACCACCGTGCCTAGCATCCACGGGCTGCTGCAGCGTCTAGCGAGGTCTGGGGCGGTCTCCACTACTACCACGGCCGCTTATGCTGCTCCCCCCCTCCTGGTCTACACTCCCCATGCTGTGTCGGTGACGCCGTCTGCCGCTACTAGGGCCGCCGCCGTACCGAGGGGGGGTTGCCGCCGCCGCCTGTTTTCTTCGTGTTGCCTGCCCCAGACTTCCGCTGTTCCAGCAGCTCGCCCCTGGACCGGCCGCCAGTACCCAGGTTCCGCTGGCTGCCGATGATTCTACGAGGCAATCGCTGGGCCTGCCGTACCTGCCGCTGATGTGATTCCCGCTGTTGGCTTGGCTGTCCCTTCTGGGTCTACCGCTGCCGCTGTTCCTGCCGCTCCTGAGCTGGTTGCTGTTCCTGTCGCTCCTGGTTCCTGAGCCTGTCCATGCTGGTCCTGCCCACGGTGTGTCTTCCCCAGTCCCAGGTCCTTCCGGATAGGTGCAGTCGGGCCGTGTTGCTTCGGCAATAGCCCCGGCTCCGGCCTGGATGGAGGACCTGACGACTGTCCTGCGTGAGCTGACGAGGAAGAGGAGAAGAGGAAGCTGTCATCTTCGTCTTCATCGTCTGCTGCTGCCTCTTCCCCTTCGACTTCTAAGGCCCATAAGCCGAAGAAGAAGAAGGCTGCCTTCCCCCTAAGAAGTCTCCTTCGGGAACTTCTAAGGGCCCGTCCCACCCCGGTGGGACGGGGGGTCCTTCTGCTGGTCCTCCTGCTCCTTCGGGAGCGGGGCCGTCTCCCCTTCCGTAAGGAAGAGATAGACGGGGACCAGAGGAGTATCGGTTAGCTCTGGTACTTCCTCGCCTGGTGCTAGCGGCGATGCCGCTACGCCAGGTTCCGGCTCGGTCTCTCGTTCGCGAGAGATCCCGAGTGTACGTTCTCCCTCGGGAGACCGTGCAGCCAAGTTTCGGCGCCAGAGTTCGCTCGGCGCCAAGACGCGGCACGGAGCAGAAGGCTGGTGAGAGACGCTCAGGTGACTCTTGCCAGGCCAGCGGCCGCTCTTGCAGCGACCAGCTGGTAACCCGGGTTTTCCCCCCTAAGAAGGCTCCTTCGTGACCTTCTAAGGGCCCGTCTCGCTCCGGCGATTCGGGGAGCTCTTCTGCTGGTCCTCCTGCTCCCTCGGGAACAGGGCCCGTCTTTTCTTCTACCAAGGAGAAGACGGGGACCAGAGGAGTACCAGCTTCGGCTGGCACTTCCTCGCCTGGTTCTAGCGGTTCTGCCGCTAATTCAGGATCCGCCTCGGCTTCTCGTTAGCGAGAAGTACCGAGTGGACGGGTCTAAAGTCTTGACGCCCGAGCTCGCTCGCCGCCAAGACCGAAGCGTGGAGCAGAAGACTGGCGAGTGTCGTGCAGACGACTCTCGCCAGGCCAGTGGACGCTCTCGCAGCGACCAGCTGGCTGCTCGGGTTGACGTGACGGTCGCTGACCAGCCACGGGTTGAGGCGAGGAAGGGGTCCCCGCGGCCGTCGGTACCAGCCACGGCTGGTACCAGCGGCTCGACGCGCCGAGAGGACGCTCGCCGGTCTCACCGCGACAGCGAGCCTAGCAGGTCACCTGACGCCGCTCCCATCGGGACCGGGCGGAGACGGTAACCAGCAACAGCTCGCCTGACGCTAGAGATCAGCGTCGACGTTCTCAGCCGAGCCTCTCGCCCCAGGCGAGCGGCAAGGCTAGGCCTGCTGCTCGATCGCCAACCGCGGGTTGACGATCAGCAGCAGCCCTCCAAGCACGCTGGTCCTGCCAGCGAGCTAGGGGGAGCGTCAGGTCTGCCTCTCCTGTACCTTCAACCTCCTCGGGCTACACCGGGAGGAGCGAGGTACCTATGAGTGATCGCGAGAGGTGCGCCGCTCGCGATCCCGCTATGACGCCGTATGGACCAGGCACGGTTCTAGGACCGACCAGGACATACGCGCAAGTAGCTGGAGGCGACCGTCGGGTCTGCCGCTGTTCCTCCTTCTGAAAGAGGAGTATCTCGGGATCTGTTCTTGTTGGAGGGACTGGACGGTCCTACTCCGCAAGACGCGGTTACTCCCGAGATACAGAGGAATTTGCAGAAGTCATTAAGCTGATTCGTCAGCATAATGACCTTGCGGAAGGATTGCCGCTCCCACCAGCAGAGCCCACGTCTCTGCTCGAGTCGTTTTGGGGCCCGAGAGGGAACGCAAACCGACGGTGGGTCTGCCGCGATCGGAGCTTGCCGATTCTGTCTCGAACCAGAGTCTCTCGTCTCCGGACAAGAAGGCTCTCTCAGTTCTGGCCGGTCGATCAAGCTACTTCCACCTCCTCTACTGCGACAGCGGCGTTTCTACGTGTCTTCGGACGTATTTAAATACTCCTTCGGTCCTCCTGAGAGGTTCGACCTCGACGAGGACTGGAATGAGTCGGAGGACGGTATCGGCTCTCTCCTGTCAGGTGTCGATCAGCCCCACCCAGACGACGTTCACAGTGGCGGCAGACCCTTACCTACAGTGAGAGTTCGTAACCCTCCGCGGGAAAACGTTTTCTCCTGACGATACGTTTTCCCAGACTCTGAGAGGCCATCGCCGCAAGGCGATGGCTGCTCCTACTCTTCTCCAACTGCTAGTTCCACTGGGAAGGCGAGCGAGTATCCAATTCCTCCCCCATTCCCTCTCTCCTTACGGCTACGAGGGAAAGGGGAGGGATCCTACAGAGATTTCTCTGTAGGATCCACGTTCGGGACTGCGCTACCGGGGGGACCTTCGGGTCCTACCTGACGTGAGCCCCGTCGTTGAGGAGGAATCCTGCCCCATTCTCGATTTCTACGGGAATCGAGAGGACCACCAGCCGATATCGTTTGACGAATTCGGTGGGGGTTTCGCAGACTGCTTAGAATTCTACGGAATTTCTAGCGCATTCAGAGTGTTCGAGTTTTTACGATCTCCAAACACTTACGCGAGACCACGGTCCAAAGTGGGCGAGACGAGAATCCCCGATATATTACACGATAATCGGGAACCTCGCCTATGCTCGAATTCCTGGAATTTCTAGCATTGGGAAGAAGACTGCTGCTGAAAGAAACTATCTCACAGTAGGCGACCCAACCTGGAATAGAGAAGATTCGTCGGACGGGAATATCCAGTTTGGCTTGAACTATCGTCTTAGTATTCTGTTCACCATTGAAGCTTTCCTTCGAGGAAGACTTCTCCTTCACTTCTCTTTGATAGAGATCGAAGGTGGTCGATCTCCAATCCTTATTTTGTTTTCTTGAAGGAAAGAATTTAGGATGGAGATCGTTGTTCAGAATCCTACAAATATACTACGTATATTAACCTCGCGACATGATTCTACTAAGCAGTTGAATTGTCCGAGGGGTAGGCGCATATCCTAGTTAATCTACGGATTGCGACTTATAAGAGAAGTATTCTAATTGAACTGCAACTCGGGGTTGCCTGCAACCTCCCAGGAGTTTTCAGTTTCAATTTTATATACTTATGGTTTTGTCACGACAACACCATTTCAACTTTTATATTTACCGAAATTCTTTCGCCTAAATATAATTGTTCGAGCATATCTTTTATGCTCGGTAGTTCTAGCCGAACGCATTCCTTCGTGGAATAATGGATTACCTGGCAACTCAGGATGACGAGTCAGCGAGAGCTCAGGCTCAACTACTGCGTATTGAACTGCCTGATAGCAGCTCAGTATCAGCTGGGCCTCCGAGATGCACGGTCATGTATGTCTCTCTCTCCCCTGCTTTGATTGACTACCGAACCGTATCTCTGCCCAACAATCATGGACTTAGGTCTCTGATTAATGGGGATTCTCGCAATAATGAAGGACCATCTACTGCTGTGACGCTAGATTCCATCGCCTTCGACATTGCGAGAATTTTCAACAGAGATATCTCTTGGACTCTTTCATCTTTCTGTTTACCGCACGGTAACAGAAGTCTGTACAAGTCTCCCGCTGCATCGCACTGCGATAATGCGAATGATTTTGCAGACATCTGAGTTTGTCTTCAAAATATCTCGTATTCGTAGGTGTACAATTGTTCATTGTTCAACCCGAATTACAAGATGTGTCAGAAGACATCACCTACTCTCCGACCTGACAGCTCTACTTCCAAATGTTCAGCCCATGAGAAGCAGTTTTTCAGGCGGCTTTCCCCTGTGTTTTCATTACTGAAGAACGCCCCGCTTTCATTGCAACTACTTCTTCTCACCGGACAGCAATGAAATAGCGGTTAGCGTTTTCAGTCATTTGTAAGCACAGGTTATGAATCTTGAGAATCCTTCTCTCGATTCATCTGTGAAGACGTAGGTTGCATTCAATATCTACCTTCGTCTTCAACGGTACATAGTGTTGTTTTTGTACAAGTAACTTACCCAGCAGATATATACTTAGCTATAGACTCGGTCGTCCCGACAGAATTTCAAAACTCGCGGCACACGCGACAGGTAGGTCAGGTGATCCACCATTCCCGCCGCTGGTTGGCGGGGTCTGGAACTATTCCCGTTTTCTAAGCCATAATTTCTCTGTCGGTTGAACGGACAACACCTATTGTTCGTTCCTCCATCTTGGATTTCAACTCGTTTGCCGAGAATTTGGATTGGTTTTTTGGTGACGTATTCTGTTTTTTCTCTGGCTTGGCATACGCTTATTGTGGACTGTTTTTCGACTTTGGTTTTGACTACTCTTTCACGATGTCTGACGCTAAGGCTTCACCTATGTTTAGAGTTTGCAGTAGGGAAGATTGTAAGGTTAGGCTGCCTAAATCGGCATTAGATCCTCATAGTATTTGCGCTAAATGCAGGGAGAATGAATGTTCTTTTATTAACACCTGTGTTGAATGCGAGAACCTTACGGAGCTTGAATGGAAGGAATTATCATCATATGTTAGGAAGCTTGAGAGAGATAGAGTGAGAAAGGCTTCAGCTAGGTCATCTAGTAGATCTTGCTCCTTAGAACAAGAAATTAACTCCTTCTACAACTCTTCCTTCTAACAATTTTCCCTTAGCCTCAGCTGCTTATCCCTGTTCTGAAGCCAAAGATTCTTCGTCAGAGAGGGAAATGTAAAAGCTTCAATTAAGAAACTTCAAGCTCAGCTACGAGCTCTAAACCAAGGTAAGAGTGGTGATAGTGACTTGTGCAGTGTCCCCAGTGCAGTGGAGGGGGCGTCTGACCGGTTCCTCATTGCTCCTAGGCCTAGACCGCTTCCAAACTCCCAGGACCAGGGGAGGAGGAATGTCGAAAGCCGCAGGGAGGATGCAGACATCCCCAACGGTCAGGCGTCCCTTCGGCAGATCCTGTTGTTAAGTCCCAGGCTGCCTCGGATTGCCGCAGGAAGAAAAGGCGTCCTAAGGAGTGTTTTTCGGCCTCAGACTCTTCCTCTCCTAAACGAGGATGGAGTTCGGCCTCTCTTTCGCGCCCTTTGAAGAGAGCCTGGAAGGCTCCTAAAGGAGACGCGGCTGACTCCAGCCCAGAGCGTTTTCCCGAGGATTGGCCTTCGGGACCTAAGAAGACTAAACAAGAGGAGCCTTCTCTTCAGGATCCTACGAAGAAGTTTTTGGTTAATCTGCAAGAGCAGTTAGCTTCTCTCGTAGGCTCTTTTGCTAAGGACTCTACAAGGAGGAAGGATGTCTCGCTCCCTGTTAAGAGTTCCGCTAAGCGCCCCGCTTCGTATAGGAGAGAACCCTCACGATCTCCAGGGCGTTTATCGCCTTCGTCGAGAGACTCGTCTTGATAGGAGTTTTTCTCCTGAGAGAAGAGCCCTTTCGCCCTATAGGCTGTCTTCCCCGAAGCGCCCTCTGAGACGCCGCGAATCGAGCAGAAGTCTCGATCGGTTTAGGTTCAAGGAACCGGAAAACCGATTTAGGTATCAGGATCCTTTGGGGGGTCTGCAGGACCAGGAGACCAGACAGGCGCAAAGAGGCAGCAAGACGCAAGAAAGGGCGTCAAGAGCCTCTTAGAACACAGGATTCAGGACGTCTGGATTCTGCTAGAAGGCAGGAATCAGAACGCTATGAGCCAGGGCGCCAGGAGTCAGGGCGCCAGGAGTCAGGGCGCCAGGAGGCAGGACGCCAGGAGTACGTTAGGCGTCAAGTGTTAGGGCGCCAAGAGCCTGTTAAGCGTCAGGAATCAGGACGCGGGGATCTTTTCAAGCGCCCTGAATCAGGACGCCAGGAGCCTAGCAAGCGCCACGAACCTGGCGAACCTAGACAACAAGAGTCTAGTAGGCGCAAGAGTGTTTCCGACAGGCAGGAGCCTCACTCTTCGTATAGAAGTGCTAATGTTCCGCGCTCCCCTTCTCGGGAAAGGAGTTCTTCTCCCGGGAAGAGCCAGATCACTCCAAAACGGTCTCCTTCTGTGGATCAGTTGGACCAGGTATCGGAAGACGAAGAGCCAGTAGATGTAGCAGTTTCTGACTACAAGAGACTTTCTCTTTTGCTGCTAAAGGAGTTCGGAGACTCCCTTCATCCTGCGGACCCTCCTTCACCAGGATCGTTGATGTCTAGCACTAAAGCTCTCAAGTCGTCTTCCTTCGTCAAGATGCGCCCCGCTCTTTGTATGAAAAAGGCATTAAAGACTTTTTCAGAGTGGTTGACTTCCAGAAGGGAAGCGGGCAAGACAGTTTTTTCCTGCCCTCCTTCCAAGTTAACAGGCAAACCAGGAAGGTGGTACGAGACCAAAGAACCTATGGGGTTAGGTCTTCCTTCTTCCGCAGATGCGGATTTTGCTTCCTTAGTGGACTCTTCTAGGAGGAAGTCGTTGCTGTCTGCTAAGGCGACTTGGGGCATGTGTGAGCTAGACCACCTTCTAAAGGGCCTCTTTAAAACCCTAGAAGTCTTCAACTTTATGGACTGGGCTTTGGGAGCGTTAGCGAAGAGAGCTCAGGACACTGACTTTGTTTCCATGGAGGAACTTTCGAGCGTCCTGGCTTGCCTGGACAGAGCGGTCATGGACGGTTCTGTTGAAGTTGCCTCTCTTTTTGGAACGGGAGTATTAAAGAAGAGATCTGTCTTTAGCTCTTTCTTAGCAAGAGCAGTATCACCTTTGCAAAGGACATCTCTTCTTTTGCACCGTTATCCCCGCACCTATTTCCACAAGAGACTGTTAGAGAGGTTTCTAAATCTCTTACGGAGAAGGCAACTCAGGATCTCCTCACGCACTCAGCCAAGAAGTTTAGGCCGGCAGTGCCTATAGAGAAAAAAGAGAGACCCTCTTTTGTACAGCCCCCCTTTCGAGGTGCCTCCTCTTCTAGAGCCCCTCTTAGAGGTCGCAGACCAGATAGAAGGAGTAGACCATCTAGAAGGTCCTTCGGGAAGTCTAGATGAGCAGGAAGTCCTCCAGACGAAAGTAGGCGCCAGGCTACTCCACTTTGCCAAAGTCTGGGCGCAGAAGGGAGCGGACTCCTGGTCCCTCTCTATCCTGAAAAAAGGATACTTGATCCCCTTCAGGGAAAAATCCTCCCTTGACGACAACTCCAAGGGAGTTGACCGCAAGATACTCGGATCCGGTCCGAAAGCTTGCTATGTTGCAAGCAGTGGAACAGATGATTTCCAAGGAAGCGGTAGAACTGGTTCAAGATCTCCAGTCTCCAGGATTCTACAATCGGCTATTCTGGTACCGAAAAGCATCGGGGGGATGGAGACCGGTTCTAGACGTCAGTGCCCTGAATTTCTTTGTATTGAAGAAGAAATTTTCAATGGAGACGTCTTCCTCTGTTCTATCTGCTCTTCGTCCAGGGGACTGGATGGTGTCCCTGGACCTTCAGGATGCGTATTTCCATGTGCCAATTCATCCGGCAGCAAGGAAGTATCTGAGGTTCATGTTCCAAGGGAAAGTGTTCCAGTTCCGAGCGATGTGCTTCGGACTTTCGACTGCCCCTCAAGTCTTTACGGACATCATTGAAGAATGTAGCTTAATGGCTACATCTGGAAGGGATCAGGATCTCGTTATATCTGGACGATTGGCTAATAAGAGCCCAATCGGAGAAAAAATGTCTGGAGGACCTATTAGTTACTCTAAAGTTGACAAAGTCCTTAGGACTTTAGTAAATCACGAGAAATCCATGCTGATCCCCAGCAGAGTATTGTCTATCTGGGGATTCAGATGGATTCTCGGGATTTTCTAGCGTATCCTTCGCAGGAAAGGAGAGAACGCTGCTTAGAAAAGGTGTCAGTCTTCTTAAGGAAAGAACATTGGTTCCGCGAGGGAATGGATGAGCTTACTGGGGACCCTCTCCTCGATGGAACAGTTCGTTTCCTTAGGAAGACTTCACCTACGACCCCTTCAATTTTATCTGAAGGAGAAGTGGGATTGGAAGTCCAACAATCTAGGAGAATACATTTCCAATCTCGAAAGGGATCAAGGAGAATATCCGTTGGTGGTTAGATCCACAGAAACTAAGCAAGGGAATCTCCCTTCGCTTACAGAACCCTCGCCTAGCGTTGTTTGCAGACGCCTCAGATTCAGGGTGGGGAGCGACCCTAGGTTCGGAAGAAGTGTCAGGCACTTGGGAAGGAGAACAAGTGTCCTGGCACATAAACAAAAGAAGAGCTAACAGCCATTCATCTAGCTTTGGTTCATTTCGAGGAACAGGTCTCAGGTCTGGGGATTCAGATTCACTCGGACAACACAACAGCCCTCGCTATATAAAGAAACAAGGGGGGAACGCATTCCTTTTCCCTGTACGAATCAGCAAAGGATCTGCTGATTTGGGCTCAGGAAAGGAAGATCTCTCCTCACAAGGTTTGTGCAGGGAGAGAAAAATGTCCGGGCAGATCTGTTAAGCAGAAAAGAACAAGTCCTACCCACGGAATGGACTCTCAATCCTCAGATTTGCCAACAACTTTGGCATCTGTGGGGAAGGCCCAATATAGACCTGTTCGCGGACCAACAAGAATCACAGATTAGAAACCTATTGCTCCCCGATCTCGGATCCTCAAGCAGTAGCCGAGTAGACAGCTTTCTGCTAGATTGGACGGGCTTGGACGCATACGCCATCCCTCCTTTCAAGATAGTAGGAGAAGTATTGAGGAAGTTCGCTTGCTCGGAAAAGGAACAAGAATGACCCTCATCGCTCCCTTCTGGCGGCTCTCGATTGGTTCAGAGTCTGGAGTGGTTAGTGGATTTTCCAAGATCGCTTCCACTAAGGAACGATCTTCTCAAACAACCCCACTTCGACAGGGTTCACAAAAAAACCTCCCCGCTCTAAGTCTGACCGCCTTCAGACTGTCGAAGGACTTGTCAGAGCAAGGGGCTTTTCACGAGAAGTGGCGAAGGCTATTGCAAGAGCCAGAAGAGTCTCCACTTCTAAAGTATATCAGTCGAAGTGGGAGTTGTTTAGAAGATGTGTAAGGGAAAGAAATATCCTCCTCCAGTCCTCTGTAACTGAAATCGCAGATTTTCTCCTATATTTGAGAAAAGACTGTAACCTGGCAGTTTCAACAGTGAAGGGTTACAGAAGTATGCTGGCCTCAGTTTTTCGACATAGAGGAATAGATCTGACGAATAATAAAGATCTTCATGACCTTATAAGGTCTTTTGAGACCACGAAAGAACATGTAATCAAGAAGCCTAGCTGGAACTTGGATGTGGTCCTCAAGTTCCTAATGTCGGAAAAATTTGTACCGTCTCACGCAGCTTCGTTTAGAGACTTAACGAGAAAGTCATTATTCCTTTTTGCGTTAGCAACAGCCAAGAGAATTAGCGAGTTGCAAGCTTTGGAAGGTAAAGTGGGGTTTAAGAAGGATTCAGCAATTTGCTCCTTTAAACCATTTTTTCTAGCAAAAAATGAAAATCCCTCAAAGCCTTGGCCAAGAAGCTTTGAGATAAAAGGACTAGCTTCATTAACAGGGAGAGAACTAGAAAGGACTTTGTGTCCAGTCAGGGCACTCAAGTTCTACCTGGAGAAGAAGAAGTTGCTGAAAGGTGCAGAAGAAAGTCTTTGGTGCTCTGTAAGAGATCCGAAAAGAGCGATTTCTAAGAACGCCCTTACATACTTCATAAAAGATGTAATAAGGGAAGCTCACCTTAAGTGCGAAGAAGAGCATCTCAAGGTTCTCAGAGTGAGAGCTCATGAAGTGAGAGCCATAGCTACGTCTATGGCATTTCACAAAACATGGTCGCTTCAGGCTCTTATAGAGTCGACATTTTGGAGATGTAATTCGGTGTTCGCCTCGAATTACCTAAGAGACGTTAAAATTTCGTACGAAAAGTGCTTTGCTCTGGGAGCGTATGTTTCGGCGAATTCAGTGCTGGGAGAAGGGGCTGAGGCTAATCCTTCCTAATTAGTTTAAGGCTTAAATTACTGTTTAATGTATGACACTTACCTGGCAGGTATATATATAGCTATATTCTCTGTTCCACCTGGCAGAAATTTTCAAAAACTCGCGGCAAACGCTAGTAACCTATAGTAGTTCAGGCAACCACCACCCCGTTACCGTGGCGCTAGCGCTAGGAACCGTTCCCAATTGGGCCAGATTTTCTCTGCCAGCCGAACCGGCAACATTGTTGGTGGTTCCCTGCTAGAATTTTCATTCTCGTTGCTGACTTTTCATGGATTTTTGGTATTGTACTCGGAAACGTTAGCTTGGCATTCGCTTTGGATTGTTCTTTAAAGATGTCTGATTCTGGAAGTATGTTTAGATGTGTGAAAAGTAGGGGTGTAAGGTAAGATTGCCGAAAGCTTCGGTCGACCCTCATACCATTTGTAAGTGTTAGGGAGAATGTGTGTACTTGGGAGAATAGATGCATTGAATGTGAGAATTTATCAGAGAAGGAATGGAAGATATTTATGAAATATGTTGAGAGACTTGAGAAAGATCGTGTAAGGAGGTCTGTTTCTCGTAGTGAGAAGTCAAATTCTTCTAGTAAAAAGGAGTGAATGTATTTCCTCTCCAGCTCCTTCTAATGTAGAGTTGGTAGTTTCCTTCTCCCCAGTATCTCCTGCGCCCGCTGCTGTATCGGAGGAGGCGAACGATACAAATATTGTGAAGGTGTTCGCTGCCCTTGCGTCCATGGGCGACCAAATACAGCGACTTACAGATAGAGTTAGTGCTTTCGATGTCAGTGAAAGTGTATGGAGGGGGCGTCTGATCGTCTCTCTCGTGCTCCTAGACCTAGACCTCTGTCAAGCTCCCAGACCCAGGGGAGAAGGCATGTCGACAGTCGAAGGGAGGCGAGAGAGGTTTTGCCGCGGTCAGGCGTCCCTTCGAACAGTCCTGTTGCAAGTTCCCAGGCTGTTGCAGTTCGCCGCAGAAAAGGCGTAACTGGGAAGTGTGCGTCCTCGGAAGGTTCGACTTCCGAACGAGAACGTCGGTACGCAGTGGTGTCTCGCCCCTCAAGAGGACTTTCAGGACATCAGCGGCTCTCGAGAGACAAGATCGTGAGACTTGGAGTAGTCCTGAGGTGTTGTCCTCCTCAGAAGACGGGGACGCAGTTCCGATCAAGAGGAAAAAGTTGTTTCGTGCTAGAGAAGCCTCAGGACGCACTGGCGCTATACGTCCTTCTCGGCCTGGTATGGCTAGGGAGAATCTCCTCCGTCTTCTTGTGTATCTTCCCTCGTCTTTCTCCGTAGGGTAGAGTGCAAGATCGCTCTCCGTTAGGTCGCAGTCCCGCTCGTAATCCTCCTCTTTCGTCGTCTACATTTCAGATCCTCCTCTTTCGGTTTTTTTCGTCTACCATTCAGGAGGATGGTACGAAGGGTTTCTTAAGGGAATGCAGTCCCAAGCTGGCAGTTCTGGTGAAGTCCTGGGATCCGCCTGAGCAAGCATCTTCGAGGCTAAGGATGATTTCCTTCCCATTAAGTCTTCTAAAACGAAATACAAGGACGACGTTCGCCGAGGACTCAGGGCGCACTAGCGCTAGGAAGACAAGCGATCGCTTGGTTTTGCAGGACGCAGAACACAGGAAGAGAATGCTTTCGGAGGAAGCAGGACGCAAACATCAGGACGCGGAACTAATTGTGGACGCAGGACGCAGGCGACAGGAAGCAGGCGTCGCTACGAGGACGCAGGACGCAGGCGGCGGGCAGGACATCGAGAGGCGCAGGACGCAGATTCTTCGGTGGCCGCAGGACGCTATTCCGTCAACGAAGCGTCAACTCGACAATGAGTTCCAAGACATTTCTTCAGCAGAAGAAGAATTGGAATTAATGGAGGAAGAATACGGAACTTCTTCAGATTTATAAGGTTCTAACTGTCACAGTCTTATGGCTATTTTTGAGATTTGATTTAAACCGACAGCTCCGTTATCCCCCTTATCTCAATTTTCCAAGACTAGGACTCCAAAGAAGTCCTCTTTCCTGAAGATGACGATGTCAATTTCGGCGAAGAAGGCCCTTCAACGGGTGAATGACTGGATGAAGGAGAAGAAAGAAGCGGGAAAATACTCTTTTCTGTTTCCACCAGCTAAGTTAGCTTCTAAATCAGGAGTATGGTACGCTACTGGAGAAAGTCTAGGCCTGGGAGTACCTGCCTCCTCCCAGGGGGACTTCTCCAGTATAGTAGACAGCTCACGCAGACAGGCGTTACAGTCTCCTAAGGTCTGGTGGACGTCTTCAGAATTTGACCATCTTTTTAAAGGGATTTTTAGGACTTTCGAAGTCTTCAATTTCCTGGATTGGTCTTTGGGAGCGCTAGCGAACTCCCTAGAAGAAGAGGACTCGCAGGATTTAGAAACAGCTAAGAGCATTATGTCCTGCATGGACAAGGAGCTCTGAGAGACGGAAACGAATGAACTGGCTTCGTTATTCACAGCAGGAGTACTTAAGAAGAGATCGCTGTTGTGTTCTTTCGCTTCTAAAGGAGTTTCGAACTCTCAGAAGTCGGAGTTGCTGTTCTCTCCTCTGTCGAAACAGCTGTTTCCTTCAGAGGTGATTAGGGATATAGCTCTCTCCCTTTCTCAGAAGGCCACTCAAGATCTTCTTTCGTCTTCAGTTAAGAAGTTCTTACCACCCAAGTTAGTGAAGAAGACTCCAAAGGATACTAGGCCTTCGCAACAGCCCTTTCGAGGAAGAACTTTCGCTCGACCCGCCTTTAGGGGTAAGAGAGTTTCCTCTAAAAGAGGAGCCAAGACTCCCTCTAAAGAATGAGAACTCAGTCCTCCAGACGACAGTGGGAGCCAGACTTCAAGGTTTCTGGGAAGTTTGGCAAGATATGAAGGCAGATCCCTGGGCTGTCAACGTAGCTCGGGAAGGGTACAAGATTCCTTTCTTGAAGAGACCTCCTCTCGCAACATCTCCGAGAGCCCTCGGGGCAAATTACAACGATTTAGAGAAGAAAGCTGCTCTGTGGGAGCAAGTAGCTTCCATGCTGGAGAAAGGAGCCATAGAGCCTGTTCTGGATCACGAATCTCCGGGATTTTACAACCGTCTGTTCCTGGTTGCAAAGTCCTCGGGAGGTTGGAGGCCAGTTCTGGACGTAAGTCAACTGAATCTTTTCGTAGAAAAGACCAAGTTCACCATGGAGACGAACGATTCAGTACTGGCAGCGGTACGTCCAGGGGACTGGATGACGACCCTGGACTTACAAGACGCATACTTCCATATTCCGATTCATCAGGAAGCAGGAAGTAATCTAAGGTTTGTGATTCAGGACAGGGTCTTTCAGTTCAAGGCCCTATGCTTCGGTCCTTTTGCACAGCCCCTCAAGTTTTTCACGAGGATGATGTCCAATGTGGCGAGATGGTTACATTTAAGAGGGATCAGAGTGTCTTTTTATCTGGACGACTGGTTGATAAGATCTCAATCAAGAAGTCAATGTCTGGAGGACTTGAGTCAAACATTGGACTTAGCAAGAGACCTAGGTCTGGTAGTAAATATGGGAAAGTCTCAATTAGATCCCCAGCAACAGATAGTTTATTTGGGGATTCAGATATCGGCAGTGACTTTTCGGGCTTTTCCGTCCCCCGAAAGGCAAGCCCAATGCATTCGGAAGGTGCAGGACTTTCTAAAGAAGGACCGATGCTCAGCAAGAGAGTGGATGAGTCTACTGGGAACACTCTCTTCGCTAGAGAGGTTCATTTCTTTAGGAAGGCTACACATGAGACCTCTACAGTTTTTCCTGAAGGATTCATGGCCAAGAAAATTACAACCGGATTCCTTCCAGTTTCTAATTCCGGCCGAAGTAAAGGAGGAATTAAAGTGGTGGCTAACTCCAGGCAGGTTAGCAAGAGGGATGTCGCTTCAGCAGAAGAGCCCAGACCTCGTCTTATTTTCCGACGCGTCGGACGTGGGTTGGGGAGCGACATTAGGCCTCAAGAGGTGTCGGGACTTTTGGAGCAAGGAAGAGACAAAGTGGCACATAAACAGGAAGGAACTGATGGCAATTTTCTTGGCTTTGAAGCACTTCAGAGAGTTGATTCGAGACAAGACGGTGCAGGTCAACTCGGACAACACCACGGCGCTGGCATATATCCGGAATCAAGGAGGGACTCATTCCTTTCCCCTTTACAAGCTGGCAAAGGAAGTTCTGCTTTGGGCGGAAGAGGAAAAGGTCGTGCTACTCACCAGGTTTATACAAGGAGAGAAGAATGTGGGTGCGGACCTGTTGAGCAGAAGAGAACAAGTTCTCTCGACGGAGTGGACTTTGCACATGGAGGTTTGCCAGAGCCTGTGGAAGTTGTGGGGCCGTCCAGTAGTAGATCTGTTTGCGACAGCCAGAACAAAAAGGTTACCAACCTATTGCTCTCCGATCCCAGACCAGGAAGCAGTGGCGGGTCGACGCATTCCTGATGGATTGGTCAAACTTAGATCTGTACGCTTTTCCTCCGTTCAAGGTACTGGGGAAAGTGATGAAGAAGTCAGGGAGAGACCAGGACGAGGATGACCTTAATAGCCCCGTTTTGGCCGGCCCAAAGTTGGTTCACAGAGGTACTGGAATGGACAGTTGATACGCCAAGGACTCTTCCGCTAAGAGTAGATTTACTCAGACAACCCCACTTCGACAGGTTTCACAAGAATACCCTCGCTCTGGGTCTGACTGCGTTCAGACTATCGACGTCTGGTCAGAGCGAGGGGATATTCTAGAGAGGTGGCCAGTGCAGTGGCTAGAGCCAGAAGAACCTCCACAATCACAGTATATCAGTCGAAGTGGGAGAATTTCCGGAAGTGGTGTAAGAACAGGAAAGTGTCTTCATCCAGTACCTCTGTGACCCAAATCGCAGATTTCCTTCTATACTTGAGGAAGGATTTACGCTTGTCAGTTTCGACAATTAAAGGTTATAAGAGTATGCTAACCTCAGTGTTTAGACACAGGGGCTAGACATCTCGAATAACTTAGACCTTCGAGATCTGATTAGGTCATTTGGTACGAAGAAACAATCACAATGCAGGCCACCGGCTTGGAACCTTGATGTGGTCTTGAAGTATTTAACTTCTAGCAAATTCGAGCCTTTAGAGGAAGCCTCTCTGAGAGATCTTGCTAAGAAGACTATCTTTTTAGTAGCATTGGCAACTGCTAAAAGAGTTAGTGAGCTTCAGGCCATATCGAAGAAGGTGGGATGGAGACATGGCAACGCAGTGTGTTCATTCCAAGAAGGTTTCTTGGCCAAGAATGAGAATCCAGCTAATCCTTGGCCAAGATCCTTTGAAGTTTTGGGTTTGGCTGAGTTAGTGGGTCACGAGCAAGAAAGAGTTCTCTGCCCAGTGAGAGCGTTGCGGTGTTATATGGAAAGAACAAGAGGTATCAGAGGGAAGTCTGATGCTCTGTGGTGTCAGTTAAAGACCCCAGCAGACCCATGACGAAGAACGCTCTAGCCTTCTTCATGAGAGAGTTAATTAAAGAGGCTCATATGCTGTGTCAAGAGCAGAACTTTGGTATTTTGAAAGTGAAGGCTCATGAAGTCAGAGCAGTGGCGACTTCATTAGCTTTTAAAAGAATTTAGCCCTCAAGGAAATTATTGAATCCACATATTGGAGAACTAATTCAATATTTGCGTCTCATTATCTTAGGGATGTTCAGACAACCTTTGATAATTGTCAGACGCTAGGTCCATACGTGTCCTCGGGTACAGTATTGGGCAAAGGAGTTACTACCCCATAACCTTCTTTTAAGCTAGTTGATTTTATTAGGTGATGGTGTTTTGTGTTTATTGGTCGTCTGAGAAAAGTGTGCGGTACTTTTCTCAGTCTTGTTAGTATTATCCGGTGATGGTGTGTGTGTAGTTCAGGTAAATGATCTATTACTAGCTTGAATGCCGTGGCATAAGAGGGCTGTACGGATCTGTCAACACATTGGTCACGTCCAGTTGTCAGTTCCAGTCTTAGCTTCTTCAACATACAGGACACTTCCTTGTTGAGAGCTACTAAGGTTTAAGCAGGCTTAGAGGCAGGACCTATGAAGTCAGCTACCTTAGCAGGTAAGGAACCTAGAGTTTTAATAATATTTTAATAATATTTTTATACTCTAAGAATGTTGCTGTCTTTGACCCACCTCCAAATGTGTCAATCAGCTATATATATACCTGCCAGGTAAGTGTCATACATTAAAATGAAGTTTTTATGATAAAACAAAGTTTAATGTATACTTACCTGGCAGGTATATATAATTTAATTCCCACCCGCCTCCCCTCAGGAGACAGGGTTCAGAGAAAATCTGGCCCAATTGGGAACGGTTCCTAGCGCTAGCGCCACGGTAACGGGGTGGTGGTTGCCTGAACTACTAATAGGTTACTAGCGTTTGCCGCGAGTTTTGAAAATTTCTGCCAGGTGGAACAGAGAATATAGCTATATATATACCTGCCAGGTAAGTATACATTAAACTTTGTTTTATCATAAAAACTTCATTTTATTGGTGGTTGTTTTTATTGGTTAATTGTCAGAGGGAATAGGGAACCCTCTTACAATTCATAGATTGTAACAATACTAACATGGTCAGGTGATCGGGATTGGCTTCAGTGCTCTTTGTGATTTGTTTAATAACCTTAACTCTGTCATGTAAGAGGGCGAGTCTCCATTGATATGACAAAAGGTCAAGGCTCTACCATGTAAGTGGGTCAGCCCCCATTGGTACGATCCAGTATAGGCTCTGTCGCGTAAGCGGGCTAGCCCCCATTGACACGATCCAAAGAGTTATTCAACTATAGGTTCATTCCTCGTTGAAACTCTTGAGGCAAGCAGACTCATCGACAGTAGTCATGAAGTCTTCAGCCCAATAAGGTAGGAACTATGGATTATGGTATCCAAGAACATAGGTTGTTTTTTCCCTGTTTTTTAATGTATTTAGTTTAAGTATTATTTTGTTTTTAGCTGTCTCTTGCCCGCCACCAAGGGTGCCAATCAGCTAAGTATATATCTGCTGGGTAAGTTACTTGTACAAAAATGATATTGTTAAGATACAATAAAGTTTTGTACATACTTACCTGGCAGATATATACGATTAATGGCCCACCCAGCCTCCCCTCAGGAGACAGGTGGAAGAGAAATTATGGCTTAGAAAACGGGAATAGTTCCAGACCCCGCCAACCAGCGGCGGGAATGGTGGATCACCTGACCTACCTGTCGCGTGTGCCGCGAGTTTTGAAATTCTGTCGGGACGACCGAGTCTATAGCTAAGTATATATCTGCCAGGTAAGTATGTACAAAACTTTATTGTATCTTAACAATATCATTTCTCCTTAGCTGAGATTCAACAACCATGAGATGTTTTACCTTCAGGGACCTCGGTCTCTAGAAGGCAATTGACTTTCGCCTGTTGGGCACATGCCTTAAGAGAATCATCACCTCGCTGTCCGGCATTGGTGACAAACAAATACATTATTTGTTTGGTCTCTCGGCATAACCCTTTAAAGGCGAAGGTCACGTGACTTACTCGGATGCTTTGACAACTTGCCTCCTACCGAACGCAGTCAGTCGGCAGCTGTCAGAGCGCCCGAGTCAGTTACGAACTACGCTGTTGACTTAGTTCGGTTGTTACAGAGCAATCATTACTTCGTTTTAATAGCTTGTCACAGTACCCATACCATTGACACCCACCATGGAGTGTCGGTGTCCTATCCACTACCGAGAACTTCGCTGCATGGGGAGAGGAGGATGCGAGAGACTTCGTGGCAAACGGACAGACCAGTATGGGTACTGGACATCACCGAAGTAGAGAAGAGGGATAGGTCATGCGACTATTTCCTTCTTTTCCTCTGAGGAACTGCATGACTTCTCCTGCGAAGTCAAGCATCCAGGGGATGGGGATCCGTGACTCTCGATTTCGTACCGAACTTCGTAGCGAAGACTCAGAACCCTTCGGTCCCTGACGATTGGTTCGAGTCGTTCACAATCCCCTCCCTAATGGACTTCACCGCCTTCGATGCGAAGGAGATGCTGCCTTGTCCGAAAGAACTTCTCCGTGGCGCAGGTCTAAGGCAGGGGTCTGGTCCAACCAGACCACATGCCCTTCCTTCTACCTTCGGATATTGCCCACAGGTCCTTGGCAAATCTTTTTCCTTGCGGGACCCGTGGTGGCTGCTCAACACGTTGTGTAGCGAACCCAGACCCTCGCAGGCTGAACAGCATCGAGTCCTGGTGTGACCGTAAGAATGGATGAGTGAATGAGAGTGTGACTGGCTCCTCTTCCCATCTTTTTCTTCCCCTCTACCTGTGGTTAGAGGGACACGGTCGTCACCCTGCTGGATAAGGACAAGATGCAGGTGAGCTACTCAACAGAGCCCCATCCTATCCCTTTCACTAGGGATAGGAGCGTATATCCACCACTTCCTCCAACAAGGGGGAGGAAGTGGATGCCAGCTTGAGACAACCCATACTTTATGTTGCCTCTTGCAAACAGGAACAAGTTCTTGCTTGCTGGTACGAAGAGATACGCTTGCCTCTCTCTTAGTACTCGGCCCAGAGGTCTGACCATTGATCCTGCGGTGCACACCCCGATCAATCGGACAGAGGCTTGGATCCCTCCCTCGCTCTTACGACCAGGGAGGCATTCCAGGATGGACGAACACCAGTCTGTTCATCAAAAGACTCAGATTCCTCCCACCAAGAAGTGAGTCTTCCTATTGTTAAAGGACCGATGGTTTGTATTACGTATCGGAACAAATGACAATTTGTCGAAAATTGCATTTTTCCTAACTATACAAACCTGAGGTCCTTTACATATAGTCCCTCCTCATGCCACCCCTCACTCTGCATATTTTGCATGGGCCAAAAGCAAAAGTGATTTGTTTACCTCCCGCGCGACTGTCGGACAAGCAGTTAACTACCGTTCTCCCCTTGTTCGAAGCTTACGACCGTTCCAGCTGCCGCTAGCTACTTCCTATTGTTAAAGGACCTCAGGTTTGTATAGTTAGGAAAAATGCAATTTTCGACAAATTGTCATTTTTCAGGAATAAAGTGTTATTGATAGCATGAGTGAAAAAATTTGGTGGAACTTATTTCATGTTTTTACAACCTGTTATTTTCTTTTTGAGTAAGCCATTTGTCCTTGATATTACTATATTTAGGGATCAAATAGTTATAAATATGTTTTATGATGAAGATTTTTATTTTAGGGGTGAGGTCATGAAAAAACGTTCTTCCAGTGATACTGGTGGTGAAAAAGATGGTGCAGGAACTAAATATTCAGTACAATCACTACAAAACAATCTTGAAAATTTGGTGCAGTTGCAACATGAACACAGACAGGTAAACCCCACTAAGCAATCTTTTCCCTACCCTCTGCAATCAAAATATTTATGTATAAGTAGGTACTATTACAGTAATTTATCAAGTCTTACTAATTAAATGTAGCTACAGTATCCTTGTAATTCTTGCTTGTCCCTAAGAAAATACAGACCATCATCTCATATAGGGATATACTTTTAGAAAGTATCATATATATATATATATATATATATATATATATATAGATACATACACAACACACACACACAGGCAGCTCCTGGTTAACAGCAGGGGTTCTGTTCCTGGGGGCCTGGTGCTAACCAAAAATCACCTCTAACGACACAATCGCTCAATGGCGAATCGGTTTTACGGCTGTCCTCAAAAATATGCATTAAAAAAATAAGGCATTTTAAGGTATTTTTACGGCACAATATTCAGTCAACAGCGCCGCTAGCGCCGTTATGTCTAACGAGTACGTACATCTGTAGAAATACCGTTCAGCCCATAAAGGTTATGCAGAGTTATTACATAGTTATTAGAGTAAAATATATGCCTCTGACGCTGTTCTATGTCGAAAATATCGAGTTAAAGGAGTGCAAATTTAGCTATTGATGTGTCGATTTATAAATGTTCATGCTTTTACATTTAATCCTTAAACGCTGAAGCAGTATTTTAAAAATCGTCTCCCGTATGCCGGCGGTGTTCGTGAGTGAGTGCTGAAGCAGAAAATGTTTTTTTCAAAAAATCACAGCACGCTTAGTTTTCAAGATTAAGAGATCATTTTTGTCTCCTTTTTTGTCATTGCTTGAAGTTTAGTATGCAACCATCAGAAATGAAAAAGAAATATCATTATCATATATAAATATTGGGATATATGACAGCACAAAAAAAAATTTCATATATAATTTATACAAATTGCGCTGTGAGCAAAACGGTTAAAGCAAATGAGTTAATTTTTGTTCGTTGTATTATACACTAAATAGCGATGATTTTGGTATATAACAAATTGTAAAACAATGAAAGCAACACAGAAAATATTATCACAAAATGATGCATGAATTCATAACACGCGGACATAAAAAAAGATGTTTTCAAAAATTCACCATAAATCGAAGTATTGTGCTAGAGACTTCCCGTTTATTGTAAAATGAAGGTAATTGATTGAATATTACTAGACTGTAAGTGTTGTAGCTTACAATTGCAGTTTTCGACCATTTCGGTTGAGTTAAAGTTGACCGAAGGACGAATTTTTTCTATTTATTGTTATTTATATGAAAATATTTCAAAACTGATAAATGCTACAACCATGGGTTGTTTATTGTTGTATTCTACATGAAATTGCGCACATTTTCATATATGAAACTTTATGTAACGGCTAATTTAAAATGGTGCAAACATTACAACAATCGGACGAAAAAATTTGCAATTTTTTCGGAAGAGTTACCGCATGGATGTGAGGAAAAAGTTTATTTCATAAATTCACCATAAATCGAAATATTGTGTTAGAGACTTCCAATTTGTTGCAAAATAAAGGTAAATGATTGAATATTACTAGAATGTAATAGTTTTAGCTTACAATTCCGTTTTTTTACCATTTCGGTCGAGTCAAAGTTGACCGAAGGTTGAAATTTTGCCACTTATCGTTATTTATATGAAAATATTTCAAAACTAATAAAAGCTACTACCATGGGTTGTTTATTGTTGTATTCTACATGAAATTGCGCACATTTTCATATATAATTCTTTATGTAACGGCTAATTTAAAATGGTGCAAACATTACGACAATCGGATGAAAAAATTTCTGATTTTTTTGGAAGAGTTACCGCGAGGACGTAAGGAAAATGTTTTTTTTTTCATAAATTCACCATAAATCGAAATATTGTGCTAGAGACTTCCAATTTGTTGCAAAATAAAGGTAAATGATTGAATATTACTAGAATGTAAGAGTTTTAGCTTACAATTGCGTTTTTCTACCATTTTGGTTGAGTCAAATAATAATATTGATTAATAACTACTGGAATATCATTATTATATTGATGCACTGTTGTTATCATGACAGCTACTACTGACAATACATGTTATGTACTATAATCTCAATGTTCATTAGTCAGTCACATAATACTAGACTAAATCTTCTAAAAAAGGTAAAGGTAAAAGTAATAATCCTTGTTCTCATGATTTCCAGAGACTTGAGTTGGTTGAGAAGGAATATAATCAGTTGAGAAAGTTTAAAGATGATTACCTTCATCTCCAGAAAAGGCTTAGAACTCTTCCTGACAAGACATCGCATGAGGTAGGATACTTGTGAATTGCCATATCCTTAATTACATACTTCTTTTGTTTGTTCTTACGCGATATACAAACCCTCAGTCCTTTACGATAGGAATTACTTAGGGCGTAGCCTGGACACGACTGCTGAATTCTTTAATAAGGCAGTTTGGTAGTTAACTACCGGTCTGGTCGTTGGTAGTCCCTCTGACCGAACGTAAACATTCCAATTTGCTTTTGGCCATCGTTGTGGATGGACATGTTCTTCACTGCTCTCTGCCCGACTGTTTATTGCTGTTTTCTTTTCAATCCCGGTGGGATTTTTCTTTGTTTTTTGTTGTTGTGATTGTTTGTTGTGATAGTGTGTTTGTGAAATAAAGATTATGAAAACCCCTGAATTGCAACAGTCTGTGTCCTCTGCCCCCAGCCGGTGCTGCCCCGGAGTAGATTGTAGGAGACGTGGCAAAATCCGTGCCACGATAGAAATTGATCCTTACGCCCTTTGCTCATCATGCTGGGGGCATGAGTGTAATCTGGATGACGTGCGCCGAGTGTTCCATTTGGTCTGTGACGTAGTGGGGGAAGTTTGCTGGGAGGAGGAAATATATCGGGAAGACTAAGTCTGTGAAGGGGGTAAGACACCTCCCACCGCACCTACGGTACCAAACCTTACCTCTTCCTACCTCTCTCCTGGCAATCGTCCCGTACTCACTGTCATCCCTTTGGGGTAGGCTTCCGCTTCTCCTGCCCCTTCCAATGAGCCGTAGAGGGAAGAAGAGGGGGAGAGCTATGTTTGCAGACCTTGGGATTGCTCCTGTAGGGCCCTCCCCTCGCTTCGAGGGTCATACACCTTCGGAATAATGGGGGACCCCCAATCCACCTGACTTGCTTCCGCAGGGGAAGAGTCAGGCTTCGAACAAGGGTGGACTTCCTTGGGTCTAGCTGGCACGCCATCAATCCAAGCTTTTCTGTCACACCCTAATAGAGGTGCTAGCAGCGCAGTAACGCATACAGTCGTCACCTCCACCATCACCACGGTGACACTGCCCAGCTACTACGCGCCTCCTCACCTGGTCTGGTCTCATCACCCGACGAACGTAGTATTGGGGACCAGACCACACCTATCCGCCTACCAGTTGCCAGCTCCTGTTACTACAGTGCCTCCCCCTCCTGGTTTTGGTGTGACACTGCTACCCTGCCCATGGGTTACCGTCCCTGTCTCCCATGGTCATGACAGAGATGACACCTCCTGACGTTCCCGCTGTTGTTCCGGCCTCTGTACCTGCACCTGTTCCTGCTCCTGTCCCTGGACCTGCCCATGTACTAGTTCCTTGGGGGGCCCTGACATCTCTACTGCAGAAACTGTCAAAGAGGAAGGCAAGAAAGAAGAAGAGATCCAAGAAGGTGTCGTCATCTTCAGCTTCGTCTCTGTCTTATGATACCAAAATGATTTATTAATTTTCAAATATTAATATTTATTAATAGTGTATTTGTAAGTTTAATAAGATTAAATGATATCACATAATAATAAAAATAATAATTTTCTCTCTCTACCTTTCTTACAGAAATGTATGTTTTTTGTTTGATAGATAAATTATTCACTAATTTTCAGATACAAAATTAGTAAGATTTTAGTTTATAAATAAAAAAAAATTATGTAAGAATGAAGAAAAATCCATTCTACCCCTCATCTTTATTTTTAGATCCAGGTACTAAGCTGAGGTCCAGAGTTGTCAAATATGTCAAGTAATGTGACATTAGGGGGAGCGAGTTGCAGTGTTGCCAACTAATGTTCACATAATTTCTCTCTCTCTCTCTCTCTCTCTCTTACTGATATGAGAGTATTTTTATGGTACATGTATGCATAATGTGTTTATTAATATTTTCAAATATAGTAATAATAATATAACTGTAATTACAAAATTCATTTGAGGTCCTTAAAACCACAGGGGCTCAAGTGCCATCACCACCAAAAAAGTGTTATACATATTGGCAGAATCGCCAATTCTCCCTCTCTGTGACTATGACGTTTACAACACTGGTATCGAATGACAAACTTACGTGTCCAGAGTTGCTGTCACTCAAGGCAAGTGGCGCAGTGCTTATAAACCACAGAGAGGCTTATGTGCTGCTTGAGGGCGTGAGTGGGCCAATGGGAGTGCGCAGTGCCAACCACGTGGGCATCTCTCGCCCAATCAGAAAATTTCCCCATAAGAAGTGTGCTTCAGCGACCAATCATTGCACGCCATACAAACCTGTAAAAATCTCAGCCCTCTACCTCTCAAGTTAGCTGTGTATCACTGCAATGACGAATGATTTTGTTAATCATTTATGCTAAGTTTTATTGTGAAAAGATTTGTTCTTTCATTTAATATTGTTAATATTGTTCAACTAGACCGGCTCACTCGGCACACCGAACACTGGCTCAATTAAGATTTTTTTTCCTTTTTTTTTTTCTGTATTGCATTTGAATGTTTTCATTTTATCATTATGTTAAATTTATGGGAAATTCCCTTTTTATGTGAATTGTTATGCTTCTACATACAAACAGTAATATTTAAACACTCTCTTCTCTTTCTCTCCTCAACATATCAACGTTCCCTCGTTCAGTCTCAAGTCAGCTGGGCGTGACATCACCACGGTTACGTACTATTTTATACACCTTTTATGCTAAATTTTATATTGAAAAGTTTTATATTAAATACTTTGTACTTTTATTCATTTGTTGAATATGGTTATCATTAAACTATATAGTATTGTAAATGAAATAAAATTTGATACAGTTTAACTTGTAAGACCAGTAGGCCGTCAAATACAAGTATAAACTAGATAGTCAGTCAGTTTGAAGTAAAGCAATTTGTTCGACAAACGATACAAAATTTTCTTGAAAATTTTGTTTGAAAAACGGAAAGTTCGGCATAAGAAACGTTCAACAAATGAGGTACCACTATTAATAAGATTAATGAAAGAAATGGTGGTTCCTAGTCTTCAAGAAAGGAGGCAGGGATTAAATGACAGTTCGATGTATGTATTGGTAGGGGGGAAGGAGTCGTAAGGAGTTATTCTCTCTCTCTCTCTCTCTTCATTACTATTCTCTATGTCTCAGAAATAATTCATAATTTCAGTCTTGATGGTCAGATATATGATGTTGCTCTCTCTCTCTCTCTCTCTCTCTCTCTCTCTCTCTCTCTCTCTCCTCTCTCTCTCTCTCCTTCTCCTCTCTCTCTCTCTCTCTCTCTCTCTAATGTGTTGGCTGTACATATATCAATGGTAAAATGTTTAGATGACTTTGAAATTAAAATTTAATAATACAGTCTCAAAGATTAATACAGTAATAGGATAGTAATTTATAGTATATTTGAAGTAGGATGTTATTTAAGGTATACATGTGGTATTTGAACTTTCAAGATAGATTATTATAAGCAATTTGTGGGTTTTAACTATATGCAGGGGGTTCCGGTACGCATCCCCCACGAATATGATGGATCCACTGTATTCCCTCTTCAGTTCAGTCGTCTCATGAGCCCCCGTTGTCAACAAAGCGCCCAGGGGCTCCACAAGAGCTCCCTCTGGCGCCCGCTCCATCAGTACCTTAGTGCCCATTGGCACAAAGAGCACCCATCACTGCCACAGTGCCCATTGGTGCCACAGCTCCCATTGGCACCTCAGCTCCCTTTGGCGAATCAGCCTCCTTCAGTGAGTTTTCATTTGCTCCTCAGTTATCAGGACTTGCAACTCCTGCAGTGCCTTCACATCCTTCAGGAATGCAAACTTCTTCTGTTGATTCTTCAATAGTGGATATCCAAATAAAACTGGATTATTGTACTTTGGGTCTGTTTCAGAAACCTCCAGTTGCTGCTCAACTCCCTTCCAACTTGTCTCCTGTCTCTTCGGAAGAAGAAGTAGAACAGGATTTAGTTAATGATACTCCTTCAGCATATTTTTCTTTGCTTCAATATTTGTTAGCATATTTGCCTAGTTTCTTTTCACCAGCAGCTCCGGCTTCCCCAACTTCTATTTACCAGATGGATAACCAGGTAGAAGGTGCCTCTAAGCTTCCAAAGTTGGTTTTTTCCTTATCCAAGGAGGCTTTAAAAAAATGAACTTGTGGCTCTCAGAGAAGAGAGAGCAAGGGAAAGTCAACTTTTCTTTCCCTCTTTCTAAACTGTCTGCTAGGAGGCATTGTTTGTACAAGACAGGGGAAGCTCTTACCCCAGGAGTTTTCTGCCCTCCTCCGGGGGCCCCAGGGTCTTCTCCGGTCTTATTGACTCCTCTAGGAGGTCAGCCTTCAATTCAACCAAAATTAGTTCTTGACATCAGAACTGGATCACCTTCTGAAAAACATTTCCAGTGTTTTGGAAGTTATGAGTTTTATGGACTGGTGTGTAGGAACATTAGCTCACAAGATTAAGGAATGTGCTGCCATCTTGGAGGACTCAGTATCTGACTTGCTTGGTGCTATATCCTGCATTACGGATGGGTGTCTTGAATTAGGATCCCTGTTCACCTTAGTCATCTTCAAGAAGAGGGAGCTTTGGTGCTCCTTTACTACTAAAGGAGTGACCCGCTCTCGGAGGTCTGCTATTCTGTTCTTGCCACTTGATAGTAGCACCTGTTTCCTTAGCCCACAGTTCTACAGATTTCTTAGGATCTTCAGAACAACTCTACTCTAGATCTTTTTGCGCAGTCTATGAAGTGCCCTAGGGAAACGACTGCCAGTCATGTTCGTGCTTCTTCTTTGTCTTCCGCTCAGTATCAGCCCTTTTGTGGCAGAGGTAAATCAAGAAGTTTCCCCAGAGCTTGAGGGAATGTCTGTTTTACTCCCAGAGCAATAGAGAAGTCATGTACTTCTAAATCTTATTTCAAGAAATGAGAAGCAAGTCTTCTGCACTCCAGTAGGAGCAAGGCTTCTTTGTTTTTGGGCGAGTTGGAAAGTGAGAGGGGGCAGAACCATGGGTTGTGAAGGTTCTCAAAGAAGGTTGCACCATTCCCTTCATTCAAAACCCTCCCTTAGCCAACTCTCCACTAATTTTGACAGCTTACTCTGCCAATTCAGAGAAATTCTTAACTCTCGCCCAAGAAATGACATCCCTGTTAGCAAAAAGGGCTATACAAGTTGCAGAGGATCCCCACTCAAAAGGTTTTTACAATTGTCTTTTGTTCCAACATGATAAACAAACCCTTGGTCCTTCACGTTAGGAATTACTTTCATCTTAGGCTGGAATACGGCTGTTAAATTCTTGAACAGGGTGGTTAGGTAGTAACTACCGTCTGGTAGGTGGATAGGCCCACCTGCCCAGATGTAAACACTCCATTTTGCTTTCGGCTGTATTCCGATGAAGATGTATGTTTGTGAGCTCTTGCTGACTACTGTTAATCATGATTTTCCCGGTGGGATCTTTCCTTTTTATTTTAAATATACAGGCGGTCCCCGGGTTACGACGTGGGTTCCGTTCTTAAGACTCGTCGTAACCCGAAAATCGTCATAAGTCGGAAAGACGTTGTTGAAAACATGTCCACAGGGAAAATTTCACTAATTTGCAATTTTTCTTAGGGCCGTATCTCTAAAATTATCACTAATTTACTTTTTTCATGTGCAACACTGTGTATTCACAAATTACTGTATATTTTCATTAAAATACAAGAGAGAGAGATAGAGAGACGAGAGAGAGAGATGAGAAGAGAGAGAGAGAGAGAGAGATTACATAAAACCATTAAATTCGTTGACCATTGTATGGCATTGTTACTTTCCCAGCTCCGAGTGTCACTGGAGTTATGAGGTAGGGAAATCGATGCAGAAAAAGACGAAGGGAAGAATTTTCTTTTGAAATTAGTTATTGTATTATTACTACAGTGGTCCCCCCGTATTCGCGGGGGATGCGTACCACACCCCCGCGAATATTTAGAATCCGCGAATGTTTGGAACCCCTATAAAAATGCTAAAAACAGCCTATTTTGGTAGTTAAAACTTAAGAAAAACCACTAAAAATTTTCATACTTGGTTTTTTTAATAGTTTCATGACAAAAAGTGCATTTTATGATGAAATTGATAACAAAAACCAGGAATTTGTGGATATTTCTCATAGAAAAATACCGCGAATGCGCGAATTCTCCGCGAATAATGCAGGGAAACGTTCCCGAGAGAAATCCGCGAATACGGGTGGTCCACTGTACTTCTATTATTATGGGGTCCACTGTACTTCTATTATTATTATTATTATTATTATTTGAAAATATAATAAACACGTGCATCTACCATAAAAATTCTCTCATCTCAGTAAGAAAGAGGAATTATCCTTACAAGTGAAATGGAAAGGTCATTTTCATCTCTTTAAAATACGACCATTTTGAATTTTGTAATTAAAGTTTTATTATTATTATTATTATTATTATTATTATTATTATTATTAATATTAAATAACTGAAATTATCAATAAACATTTTACATCTATTCTCTCAAAAATACTTATAACGCTTCCAGCGAAAGAGAGGGAGGGAGTTACCACTATGGCACATTATTATCTTGTGTGGCAAAAAAAGAGAGAGAGAGAGAGAGTGTTAACCTTAATTAAAAGTGACATGGATAGATTAGTACGTATTGTATTTCTTTAAAATACTATCACATGAATTTTGTAATTACAGTTATTATTATTATTATTATTATTATTATTATTATTATTATTATTATTATTATTATTATTATATTATTTGAAAATATTAAAAACAAATAGTACAAGTACATAAAAAATCTTGAGTCTCAGTAAATGAGAGAGAGAGAGAGAGAGAGAGAGAGAGAGAGAGAGAGAGGGGGGGGGGGGGGGGAATTTCATGAGCTCTTGATTGCAACACAGCAGCTCTTCCCCCTCCTGGCTGTCACAGAACTTGATATATTCTGACAGTTTTTAGTACCTGGAGTTCGAGAAAAGGTTACTGAAAGAAGACTGGGATTTCTTTCATTCTTCCATAATTTTTTAAATATATAAGCTAAAATCTTACTAATTCACTATGGTATTTTTCTTTAAATGAATTGATATTATTGCTGTATAAATTAATATTAATATTTGAAAATAGTAAATCATTTATTTATCATACAAAAAAAACACATCTTTGTAGTAGAGAGAGAGAGAGAGAGAGAGAGAGAGAGAGAGAGAATTATTATTTTTATTATGTGATATCATTTCAACTTATTAAACTTACCAATACAGTATTAATCAAAATTAATATTTGAAAATTAGCAAATAATTTTTGTATTATAAAAATGTATTTAGTCATGAAAATAAACATCAAAATACACTAATTAGTGATTATTTTTGTCGGAAAATACAAAGAGAGAGAGAGAGAGAGAGAGAGAGAGAGAGAGAGAGAGAGAGAGAGAGAGAGATGAGAGAGAGAGAGAGAGAGAAACTATAGTTTTTATATCCAAGTCTAAGTAGAGTATAAATGGATTCTTTAAGTGAAATAATGTTTCAATAATATTTTGCTGTTTTGTATTAAAGGATATGTATACTGTTTGAGTATGCGTTCCTTATCCTTGACTATGGTTACCATACAGTTTAATAGCGTAAATTAATTTATGCGCCCTCCGCTCAGAAACTAGTTCTACGTATGAGGTATCGTTAAAAAGCATAAAAAACCGTCGTAACCTTGGAATTTGCGTTGTAATCTAACCAGAAACTTAGTTTTGTTAATTATGTATACGTACTGGAAACAAGCAATGATTTTTTCATTATTTGCGCTTTTGGACTGTTATAAACTGCGCATCCCAAGCTAGTGTATTCATTCACTCGGAAACTAGTTCCGCATATGAGGCGTCACTAAAAAAAATTTAAAAAATACGACATAAAAAGTGTCGAAAATCATCATAACCTCAAAATTTTTGTTGTAATCTAATCAAAAACTTATTTTTATTAATATACTGTGTTAAACTTTAAAGGATTCTTATCATAGTATGCGTTTTTTAAAAGCGTTGTTAACTCGGAGCGTCGGAAGCGTCAGCGTTGTAACCTCGGAACAAGTGTCGTAACCCAGGGCGGATTTTGCAATGAATATTTAAGAAAAAGCGTTGTAACCTTGGAACGTCGTAAGCCGGAGCTGTCGTAACCCGGGGACCGCCTGTATATATTTATATTGTGATTGATGTTAATATTAATTGACTTTAATAGTTAATATACAGACCCACTTTTTGTGATAGCCTTGTTAGCTGCTTTTCTACTTTGTGTGTTAAGGGTTGGCAGCAAGGGTGTGCTATACACCATTATTACATATTTTCGTCCTTTAACATCAAGGAAAGACAGTGTATTCATTTGGTATTTACACTTACGCTTTGGAAATTACTGAGGGGATCTTCGGAGGTTCGTCCCTTGTTTTTCTTCCGATATTTATTCTCCTCTTTTGTCCTTTTGCTAACTTGTTGGACGAAGAGGGGCGGGGCCGTGTGTTGTTGGTGTCTGAGGGGATCTCATTTTGGAGGGTGGTGCCCTTTGATGCAAGAGGAGTATCCTTATTTTTTGTTTTTAATCATATTTTCTTTCTTTTACAGCCTAACAGTGGTGATAGTTGATTGAAGCAGTAGATGGTTGGATATCTTTGTGTTGGCTATATCCTAACCTCGAAATTGTACCTATAACTCATAGCATGTTGTGATACCGGTCCTCGAGTGTGTGTACTTTTTCACTACTGGAAATTATATTGATTTGCCACTGTTGTCCTAGAGTTTCATCACTGGACAACGCCTTTGCGGCTGTCTTGTGATTATTAACTCTACTTTTGCTAGTAAATGTGCCTCATCCTGTACAAGAAATCTTGCAGAATTTGGAGAGGAAGAAGTTGAGGAGGAAGAGAGCTTGTCAAGTGTTGTCATCTTCCTCTTCGTAATCATCATATTTTTCTTCAACATCCTCCCCTTCGACTTCTAAGGCTCCCTGCCGAAGAAGGAGAAGGTCGTCGTCGTCGTCGTCCCCCCCCCACCCCCCCCCCCAAAAGAAGTCTCGTCATAGTACTTCTAAGGGTTGCCTCCTCAAACTAAGGGGGCAGTTGGTTCTTCTGCTGGGTCGCCTGTTCCTTCAGGAACAGGAACCGTCATGCTGTCCCCAGGGACTAGCGTGTCGGGAGCCATAGAAACACAAACTTCAGTTTGCATTTCTGCTGCTAGTCTTAGAGATTCTGCTCCTAAGACTAGCTCCGTGTCGGGTGCTCGTTTGCAAGATAACCTGAGTGCATGTAAATCTACGGATTCACGTGCATCTAGAGCCGGTAACGCTGAGTCTGCTTACCATCACAACTCAGGCACGGAGTGGAAGAAAAGAGTAAATCGCTCAGGTGACTCATGCCTTGCTGGTGATTGCTCATTACCCAGGGTTGACATGACAGTCCTGTGGGACCATGAACGCGATGAGACCTGTAGGGGTCCCCCATTCAATCCTCTTGAGAGGTTTCGGCCTTGACGAGGACTGGGATGCATTGGAGGATAGTATTGGCCCTTGCCAGTGAGATGTACGCTTAACTCCACCCAGACCACGGTCACGTTAGCGTGACTGACCGGTCTCGGTGGCGGCGAATTTTTCTCCCACCTCGGGACAGCATTTCTCCAGGACAGTAACACTCCTAGACTCGCGTTGTGGCTCAACAAACCGCAGGTTGGTTGGCTGCCCGCAACTCGCTTCTTCTGCTAGTTCTGCTAGCAGGGTGAGCAAGAGCATCCTATCTTCCTCAACTATTTCCTCTACTTCCTATGGCTACACCAGGAGGGGCAAGGTAATTAGGAGGAATCCTGAAGAGTGCTCTTCATAGGATTCAGCATCGGGGGACTATGTTCCTCGAAGGATCTTAGAGTCCCACTGGATGTATATCCACGTCGTTGAAGAAGGATCTTTGGACAGATCTGGGGACTGTGTTCTCCCTGGCTTTTTCTGTCTTTTGGACATATTTCAATTCACAGTCCCCTATGAGTTCTTGCGTTTTGGGAGCCTCGAGTGTATATTCTGTTAAATTGTACTCGCATTTTCGTCTTAAATTCTCGCATTTAGGACTGGTTTTTATGCCTGTTCCTTCTTGATTTCTACAGGAGTCGAGGAGGGGTCCCACCCCAATGATCGTTTGACAAAATTTGGGCATCTCGCCAAGTGCTTAAATTCTGGGAATTTCTAGCACTCCAGGGTTTTGGTCTTCTATGATCTGCAAGCACTTGGGCGAAACGAGAATTCCTGATAATTGTTGCTACAATACCTGGGAATCTCGCTGAATGCTCGAATTCCTTGGAATTTCTGGCATTCTCAGAGTGTTATGATTTACTATAGTAGTTTCCAAATGATTGGGCGAGAAAGACATCCCATTAACTGTTATTACAGAAATTGGGAGTCTCACTAAGCCATTAAATTCCTTGAAATTTCTGGTGTTCACAGAGTGATTTGGTTTTCTGTGATTTCCAAACACTTGGACAACGGTCATTCCCGATAATGATTACAATAATCGGGAGTCTCACTGAGCGCTTTGATCCCTTGCTTTTGCTGGTGCTTGCTGAGTGCTTGGCTTCATCATATTGTAGAGTACCAGGGCAAGACAAGGCTCGGCCAATTATTGTCTCACAAGAGGCGGTTTTTCTTGCCGAGCGCTCACTATCACAAATGCTTGGATAGCAAGACAAGTCTTTACCAGTACAGATGAGTTTGCTCTTCAGTCTGGTTTGTAGTTATGCAGAGCTTGGAATTGCATGCAACACCTTCTAGGTGAATGGACAAGTACCGTCTTCATGTCTTGGACCTTTATCTTCCCTCTTTATTCTTCTTCTTGGAGCTTCGACCTCAAAGGAGAACAGTTAATTGGGAAGAAGTGAAAGTTCTTTGTTGACGATTAAAACTCATAATCATGATAGTGGCACAGGGGAAGAGAAGGGACTGAGTTGCATTGGTGGCTCGGACCCACTTGTGAAAGCCAGGAATGGCTATTCTTCAGGTGCCAAGATTGATGTTGCTGTTCCTCGGGACAAGGCATCTGATGGAGATAAGGAGGAGGTCCTCTGTGTAGCATAGCAAGATGTGGCAAGTTCTCGCCAGCTTTTACTGCATTTAACTCCAGTCAACTTTTGCTCGCGTACACGAACGAAACGGTTGTAGGAAATGAATGCTTCGTTTAACAAAGTGAGAACATCGTAAGTTCAGAGAAGAGCTGGCAATAACAATCCTCCTCCTCTCTTTTTTTCCCTCTACTTCCTGGTTACACTGGAATGAACAAGTGAATAAGAGGAAATCTGTGGAGCCTACTCCTCAGAGTTTGAAACCGAGAGACTATGTTTTTTGTTCAATCTTAGAATCTTACCAAACATACATCATTCTCTTCAGGATGGATAGCACCAAGAGGTTTGAACACCTCTCCAGTGCTACTATTTTAGGAACAATCAGTTTGGCTTGAACTAGTCATCTTTGGTATCTATCCTGTTATCACTGTAGAAGTCTTCCTTTAGGACAACTTCACCTTCGTTCTCTTCATTAGAGAATAAAGATCTGCTTCCAGTCCATATCTTGTCTCTCTAATGAAGAAGAATTAGGCTGGAATGTGATTTACAGGAACCTTTGAGTGTACTAGTATATTTCTCTCGTGACATGCTTCTGTTATCAGTTGCATCGTCCAAGTAATAGGCACATATCTGTAAGTTAATTTTTCCGGTTTGTAACAGAGACGAATAATACCTTCTTTTAATTAACCAGAAACTCAGGACAGCCTTTCAGGCCTCCCAAGAGTTTCCAGTTTTGATTTTGAGATTATTAATGGTATTGTTTGCTTACAACACCACAAAATTTGCTTTTATCACTGAACAAGAGAGTTTCTTTCACTCCCATTTCTGTTAAAATGCTGAAGCTTGAGTGTATCTCTTTACTCTCGATGGTGCTAGGCAAATGCATTCCATCATAGAATACATTACTAGGCAACTCGGTGTAAGAGTTGAGCGCGGGAAGTGGGGCAGAATGCTGCACTTTTGCTCCGAGATTCTGTTCGTATTAGTATTGGTTCTCCTCCGTCGAGGATTAACTACCAATTTGAATCTCTCTGGCCAGCAATCACAGACTTAGGTCTCTGGTTGGCTTAGAATTCTTGCATAAGGCCCATGTCTCATGCTCAACATTTGCTGTTGCGAGAATCAGAGATATATCTCATTAGACTTATCATCTTTCTGTTTACCCCACAGTATAAAAGAAGTCTGTGGTAGTCTTCTGCACCATCACACCTTCCACATCGGCTGCTGTGATGACAGAATGATTTTCTTCTGACAGTTTCAGTTTTGTCTTCTAATATACATTTTCTAATTCATAAGCTGTTCAATTATTCTTTGTTCACCCTGAATTGAAAACGAATAATGGAAGACTTCGCCTGTTTCCCACCGGACTAGCTCTGCTTCCAGAGTAAATAGAAAATTCTGCCCACAGGTCCTTGGAACCTCTTTTCCTTGGAATGGTGGTGGATACTCGCAAGTTGTGTTTGCTTACCCACCTTTGTCAAGAGGACAAGTTGCATCTTGCCTATGGTTTGTGATTCTAGAGGTAAGAAGGATGCGAGAGTGACTGGCCTCTCCACCTTCTCTTCCTTCAGTTTGAGGATAGGACTCGAACGTACACTTGCTGGTCTGGCGATTGATGTGGCAAGCTTGCACATCGAGTTTGCTTTTTTATTTTTCTTGTAAGAATTATAGAAGCAATCCCGCTCCTTCTCTAGCAAGGGGAGGAAGGAGACTGGCAATAATGCAAACCCTTCCCAGAACTTTGCATTAATGCTTCCGACTCTAAATATTCTTCCCAGCCTATTTTCAGATAAGTCACAATTCCTCTCTCATTTCAAAAAGGCCCAGAGGTCTGACTCTTGATCATGCAGTTCCTATACATACTCCAATCAAGTTGTCAGATGCAGGGTACTCCTCCTCGTTCTTACGACCAGGAGGAATAGCCCAGGTGTGCTGAACTCCAGTCAGTTCTAGAGGCTCACTCACATTGCTCCCACCAATCAGTGAGTCTTCCTAATGTAATGGACCGAGGGTTTGTAGAACAGAATTTACTAGTTCAGAGCTTTGTGCTTTGGTCTTTCAAGACTCTGGTGGCTCCTCATTGGCCCCAGGTCTAAAGGTAAACTGATCTGCTGTCTCACTATGTCGAATTGCTAAAGGAGCTGCCCCTGTGACCCACCTTTCTTTGTCAGCTGTATGTTTGCCAGCACCATCAGTCATTACTTTCCCTGAAGCTTCATGCTTGGGGGTTATTCAGAACCTGTTGAGAGAGAGAAACAAGCAAAAGTGCATATTTTAATAAAACTAAATGCAGACGTGCATATATACATACAAATATACACAAACTGAAAATTATATACAGTCAACCCCAGGTATTCTAGTTCTTGAGATTTGTGGACTTGCCTATTCGTGGATTTTTTTGTGGGACCCATCCAAAAATTATTTGCGGGAGGACTCACTCATTCGTGGGTTATTCCTTTGATAAAAGTTCACTAATTAGTGTATTTTTATGTTGTTTTTATTACTAAATACATTTTTATGATACAAAAATTATTTACTAATTTTCAGATATTGATTAATACTGTATTATTAAGTTTAGTAAGATAAAATTATATTAAATAATAAGAATAATAATTTTCTCTCTCTCTCTCTCTCTCTCTCTCTCTCTCTCTCTCTCTCTCTCTCTATTTCTCTCTCTCTCTCTCTCACTGAGGTGTATGTATGATAAATAAATGTTTTACTAATTTTCAAATAATATTAACCCTTTAACGCCAAAGGGGTATAATAAAAATTGTCTCCCATATGCCGAGGGGGTCTTGGAGTAAGTGCTGAAGCAGAAAAAAATATTTTTTTCAAAAAATCACAGCGCGCTTAGTTTTCAAGATGAAGAGTTCATTTTTGGCTCCTTATTTTTTCATTGCCTGAAGTTTAGTATGCAACCATCAGAAATAAAAAAAAATATCATTATCATATATAAATAATGCAATATTATGATAGGCAACAAAAACAAAATTTCATATATTAAATTGTATTCAAATCGCGCTAGTGCAGCAAAACAAAAGGATAAAATAAATTAAAGCTAACAAGTTAATTTTTGTTGTTGTATTGTACACTAAATTGCGATCATTTTGGTATATAACACATTGTAAAACGATCAAAGCAACACAGAAAATATTATCACAAAATGATATTCGTAAAGCGCGGACGTAAATTTTTTTTTCAAAAATTCACCATAAATCCAAATATACTGTAAGAGTTTTAGCTTACAATTGCAGTTTTCGACCATTTCGGATGAGTTAAAGTTGACCGAATTTCGAATTTTTTCTTATATTTTTCTTATAAGCAAATATTTCGAAAATGAGAAAAGCTACAACCTTCAATTATTTTTTTTTGTATTCTAGATGAAATTACCCACATTTTCATATATAAAACTATGAAACGCCTAATATGAAACGGAGCAAATATTACAAGAATGCAACGTACGCATTTCGGAGATTTGCGGCAGAGAATCTGCGCACGGAGGGAAGGAAAGTTTTTTTTTAAATTCACCATAAATCTAAATATTGTGCTAGAGACTTCAAATTTATTTCAAAATGAAGATAAATGACTGAATATTACTAGACTAAGAGTTTTAGCTTACAAATGCGTTTTTCGACCATTTCGGTAGAGTCAAAGTTGACCGAATGTGGTTTTTTTTCTATTTATCGTGATTTATATGCAAATATTTCGAAAATGAGAAAAGTTACAACCTTTAATTATTTTTTGTTATATTATACATGAAATTGCACACATTTTCATATATAAAACCTTATGTAACGGCTAATTTAAAATGGTGCAAACATTACGACAATCGCACGAAAAAATTTCTGATTTTTTTCGGAAGAGTTACCACGCGGACGTAAGGAAATTTTTTTTTTTTTTTCATAAATTCACCATTAATCGAAATATTGTGCTAGAGACTTCCAATTTGTTGCAAAATGAAGGTAAATGATTGAATGTTACTAGAATATAAGAGTTTTAGCTTACAATTGCGCTTTTTGACCATTTCGGTAGAGTCAAAGTTGACCGAAGGTTGAAATTTTGGCACTTATCGTTATTTATATGAAAATATTTCAAAACTGATAAAAGCTACAACCATGGGTTATTTTTAGTTGTATTGTGCATGAAATTGCACACATTTCCATATATAAAACTTTATGTAACGGCTAATTTAAAATGGTGCAAACATTACGACAATCACACGAAAAAATTTATGATTTTTTCGGAAGAGTTACCGTGCGGACGTAAGGAAAAAGTTTTTTTCATAAATTCACCATAAATCGAAATATTGTGCTAGAGACTTCCAATTTGTTGCAAAATGAAGGTAACATTGAATATTACTAGAATACATATAAGAGTTTTAGATTACAATTGCATTTTGTACATGGAACTTACCCAGCAGATATATACTTAGCTATAGACTCCGTCGTCCCCGACAGAAATTCGAATTTCGCGGCACACGCTGCAGGTAGGTCAGGTGATCTACCGCCCCTGCCGCTGGGTGGCAGGAATAGGAACGATTACCGTTCTAGAACCAGATTTTCTCTGTCGCGGTAGTGTCAACATACGTTGTTGCTACCTCCTGACTTGATTTTTGTTTTTTCATCGCCATCGACCTTCTGGGCTGTCTTTTGCAGGGAAGTACTGGGTCTTTGGTTTGGCATACGCTTTTATTAACTTTTTAATGAATTTGGCTTCGAAATTTCGAAGAATATATTACGTGAAACTACCGAATTTTTCGGTAGACACTTATATTTTGCAATAAGGGAAATATGATATTTTTTTTTTTCACTAATACGTGTATAAGTGGTTAGAAACTTGATGAAGGAAATATAAGATCTAACTTCCTACTTTAGGAAGTCAGAAAGCATATAACTAGATACGCTTCCTTTAGAAGCTTTAAGAGCTCTCGTACTAACGAGCAGTTAGAGTATTGACAATTCTAGTAGTTGTTGCATCCTCAATCACCTTCTTACTCCACAGAATCTACAAATTCATATGTGCAAATTTGAAGATAAATGGATGGAGCTCAAAAGGCGAGCTCTAAAAAAAGGTAAGAAGTGAATATAGTGTTCCCAGTGCAGTGGAGGGTGCGTCTGATCGGCTCCGTAGCGCTTCCAGGCCTAGACCTCTTCCAAACTCCCAGACCCAGTGGAGGAGGAAAGTCGACAGCCGCAGGAAGGTTAGGGAGAACCCCCACCGGTCAGGCGTCCCCTCGCAGTTCTGTAGAACGTCCCAGACTGCCAAGGATAGCCATTGATAAGGCATCCTTAAAAAAGTGCGTCTCTTCATCTTACATCCGAAAAGACGAAGAATGTATGTTTGGAGCGATGATCTAGCGCGTTCTCTGAAAAACTAAACAAGAGAACACTGAGCAAGAGCCAGCCGCTGCCAGGAAGCCGCGTTCCAGCAAGCTAGCGTGAGCTACGTTCCTATAGCCAGCAGCGAGGCGCGTTCCAGCTAACAGACTAGCGCGAGCCGCGTTCCTACAACCAAACGCGAGCCGCGTTCTAGAACATTTTCTTGGCGCAAGGCCGGGCCTTCAAAGAGACGAAGCGCCAGCCTGGCGCAAATTGCGCCAGAAAAACAGACGGCTAGAGCAAGGAGCCTTACAGTAGAGTGGCAATCAGAACGATCCTTCCATTGAACGTTTCCGGGCAAGAGGCTCTTTCTAAAAGGGGTCTAGTAGGCGCTCGGAAAATGTCAGGGCGCACGGGACCTTCCACGCAAGCGGAATGTTACCAGGAGCGAGTCTCCTTTCTAGCGTGCGGAACATTCCAGGCGCTAGGTGCAAGGATCCAGGCACCAGAATATCCTTTCTCTATCTGCCTCGGCAGGGAAAGAAGGTAGTACAGTATCTGCTGTATGAGAATACGATACGGCAAATCATAAGCACATACCGTAGTTACTTCTTTGCTGAGCAACTCAGTTACCAGTATCCTTCCAGGAATTTCCTAGGAAGGACTACGCTTAAAGGGATTGTTAAGACAACACCTACTTAGCTTCTAGATTTATCGAAGTCTTGTTTCGCTTAGATATGCATTATAAGAACTTCCTGAAGTTCGATAATAATTTTATAAGATTCCTTTATTAAATGGAGTAGCTGGCAACTCTGGAAGAGCAAGGCCAGTCGGCTAACGAGACTGCTATCGCTTAGACAGTAGACACCAACCCAACGCAGTATCATGTAGGTGTCGGTCATGAGTGGTGGGTAACATGTCTCTCTCCTGCGGGATGGAATGAATAACCGTGTCTCTCCCCTACAATCGTGGTTTTAGCCTCGGATTGAGGGGATAGTTAAGCAAACATAAATAAAATATTGTCTGCCTTTTGCTAAGAAGCTTTCAATAAGAAAGATATTACAACATTTCAATGCTGTTTACCGTAGGTAACATTTTTAAAGGATTCTAACGCAGCGGAACTCTATATTGTATAATGCTCTCATGCTTACGAAAGCATGGCTTATTAGAGTACATGCTTAGTGAGAAGATGAATGTAGTAGAGAATTCACTTTAAGACTACGGTATGGTCAAGTCTTATGCACATACCGAGGTTAACTACAGAATTCCTAGTATCCTTACAAAGGTTTCCTAGATTAATGCTGTTTACCACAATGTGACAGTATTATAAAGGATTCTAATACGGCAGCGCGCGATATATATAATTCTCTCATCCTTTCGAGAAACGCACACAACCTTTTTAAATTCGGATATTGCTCAAGAGAAGTTGGGTGAGTCGGATGGGAAACATTCTCTTAGTGGCAGAAGTTGTTTCCCTGAATGGATTATACTACGTATATAAAAGTTTTTTCCCACTAAGAACGGAATTAACATGTGAAGGATGTCGGGTACCATAAAGCATAGATGTTATGGCACATAACCTAAAAAGAACTAGAAGGAAGCGTCAGCCTGGCGCAAATTGCGCCAGAAGCACCATCAAGATATTTTCTCGTTTTAGCGAGTTATTAACCTAAGAGTCCAGTAGCCTCTCGGACAGCAGCTCGGTAACGGCAGATTCGTTCCTGATTTTCGTTACCCATTTAATCGAAAAGGGGTCGCTTACAAGGAATGATGAAATGATTTATTTTAATCACTTAGGCCAACCTTCCACGACTCTCATATCGCAAAGAGCATCGAGAATCTCTTTTTTTTCGCCCCTGTTCGCGTTAACAAAAGAGAACCTATTTGGAAACAGACACGGAACGTAACGATCCTTAAGAGGTTCGATGCAAGATTTTGCATGTCCGTGAGAACCTTCTCGATCGAAGATAACTGTTAACGTATGTCTAACATTTATTGAAAAGAGTTGTGAGAACCTGCGGAAAGTCTTCTTCATAGATCTCTTTGTAAGGTAGAAGACGAACAGGCTTCCTTTAGACTGCTTCTTTTTCCTCGAACCAATAGAGGTAGCAATATAAGACATCTTTAAATTTAAAGAAGGGGAATAAACTTTAGCCTTTTTTCCCCTAGTTATAAATTCTTAACAGATATTAAGATAACTGGGCGTCAAAGGAAGAGAGGATGTATGCCTCATTTTGGCCTTAGAGAGGTTGGATTCACAGAAGTCACGTTCTTCTCACAGCATGTTTCGTAAGGCTTTCCAAGAGTATCTGGATATTCTATCAGAATCTATTATAAATAGACCTATAAAACCTCTCCACTCTGAGTCTGTCCGCGTGCAGACTGACCAGAAGTGGACATGAATGAGAGGTTATTTCAAGGTAAATGACAATAGTCATGGCTAAGACATAGAATTGCTGCAGATCGTGCTAGATGGAATGAGGAAACTGTCCTCTTCCGATACTTCTGTGAACCACATAGCGAGGTTTTTTCTTCACTTTCAGAGGGAAGAATCACCTATGTATATATCTGCTATCAAAGAACGCAGTAAAAGGCCATACTCTGTCTCTACAAAGGGAATTAGAGATAACAGAGATTAAGATCTTCGGGATCTTATACGATACCGCAATACGACAAGAGTAGGATATCATGTACTTCGAATGGGATTTTTTTTTGTGGCCACAGATTCCGTCTGTTCCGACAAAATGGAACTGCTCCTCATCAAACTTCTTTGAGGAAGTTTATGAAGGAATTCTTTGTTTCTCTTAGCCAAACGACCAAGAAGACAAGTGAATTTTTTTGTGCATTGGAATCTCGCATCAGATTTCAATGGAGACTCGGCAATGGGGGTTCTTGCCAGCATAGTATGTCTGGCAAAAGAAATAAATAAACCCTCTATTCCTGACGCAACGCTTTCAGATAGAAGTTTAGTTGCCCAGGCAGGGGTACTTACATTTTCATCTACAGAAGAAGAGATGGTTTAAACGTTTGCCTACAGAGGTCTTCGGGATGCGATGAGGGCTCAAAATGCTTCCCAGAAGGTATTCAGAAGGATACAATAAGAGCTAGAAATCAGGGTTCCGCCCAAATTTCAGCTCAGAGTCTCCTTCGACTTCCAGACTCCTTCCCTTCCTTCGGGCAAGGATAGGGAAAGATTCTGCAACGAGGAACCTCATCAACATGTAAGAAGAGATCTTGTTATGCAAAAGAAGTGTTCACGAAGGATCCTCCTCGGAGGAAGACTCTTCTCCTCGTATGTTAGATAATCCATGTCGTCTACTGGGTGTAGCTGACTAAAATCACCTCCCCTTGCAGGGGCCAAAAGCTTAAAGGGGAAGAATTTCTTCACCCTTCTCCAGTCTACCTGATAAACTATGTGGTTGTTCAGGACTCTCGGACAATGTAGCGCCAGCCAAGCAGCCAAATGCCAATACAGGCGAAAAACGCCAGAGGCGGGACAGTTCCAAGAACTCTGTCATGGTCGGATACTGAGAAGGAGCGGGCCTCCAACCTGGCGCAAATGCAACCAGAGGCGAACAAATCGGACAGATATAAGAGTGTCCGATGTGGACCATTGCCGACAGCCTAGAGACACTTCAAGCTCGAAGCTCCAGCAAGTGTGTAGGAGCCAGCCAGGCGCGAGGCGCCAGCAGGCTCTTAGGAGCCCAGCCAGGCCTCTAGGAGCCATCCAGGCTCTAGGAGCCAACCAGGCTCTAGGAGCCAGCCAGGCTCCTAGGAGCCAGCCAGGCTCTAGGAGCCAGCCAGGCTCTAGGAGACCAGCCAGGCTCTAGGAGCCAGCCAGGCTCTAGGAGCCAACCAGGCTCTAGGAGCCAGCCAGGCTTCTAGGAGCCAGCCAGGCTCTAGGAGCAGCCCAGGCTCTAGAAGCCAGCCAGGCCATCCAGGTGCCAGGCTCCTTCAAGGCTAGGCTCCAGTCAGGATTGAGGATCCATCCAGACGCAAGGCTCCTTCCAGTAAAGAGAAACCTAAAGCTCTGTCATGTAAGAGGGCTAGTCCCCATTGATATGATACAGGTAAGGCTCTGCCATGTAAGTGGGTCAGCCCCCATTGGCACGATCCGAGAAGGCTCTGTCGTGTAAGCGGGCTAGCCCCCATTGACATGATCCAGAAGGGTTTGTCAGTCATAGGTCCCTACCTCGCTGAAACTCTTGAGGCATGCAGACTCATAGACAGTAATCATGAAGTCTTCTGCCAGGCTCCAGGTGCCTTCCAGGAGCAAGGCACCAGACCAGACGCAAGGCTCCAGCCAGGCGCGAGGCGCTAGCCAGGAAGGAGGAGCCAATCAGGCACCAGCCAGGCGAGGCGCCATCTAGGCGCGAGGCTCCAGCCAGGCTCTAGGCGCCATTCAGGCGCAAGGCTCCAGCCAGGCGCGAGGCGCTAGACAGGCGCTAGGCGCCTGCCAGGCACGAAGCGCTAGCCAGGCTCCAGGCTTCACCCAGAAGAGATCTATATCAAAGAACGCCCTGGCCTTCTTTGAGACATTGTGATCTCCTAAGCATTGATAAGTGCATTGATGATTCCTTCAAAACAGCTGAGAATTAAAAAGTGCATGAAGTGCGAGCTTTTCCGAATTCTTGTTCTTTCCCTAACAATATGTCATAAGGACATATTAGCTGTCACATACGGGAGATGCAACTCTGTGTTGACTTCCCATTATCCGAAGGATGTCAAGATAACCTTCGAGGGATCCTTCTCTCTTGGTTGATACGTGTCTGCGGATCATTGCTGGGATAGGGAGCAGATACTGATCCTTAACTAGTGAGTTAAATTTATTTAACGTCGTGTTTTTTCTTTGGGTTGTTTTAAAGGAGTTTGTAGATAACTCTTTTCAACTTAAGCACTAACCCTCGTGTTAGGATCAGGTGACGGGATTGTTGTTGTGCTCCTTAAGTAATTATGCCACTAGGCATAGGCATATTGTCATGTAAGAGGCTCTGTCGAGTAAAATGGATAAGACCCCATCGACAGACCCACAAGAACTTCTTGCCTAGGTCACATCCTCGCTGAGGCTCTTGAGGCGAAGCAGATTCCTAGGCATTAGCCATGGAGTCTTCCGCCTGATCAAGTAGGAACCAAGGTTTTATTTATTTATTACCTACAAACTATGTTGTTTACTGTCCTATTCAGAAATAGTGTCTCTTTTCCCACCACCAAGGGTGTCAATCAGCTAAGTATATATCTGCTGGGTAAGTTCCATGTACAAAAATGATATTGTTAAGATACAATAAAGTTTTGTACATACTTACCTGGCAGATATATACGATTGATGGCCCACCCAACCTCCCCTCAGGAGACAGGTGGAAGAGAAAATCTGGTTCTAGAACGGTAATCGTTCCTATTCCTGCCACCCAGCGGCAGGGGCGGTAGATCACCTGACCTACCTGCAGCGTGTGCCGCGAAATTCGAATTTCTGTCGGGGACGACGGAGTCTATAGCTAAGTATATATCTGCCAGGTAAGTATGTACAAAACTTTATTGTATCTTAACAATATCATTTTTTCGACCATTTCGGTAGAGTCAAAGTTAACCAAAGGTTGAAATTTTGGCACTTATCGTTATTTATATGAAAATATTTCAAAACTGATTAAAGCTACAATTATGAGTATTTTTTGTTGTATTCTACGTGAAATTGTGCAATTTTCATATATAATACTCCATGTAACGGCTAATTTAAAATGGTGCAAAAATTATGTCAGTGACGAAATAATTTTTTAGATGTGTCACTGATACTTTTTAGTGCGATAAGAAAGAAATTCGCGCTTGCGCACCTGCGTAACGATTGTAAACAAAACAACACCTTGATCCGTGAGCTCCCAGCATCCCCCAAGGCGCGGGATTCAAAAATACTGTAGTGAATTATGTTGTAAGATTTTAGTTTATAAAATAAATAATTATGTATGAATGAGGAAAAGCCCAGTCATTTAGCATAGAGATAGAAACATGACAGCAAAGGTAGGGAAGTGTTCCCATCTTATTGAGTCTCTAATAATAATTGTTGCCATCTTGCAGTAAAAGATTTACTGAAAAAAATTTTCTCTCTCTCTCTCTCTCTCTCTCTCTCTCTCTCTCTCTCTCTCTCTCTCTCTCTCTCTCTCTCTCTCTCTCTCTCAGAGAAAGTCTCTCTTTAGCCAATTGGTATTAACTCATTTATCCATCAATGAATATTCACTAATTACTTGTGTATTTTGATGTTATATTTTCATGACTAAATACATTTTTATGATACAAAAAGGATTTACTAATTTTCAAATGATATTAAATAATACAAATAATAATTCTTTCTCTTTTTGTTTTTTTATGATAAATAAATTATTTACCTAATATATAATAAGTAGTACTGATTTTGAGATATTAATAAGACTAAATATATAATAATAATATGTTGAATAAAATGGCAGAATTCAGCTAATTAATTTTATGTAGTACAGTGGCCCCCATGTATTTACCGGGATGCGTACCAGACCCCCCCACCCCCACTGCAAATAGTTTGAACCCCTATAAAAATGCTTAAAACCTCCTATTTTGTTAGTTAAAACTAAAAAAAAAAAACACTAAAAATTTGTATACCTTTTTTTTAATAGTTTTATCACATAAGTCCATTTTATGATTAAATTGATAAAAAGAACAGGAATTTGTGGATAATTCTCATAGAAAAATACAATGAAAAGGCAAATTGTCTGCGAATAATGGCGGGAAATGTTCCAAAGAGAAATCCGTGAATGCATGAGTCCGCGAATATGGGGTCCACTGTATTATCTTTTCTATTTTTCTTTTTACTCGCTTCTCTGGCTCAGTGATGCTTCATAATAACTGGCCGATATTCATATTGGGATAAATCTAAATAATGCTGAATATGATGTTTAGTCTAAAACAGGATTTTGCTTGTCAATACTGGTATTATCAGTATGTTGGTATACAGGAATGGCAGATATAAGGTCCAGGCCAAGCAGGAGTTGTCGCAGTGTTGGTATTATTCCATAAGTGAGGTCAGTGTCAGGCCAGGGTTGTCTCTGGTGTTCAGTTGGTATCATTGCTGGTGTCGCTGGCTTATCACAAGGTTTTGACCTTCTCGTAGGTCATCCTCTTGGCTGGTTAGCAGCAAAAGTGAAGAGATAGTGTCTGCATGCCAGTATTTATAGGGGCTCGATTCCTAGAGCTGATTTCTGATTGGTCGATCCTGTTTTGGGCGAAGTTGGGATCTCGCATTGAGGGTTGCAGGGATTCAGCCTTGCAAGCGCTTGAGTTGTGTGTGTAGGAATGATTGTCTGAAGTACTGGCTGTGGCAGGAGTCCTATCATTCTGCTGGTGCTTCTGAATATCTTGGATTGGGTGGCGGTAGGGAGGAGAAACTTTTCTTGAGTAATATTCAAGTTAGGTTTCTCCTTTCCTATATGGAGGGCTTCTAGGAGCCACAGACATCAGAGATCAGTAGTTTGGTCGAATCTCGATATTAGGTACAATACTAATATAGCTCCTTTTTATTCTTGTGTCATAGGCAGTCCTGGCATGATTATAAATGGCTCCTTCTTGGGCGTGGCAGGAGATTTGCTTGAAGAATAGCATGGTAATGGTGGTCATGCTAATGTATTTGTCGAGGATGCCTCATATGCGGCACATGTATCGGTAGACCACGTTAGTCTTCTTCAAGGGATCCTGCAAGGGGGCCCCCTGCGTTGTTCCTCATCACCAGGCTGCCTGTCTTCTTCATTTTGTAATGCTTATATAATCAAATTAATTTTCTTACCCTGATTGGTGGGTGTGACATTTCCCTCAGTGATGGTCTTGAGGGCTTGCTTGTCCTCCTTATGCCCCCAGTGGAAGTACCCTTTGTAAAAAAGCTTGATAGGCTCTGGGATGTCAGGGCAGGGTTCCTGGAGGTACCAATCTTCGACGTTCTTTGCTATCACAGCATCAACAGCATGATTAGTGTGTCCGTTGTCAACGAGGACCTGGGCTGCACGTTCTAATTCGCTGTTCATGTTGTACCAGGAAGAGCAGTGCGAAAAGGCCCTCCTGACGAAGGTGCTGATGGTGGAGCACTTATAACTCTCAGGGCACCCACTTTCTCCGTTCATGCACATACCCAGGTTCATTGGCTTCATGTACACCTTCGTGCAGAATTGGGTGTCTTGCTGCTCAACAACGTCATCGAGGAAGGGGAGGCGGTGGTCTTGGCAGTGTTTTATTGTAAAGGAAAGGCAGCTGTGATCATGGAATGATCAGGGAGTCGGTGCTGATGGTGTCATTGATGTAGCACACGTACATCCTTGGTTTGCTGGAATTCTGGAAGACCCTTTTTTCGACAGTGCCCATGTAAAAATTGTTGAAGAGAACTCCAAGAGGATAACCAATCGCCACCCCGTCAATCTCGGTGTACATGCGGTTGCAGTTGTTGGAGAAGGGGGCCTTCTTAGTGCAGATTTCTAGCAGGACACTAAGGGTATGCTCAGGGATGGTTAAGGGTGGTGCATCATGGTCCCTATACACCTTGTCCAAGATCATTTGAATGGTCTCATCGATGGCAAAGTTGGTAACTGGGGACCCCACATCCATCGAAGCAACACATCCTCCGGTGGGAGTTACACGTAGTGCTTCCAGGAACTTTGCCAACGACTTCAAGCTGTAGGTATCTGGGACGTATGGGGTCAGAATGGTGTTGAGCTTCTAGGCTAACTGGTATGTTGAGGCAGGGATCTGGCTAATTATTGGGCAAATGCTGCCATTTTATTTAACAGAATTTGTTTGAGGGTCTTCTTCAAAGATAATGATAATAATAATACACTGTTATTACAATATTTATGCATTTCTATAGTAAGTTATTTAAAAAAAGAACACAATATTCCGAGTCTTTTGCCTTTTAAATGACAGAAAGTGACCGTGGGTCCCAGTTGTTATCAATGCCTGATCTCATTTCTGTTTCTTCCCTCTCTTATCTCTCTCTCTCTCTCCGTCTCTCTCCCTCTGTCTCTCTCCCTCTCTGCCAAAAGATTGATAGACAGACAAATAGATACTTAGTTCAGCCCACCCTCTCTCTCTCTCTCTCTCTCTCTCTCTGGAAAAGATATACATATGGCAGAGGGGAAGAAGTGTTGCCCATAGAGGTTCATTTCAATCTATTGATATTTTAAGGAGTTATTCTCTCTCTCCTATTATATATTCTCTATCTCAGAAATAATTCATTAATAATTTCACTCTTGATGTGTAAATATATGATGTTGCCCATGCAATGGTTTCTCTCTCTCTCTCTCTCTCTCTCTCTCTCTCTCTCTCTCTCTCTTTGTGATATTGGCTGTATGTATATATTTTTAATGGTAAAATGTTTAAGATGAGTATGAAATGATATTGTTAAAACAGCAATAGAATAATAATGAAAGGTATATTTGATGTAGGGTGATACTTTTAGTATACATTTGGTATTTGAACTTTCAAGATAGGCAGTTATAAGCATTTCTAGATGTGGGTTCTAAGTATCCGGGGATTCTAGCTATTTGGGTGGATGTCGGGTACGCATCCCCCACAAATACAAGGGTTCTCTGTGAAGAATTAGACAATTTTTCCTATTCTTAAAATTTTTTTGTTTTATAATGAATAACCCATATAGAGGCGGGGAAGCAGTGAGTGGGTAATATCTTAATGTGATGCATGGTTGTATTCATACTGATGTAAACTTACATATTACACATACTGAAAATCATATCCAGGCAGTCCCCTGGTTATCAACGATCCGGTTTTATGGTGCTGTTCTAGCACTGAAAATCAGCGATTTTCAACACCATAATGCTCCAATTTCTGGTTATCGACACAGATACATACCTAACAGAGGCACCATTATCTGGTTATCGTCTCCAAATTCTGGTTATCAGCTATGTAAATCATGAATTTTTTAGTTATCAACAATTTTTGCCTATCATCAAGCTGTCAGATTGAAACGTCCACCAATAACCAGAGACTACCTGTACTATTGTGTATACTACTAGTACTAACTACAAATACAGGCAGTCCCCAGTTATCGGGGAGGGGGAGTTCTGTTTCGACGGCATGATGACAAAAGAAAATAACCAGAGATTGGCACTTCTGTTAGGTATGTACATATCGGCACCAATACGTAAGTGGAAATTGCTGCCGAAAATTGCCAATTTTCATCGCAAGACAAGCCCCATAGAATTGGATCACCAATAACTGGGGACTGCCTGTACTGTATTTCAGTGAATAGGTATTAATAAAGAATGTTATATCAGAGAAGAGAGGAGGAGAGCCACAGAAAGTGTGAAGTCTATCTTAACATGATCCTTGTACATATTTTTACTCGTGCACAATTCGTAATCTCATGTGACATGTGACAGAGAGGCTTTTCTCACAGGACTACAAGGAAGCTATTGGGCTACCTTCAACATTTCTTCAAATGTGTACCATGGAAAGCAGGCCATCTTGTCAAAGAAGATGGCCCATTTCCTTGGTACACATTTAGTGATTGGTGTTGTAGAAGAGGTAACTCTCCCATCAGTGTCTGTTCAGCAGATTGCAGACTTTCAGACTCTTGCTGTTTTTAATCCAAAGGAGCCAGACCACTCCACTTTAGTGGCATTTTCTGTGCTAATGAGGAGTTCAAACAGTCTTGCCCTCCTGAGGAACTTCAGCCCCGTTTCCAGGGTGCCGTTTGAGCTTTTGTCTCATGCTACAGGCAGAGACCTTACACTTGAGACTGTTTTCCGCTTAGCTTTGGCCTTAGCTAAAAGGTTTGGGGAATAACATTACCTACCTTATCATCTTGTTCAGTACTTGGAATTGTGGGAATTATTCTCATTCTCTTTTGTGTCTGATTTTGAGAGTTTCCCTGTTCTATCCTCATGAGACTTCATAGATGGCGACCCTGAAGAGATGCTGTTTTACCTGGTATGTGCAGATAGGTAATACAGGCAGTCCCTGGTTATCGGCGGGAGTTTCGTTTCGATCTGTCCGATGGCTTGATGTTAAGCAAAAATCAGCACTGATAACTGGATTTTGGCTCCTATAATCTGTTAATGGTGTTTCTGTTAGGTTATTGGTGCTATTGACCGGAATCAGTAATTTCTGGGCTCAGCTCGTGTCGCCCTATGAAAGGATCCTTAACCCGAGAAATGCGTCAATGTCATTTTAGAACAGTTCTGTGGTGCGGCTATCTTGACAAAAATGCTACTCTTCAGAATCTAACACATATCTTTACCAATGCCTTTGTAATTGCTCCGTGCATGTATCATCAAAATATTTTTTGCCTCTTTCGCTTTGTTATTTTGTTTTAGACATTCAAAGTTAATTTTATTGCGCGACGTGGCATTTTGCCCGATGAATCGGTGGTGCGGTCGTACTATGGGGTTGGGTCGGGTCTGTCTGCCCTCACCCATGGGTGGGGAGGTGGTTGGGTATAACGGGCTTGTTGTTGGGCCCGGTAGAGGATCGCGTAGTTTTTCTTACTACACTTCTTGCCACCATATGATGTTTTGTTTGACATGTAACAATTACAATTTATACTGTATAATATCGTTGAGTGTAATGATAGTAAAGATTAATTAATATTTTTAAATCCTAGAATATAGAATTATTTCTCTTCTCTAAAAATGAATGATCTTTCAAGTCGCTATAGAAACATTTACTGTTTACATTTGGTTTTTTTTTACTCGTAGGTGTTTTTCTTTACTCCATATATAGTAAACTATTATTACCATTGTTATTATTGTAAAGTAGGTTAAAATGATGTATTTAGGGAGCATATTCTATCTATTATTTGCAAGTTCAATAACAAAAACCTATCATATTTGAAGGAACAAACTGAGTAAAAATAATATAATCCTCGTCTTTTGCAAACATATATTATAGTTATAACGAAGAAAATACCAAACCAATACTGCCACCACCTATTGCCAAAATATAGAAAAGATATAGAAAATTCTTATGTAAATAAATCATGAATATAGACATTACATAAAATTATACATGAAAAGATCATCCTCTCTCTCTCTCTCTCTCTCTCTCTCTCTCTCTCTCTCTCTCTCTCTCTCTCTCTCTCTCTTTCTCTTCAGTAGTTCTTTTGAGTATGCCATGCACGAAAGCAGTCAGTTGGACACAGGGGCACGTCACATTCAGCACAGATCGTTGTAACCCTTGTTCGTTTCTTTTGTCGCCTGGAAGTATTGGCGCATACGTAGCAGTTTAGTTGATTTTTTCTGTTTTGGTCCTCATTGAATGCTGTGTATTGGAGATGATGATAGCTTATGTAAGCTGCTCCATGCAAGCGATCAGGTGCGCTACGGGAGGATGTCCACGACGTCCGAGTCTACTGTTTGTCACGGTGCCATAATCCTCAAGAAGTTGGTATGAAACATTATATATGAATTCGCGAAATTTTAATTTCTTGCAAGTGGGGTCTGATGTCTTCATAAGCCAAATGTTGTATGAATTGAGCATTATGATGTCTATAAGATGAAGAACGATTTTGTGATACCACTTGAAGGATTTCCTCATACACTCTGTCCCACTTAGCTGGCAGTCACTCTTATCTACGAGGCGCATATTTTCGTTATAATCAGCAACAACATCTGGCTTGCAGATTTTCTTTTTAGTCCTGTAGTGGACCTTACCCGTGTCCACCATATCACCTTTATGTACAGTTGATAAAAGGGTCACGGGCTTTCTATCTATCCACTTGACAGCCAATATCTTGTTAGTTGCCTCGCGTTGTATGGTCTTGGCCTTTGGCTTTCTCCTTTTTTTAGCTTTATGGCTTGTTCTTGCAGTTTTAGTTTCGTCCTCATCAGGAGTATCACTGTCACTGGGATTAGCATAAGAGGTGGAGGGGACATTAAATTTTGGCATATATTTCCTGCTTTCTCTCACAGTACCACATATTCCTGTGGCATTATCATGAAGGAATTGTGCCAGTGTAGGGCTACTATACCAATTGTCTGTATACAATATATGTCCGTGACCCATATACGGTGCCATCATTTTCTTGACTACCGCTCCCGAGAAGCCCAGACCGCTACCTTGATCCTCTTTTGGTATATCAACATCTGTGCCAGTATATACTATAATATCAAGCACTATTCCCGTTTCACAATCGCATAAAACGAACAGTTTAACCCCAAAACGATGACGTTTGCTTGGGATATATTGCTTGAAAATAAGACGGCCCTTGAAAAGTATTAGAGACTCATCAATTACAATTTTCTGGAAAGGATGAAAGACCCTTTTGAAGTTTCCTACAACTAAACTAAGGAATGGTCTTATTTTCCAAATTCGATCAGTAGAGTTTGGATTCCTGTTGTCAGCAAAGTGCATGAAACGGGTCAACAGCAAGAATCTGTCGCGGGTCATGAATTTGGGGAAAATTGGGGTAGGAATCAAAGGGTCTTGTTTCCAGTAGTCTTGTAAGACATGTTTTTTCATTAGAGGCATCAGTAATAATAATGCAAAATAAACATAAATTTCATGGGCATCCGTGTTCACCCATTTCTGAACTCTTGAATTTTGTGTGAAAGAGAAATTTTCCATTACCCACTGGTAATACTTATTTGTTTCGCAGACAATAAGACCAACTAATTCATCAGTGAAAAGTGCAAGAAAATATTCGCTTTCTCTTGCAGTGTCATCACAAGGCCACTCACTTGTTACACCAGCACAATTACCATCAAAGGGATGAATATCAGGGATAAAGTTATTGACATCTGACCAAATATAAGACTGAATATTTCCTTCTCGTATATCATGTACGTTACCTATTTCATTTTCACCATCCTCTTCTTCACATCCTTCAATGTGCCCTCCATCTGAACGAAATAATCTTCCTTCATAATCATCTTCGCTGTCGTCAGAAGTCCCTATCTCACCACTATCACTATCTCCACAGTTGATGTCATCATCTATGTCTTCGTCTGTTTCGTCTTCGGTGAATAACATAGGTAAGAATTTGCTAGGGGTCAGATTCCGTAAACGACGATTTTGGGCAATGAATGGAAGAGTTGATGCACTTGGTATTGCATCACATGTGTTCCTTGATGGTGTCGATGTGATGGAGGAAGAAGTACTTTGGTATTGCTTCTTTTCCTGGGGCACATATTTTCCACTACCACTTCTCTTCACACCCCCCTTTCTTCCAACTTCCTTCTGTTGCTGTGCTTTGATTTTCCCTTGTGTCATTATATTTGTCTCTTCTGGGAAGCAGAGTTTCCTTTTTGTCTTGGTGTTCTCGGAGCCCTTGCTAGAAGAGGCCATAGTCTCATTTTTCCGAGAACGTCCAGTCATGGCGACAAAAAGTGAAAAGTAGCCGAAAACAGAAAACCAAGTGAAAGTCGCTTTCATTGCTTTCAAAATAGAACTGTAGATATAACTAATACAAAATAAACACTTATTATCATGGTAACTAATACTACTTATGTTAACTACCCTTTATTTAAAACAACCACTCATCATATACTCAAAAGAAAAACAAAAACATTCGGGAGTGTTGCCATAATTTACGCTAGGCAACCGCATACTGACGGAGGTTTTAGGAGTTGCCAAGTCTTTTATTTCCCTTACTGAACAGTACATTGCGTTGTGATAGAAAGTATATGTTTGTGTAAGTATGTTGTTCTATATGTTTTTTTTATTGTGCATCATTCTAATATATTAATATAAAACAAGTTTTGACAGAAAAGAACTACTTTTCACTTTTTTCCTTTGCAAAAAAAGTTCATTTGGATCTGAGGAAATTGGCATATTATACATAATATATATGGGTAAAATAAAATTCTAAACATTAAAACCTCTACCAGACAAATAGTTTTGCCAATAAAAAATAATAAAAGTTAAATAATGTCAAGAGGGAACTTATGAGTAGAGATAGAAAATGGCGCTCTGAAGAGGCTTATAGCAGTCGCCCACACAGCCGCTCAAGAGGCTTGTAGCAGTTCTCGGGTTAATATCATTCTTTCTAGGCAAAATTAATCTAAAATTACCAGAGAAAAACAAAATTAAGAAAATGTCAGTAAAACTGACTTGCTCACTCTTTAAAAGAAGTGTCGGTATGAGAATAGGGGCGAGTGAGAACACTACCACGAGACATTCACCAATTAGACCTTCCAATCAGAATCCCCACAAGAGAGAGCTGATACTAACGGGCGATGCGGCCGCTACTACTACTACTAGGGGACGCCACGGACAGCAGCGCCCCTAGCGGGCATCCTTAATTATTAGCGCCAAGCGTCATACGCATTTTCTTGCTTGTGTTCTATTTTCTGGATTTACCTCATCATCCGTTATGGAACGTGCTGCCATCGCAACGGCTAAGTTAAGTGCCTCATAAGTAGTGTTTTACTGTATTTTAGTCTTCCAGGAACCAGTATTTTCCTTCTAATAGGTCATATACGGTTTCCCGGTCGACCCGTGGCGGCGCCATGCTGCCTCATTAAGAATTCCCGGTCTTCCATACTGGGACTTCTTATACTTATGGGCTTACTATATCACGTTCATCGTTTTTTACATCGCCTTTTTAGCTAGGTTAGCCCATTTACCAATTCTCTTAGTTTGGTATTTAGGGCTATTCTGTGTTTCTAGCCCAGCATCCCGGCTCTTGCTCTTCATCGGCTATCGCTGGCTCCGAGTAGGCTTCTGTTCCTCGGAACAGTTTGCCCTCTCCTGGGCTTCTTTTTCTTCTAACTAAAAGTGTCTTTTCCATCTTTACGATGTAATTTTAGTTCTATTTAGGGTGTTAGGCTAGCCTAGGTGCATGTCACCCATGTTTTGGTACAGCCTGGTTCACGTGGCCCTTTCACGGTTGTGTTGCTATCGCGGCTTAGGCCACTTGCGGTCACGTGTTCCATCGCACCTTACCCTTCCCTTCCCTCCCTACCAGGTATAGGGACGGGGTCTGGGGGACCCCTTGGTTGCATGTCAAACCTCAGTTGCCTTCCTCCCTCCCTCTCTGAGGAGGCCAGGGGTTGGGGTTCTCCCCAGCTGGGGTATAGGAGGGCGACCACTTATCGGGTACCGGGTACACCGAGCGGGTAGTTGTTGGGACGGGGAGGAGTAGGCCACCCCCCCCTCTCTCTCTCCCGCCGTGTTACGCCGAGAAACCCTCCCCCCCGCCCCAGTTGCTCAGCCACCTTTCCCCCACTATAACGAACGGAGCCTTCCGCCGCAGCCGGGGCCACCTTTGGTTATAGATTGCTGGCTCCGCCAGCGGGCGGGGTGGTCACTACTAGTTGTCTCTGCTTGCCTACTATATCCTTACCTTTCTCCCCCGCTACCGGAAGGGAGCTTGCTTCTTACCCGGGCACTCTTCTAGTAGACGGGGGGGAAAGGTTTGACAATTATTTTGTTATTTTTTAAGGATATACCCTAGTTTTACGATGAATTCTATAATTATATTTAATTATATGTATACCATCTCCGCCGTTGTCCGTCGTGGTTTCATTTTCACACCACACCTGGTTGGATTCTATCTCTTGTCTCCGGCGTAGCCTTGGACAAACCAACCATCTTACTACCACACGTATTATGGCGGGGCTCTGGTTTAATCTAACTTTCTCGCTCCGGCACCAGCGGAGCAATTGTTAGGCTGTAAGTGTTTTCTCCTGACTATATGTATCTTTTCCACACCACTTACAGGCTACCAACTGTCAGGTCCTTGGGTGCAATGCGACATTATACGACCCCTGCGCCCACGATGAGTGCAGGTCTCACGCTCCGTGTGCCACGCCTTACAACGACATGATCGTCTGGCACCCGGAAGCCTGCGCCATCTGTTACGACCTGGTCAGTCAGCTGGTGGAGGGGGGTAAGTCGATTATAGACTTTTTCTTATCGTTTTACTAACAACACTTAGTCATAAGCTTGTTACCCCGCTCCGCCATTAGAAGCTTCATTTCGCCTTCTCTTCAGGCTGCCGTGTGAGGGAAGTCGCCCTAGCAACCCTGAAAAGCGTGGGTGGGCGGCTTCGGGAAGAACGCCGCCAAAGGCCAGCCTTACATATTGGATAAGAAGCTGGCCATTCAGATCTTCTTCCCCGGTGGCAAGTCAACAGGGTATGTGACCCCATATCTGCAGCCCCTCTCATAGCCTCCATCCAGCAGGAGATGCAGCAGTCTTTCGGGGTCGTGCCACGCAAGAGACGGTCCCGGACGTCGCAACCTTGGACCTTAATATTGAACCTATGGCGGTAGGTGCTGAGGATTTGTTGGTTGAGGTAGGTGTGTCGGGTGCCCAAGGGTCTTTCCTTGGGCGCTCCTGGATCTTCTCCTGTCCTTCTTCTACTGCTTCTTTCCAAGGCTTTTTGGGATCTGAGATCCTACCCGCGCTCTACCCGCTCTCTCTGTACCCCCAAAGGTGAAGGGACAGAGAGAACCGAAGACCCTTGTTAGACGACTTCTAAAAAGTCGTCGTCGTCTTCTTCAGCTAAGAAGTCTTCGACTTCCTATCTGACGCGGTGAAGGCTAAGCCGAGCTGCCTCATATTCAAAAGAGCTCTAGAAGCAAGTCTTCTAGGAGAAGGCTCGCGCTCCCGCTGAGCCAATGCCTTCTCCGGCCTCCACCGCATCCACTCCGGCAACGCCGGTTGGAGTAGCGGGACCTAGCACCTTTGATCCCACTGCTTTCTCAGCAGTGGTGATGCAACAGGTAGGTGAGATGGTTGGCTCACAAGTCTCCGCCCTAGGAACAAAGTTCGAGCAGATGTTCGCACAACTGTCGAGCACTCTGTCTCAGTCGGGCCAGTCCATCCAAGATCTCTCTAACAGAGTTAGAGAGAATGAGGACCGAGTAGCTGGGCTTGCTCAGGCTCCTCTTCCAGTCTCCCCAGTAGCAAGTGCTGGTATTCTCCAGCTTCCACCTTATGAGTCGCTACCAGCTTTCTCCATGGAGAACCCATGGAGAGTGGCCGCTTACGCTCCGTTCAAAGATGGTATGATCTCTGTCCCGGAGTGTGGAACTCGAAGGATTGAGGACTTCGAGTTTTATCCTCCGGGATTGACGCAGCCTTTCATTGGTTATGCTAGGCTGACCGTAGCGGCGCTCACTAGGGAGGACAAGATCTCCAGGGAGAACGTTCTCTATAGTAGAGATCACGCTCAACGCGAATGGTTTCACTGCCTTGAGGACTGGGAGTGTACAACACCAAGCTCCAGGCTTTCAAGATCCTTTTACTATTTTTGCGACGGAGGAGGAGGCTTCTCTTCCGTTCGCTACAAAATAGTAGAAAACGACTCTTCAGGTAGTCCTCAAGGATGAGTCCATGCCACAGCTGAGGGAAGCAGAGTCTACTTCTCCGCTCTTCCCAGCTTTCGGAGAATTGTGGGAGAACTTGCCTGCCACTTTCACACTTGGTAAGCTCAAACCGGACTGTGCCATGACCAGTTTGGCGAAAAGCTTCCAAGGCTGCCTGATTCCTTGATTCAGGCAGAGTTCGACGCTCGAACTAGGTTTGGCAGGTCCCTCAATTCTCTGATTATCACAGAGATGGCTGCTCTCTCGTATGGCACGGAACCTTTGTTTAAGATTCTGGCCAAGTCCCCAGCTTCAGACGGTTTTCAGACGATGCTTTCGACTTCTTCCAAGCTAGGAGGAATTGCCGAAAGCACGTTCTGCAGGAGTGCACTATTAGGCACGAACCTAATAGAACTCCTGGCTTCCAGCATGTGGGGAGCGGATCTCTTCCCAGAGTCCGCTGTAAATGAGGTACACCCACGATTGGCTTGCTTAGGCTCAAAACAGAGCCTTATAGCGAGCTAGGTGGGGTATCCTCATCTAAGAGGAAGCAAGAATCCGCCCCCGCTGCTGGTAAGAAACCAAAGAAGTCTGGTAAAAGGTTCCAGCCTTACCAGAAACACCAGCAACAGCAGCAATTCGTTCAGGCCGTCCCGGTTACCCACAGGGACAACCTTCTACATCCAAGCAGACCCAGCCCATCCTCCTGCTGTCTCCTCAGTCACAACCCTCGACCTCCTACGCACTCTCGCGGCCTTCAACCCTATGTATGAAGGTCAGGCTTACCCTCCCTTTAATAGGCAATCGAGAGGTAGGGCGAGAGGCCACTTTCGCCAGCGTGGCACAGGAAGGGCGGCAAGGAGTAGGCAGTTCAGAGGAGGGCGTGGAGGTCAACCCGCCCATCAACAATGAGGCTCCCCAGGTAGGAGGGAGGCTGTTCCTCTTCCGTCACAGGTGGGGGTTCAGCAATTGGGCACAGAGCATAGTGTCCAAGGGATTGGGTTGGAGTTGGATCAAAGATCCCCCTCCAATCAAATCATTCCGCCAAGTACCATCAAAGGAATTGACAGATTATGCGGAGGAACTCCTTCAGAAAGGAGCCATTGCGAGAGTCAAGCATCTAAAATTTCAAGGTCGCTTATTCAGCGTGCCAAAGAAAGGCTCAACAAAAAGAAGGGTAATCTTAGACTTGTCAAGGCTAAACTCTTTCATTCGTTGCGACAAGTTCAAAATGCTTACCCTCTCGCAAGTAAGGACCTTACTTCCTCGTGGAGCCGTCACATGCTCCATCGATCTTACAGACGCATACTATCATATCCCTATAGCCAGACACTTCCGCCCATTCCTAGGATTCAGGCTAGGAAATCAGACATTCTCATTCAAATGATGCCCTTCGGTCTGAATGTAGCCCCCAGGGTATTCACGAAAATAGCAGAAGTAGTTGTGCAACAATTGAGAACTCAGGGAATAATGATAGCAGCATACCTCGATGATTGGTTGATCTGGGCACCAACAGTCGAGGAATGCCTCAAAGCCACCAAAAAGGTAGTTCAATTTCTGGAACATCTGGGGTTCCAGATAAACAAAACGAAATCCAGACTTACTCCGGAGTCTCGTTTTCAGTGGCTAGGAATCCAATGGGAATTTGTCTTCCCACAATCTGTCAATTCCAGTGGCCAAACGGAAAGAGATAGCAAAGTCTGTCAGACATTTTCTCAAATGCAAGCAAACATCAAGGAGAAGCCAGGAAAGAATCCTAGGTTCCCTTCAGTTTGCTTCAGTGACAGATATCCTCCTGAAAGCAAGGCTGAAAGATATAAATCGAGTTTGGCGATCGAGAGCAAACGCCAAATCTCGAGAACAAGTTGTCAGTAATTCCACAGATCCTTCGCAATCAACTCCGTCCATTGGACAAAAGTAAAGAACTTGGCCAAGCGGGTACCCCTTCAATATCCCCTTCCAGTGTTAACCATTCATACGGATGCCTCCCTGTCCGGGTGGGGGGGATATTCTCAGTTCAAACAGGTTCAGGGGACTTGGTCAGTTCAATTCCGCCAGCTCCACATAAACGTTTCTGGAAGCAATGGCAGTATTTCTTACCCTGAAGAGACCTTCTTCCCCTTCCCCAGAAAAGTCTCATCTAAAGACTAGTTTTGGACAGTGCAGTGGTAGTTCATTGGCATCAACAGAGGAGGGTCCCAAATCCAAGCAGGATGTGAACCATGTCATGATAGCCATCTTTGCCCTAGCAAACAAACACAAATGGCATCTGTCCGCCACTCACCTGGCGGGGGTAAGAAATGTGATAGCAGACGCCTTGTCCCGCTCAGTCCCTCTGGAATCAGAATGGTCCCTAGACGACGGGTCATTCTGGTGGATATGCCGGAGAGTCCCAGGTCTCCAAGTAGATCTCTTCGCCTCACAAGCGAACCACAAGCTCCCTTGCTATGTGGCCCCCAACCTGGACCCTCTGGCTTATGCCACGGGACGGCCCTGTCGTTAGATTGGAATCAAATCAGTGGAGAAAAATTTATGTTTTTTCCTCCAGTGAATCTTCTCTTGAAAGTCTTGAGCAAGCTTGAGGACTTTCAGGGACTAGTAGCCTGATTGCTCCAGACTGGCCCAAGAGCAACTGGTATCCTCTGCTTCTGGAATTGGGTCTCCGACCTTAACGGATTCCCAATCCCAAGCTGTCACAATCAGTACAAATGAGGACTGTGTTCGCTTCCTCAGGAATTCTTCAGACCCTAACTTTATGGACTTCATGAAGTTTGCGGCTAATAAAGATGCTAACATTGATCCACAAAACATCCTCTTCCTAGAATCAGATAAGAGGGAGTCAACTATTAGACAATATGACTCAGCTGTTAAAAAATTAGCATCCTTCTGAAAGAATCAAACACTACAACCATGACAGTTAATTTAGCTATATCCTTTTTCAGAATCCTTTTTTGAAAAAGGTTTAGCAGCTAGCACTATTACTACTCATAAATCGCTTTGAAGAAGATCTTTCAGTTAGGTTTCCAGATAGATCTGACTGAAATTCTTATTTTACGTCTATCCCTAAAGCCTGTGCTAGGACTTAGACCTCTCAAAAGGCCTACTGCAGTCTCATGGTTTCTTAAATGACGTCCTCAAACTAGCATCAGATACTGACAAACTCGTCTTGTACATTCACAATGCTTCTTTAGAAAGACATTATTCTTATTAAGCCTAGCTTCAGGAGCTAGAATTTCAGAACTGTCGGCTCTATCCAGAGATGCGGGGTCATGTGGAATTCCTCCCCTCAGGAGAAGTTCTGCTTGCTCCGGATCGTAGTTTTTTTGGCTAAAAATGAGGATCCTCTTGCAAGGTGGGCCCCTTGGAAAGTCATCCCACTTCCGCAAGACCCTTCTCTCTGCCCAGTATCAACTTTAAGAGCCTTTCTATCTCGTACATCCTCAAGATCCTCAGGTTCTCTCTTCATGAGAGAAAAAGGTGGTACTTTATCAGTAAAAGGTATTAGGCAACAAATCCTTTACTTCATTAAACAAGCCAATCCTGATTCATTTCCAAAAGCACATGACATCAGGGGAGTAGCCACCTCAATTAATTACTTTTCAACATATGAACTTTGAGGATCTTAAAAAGTATACTGGATGGAAATCTCCGACAGTCTTTAAACGTCATTATCTAAAGTCCTTGGAATCTTTAAAATTTTCTGCAGTAGCAGCGGGAAACATTGTTTCCCCTGATACTGTATAGTAGTCGTAGTATAGATCCAGGTCTCCTCTCTACCTACCTCATCCAACTCGCCTCACCCTATCGCCATGCTTCTCGGATATTCTAGCCTTAGCCGCTGAGATCATATTAGTGGATTGTCCCTTATTTTTGCTAGGGACATCCACACTATGTACTGATAATGTACTTCAGTGTACCTACCCTTATTTTTATGCTAGGGTAGGACACAATGTGTTTGTATATTTTGTATATAAGTTATCTAAGTAAATCTATTTTGTTAATTACACTGCATTTTTGTACTTTACTATGTTTACTGTAATAATTTAGTACTTTACATTACTAACTTTCTTTTATGTCATTGTTTAAAATAAGTTAGCCTTAAGTACTTAGTTTATATGCTGTAATAACTGATTTACTTATTATCCCTCATTTTACAAACTGTTTTTTCATTTGTCCTTTTTTCCCATCTTGTCTGTTTCTCTGGTACTCTTTCATAGGCCGACACGAGCTGAGCCCAGAAAAGGGATTTTGACGAAGGAAAATCTATTTCTGGGTGATTGGCTCGTGTCGCCCTATGAAACCCACCCTGTATTGATTGCCCCACCCCCTGCAGGACAAGATGTTTCTTAGATTAAGGATGACCGCTAGGGGCGCTGCTGTCCGTGGCGTCCCCTAGTAGTAGATAGTAGGCTGGTCCCGCATCGCCCGTTAGTATCAGCTCTCTCTTGTGGGATTCTGATTGGAAGGTCTAATTGGTGAATGTCTCGTGGTAGTGTTCTCACTCGCCCCTATTCTCATACCGACACTTCTTTTAAAGAGTGAGCGAGTCAGTTTTACTGACATTTTCTTAATTTTGTTTTTCTCTGGGTAATTTTTAGATTTAATTTTGCCTAGAAAGAATGATATTAAGGATCCTTTCATAGGGCGACACGAGCCAATCACCCAGAAATAGATTTTTCCTTCGTCAAAATCCCTTTTTTGGCTCTAGACAAGTGCCATAAAACTGGATTGTCAATAACCAAGGACACTGATAACCAGGGACCCTGTAGGCAGTCCAGTCTTTGGTTATCAGCAGGGTGCTGATAAGCAAAAACTGCCATTAACTGAAACTCTGCAATTTTTGGTGCTTCGCCTTAGTTAGGTATGTTATGGCGCCATAACTCTATTATCAGCACCTCATGGCACTCTTAACCGAAACTCGGCCTGCAATGGTGCCATAAATCAACAATTTTATGGAGCTAGACAAGCGCCATAAAACCCGATCGCCATTAACCGAGTCTGCCGATAACCAGGGACTGCCTGCATTTGAAAAGAACCCACTCCCAGATGCTAGACTTTAGGAGATTTTTCATCACCACAGTTAAGTGCAAGAAGGAAAAGTCAAAGAACAAACCTTTTTGGTTCCATGAAGCTATAAAAAAATCTATACCTCCTATGAGGAAGAATTTAGCCTATCCCCCCACTTTAGAGCTCATGAAGTAAGGTGCATGGGTCTTTCCTTTGCTTTTGGCAGAACTTTTAATTTTTTCAAGTAATGAGAGCAGGTAACTGGTATACTAGTCAGGCTACCTTTGTTCTACCTATGGGATGTTGCCCACAATTATTTAAATGCTGAGAATTTAGTGTTGTGTATTGATTCCTCAAGTAACGGTATATTATAAGTAAATCAGTCTTTTCCTGGGATGCTCTCTTGCCTCTGATAGCTAGTGATGGCCATGTTCATAGTCACATAGGTTTGACTATATGAAGCATTGCCCACGTCCTCTTATAACAAGGCAGGCTGGGGTGACATGGTGGAGTTCAGTCCTTGAACCTGGTACTGCCCTCCAACATGGAAGTCATGTGATATATCATAGTTCTCTTAGAATTTTTGCTTCTATGAGCACCCTCTCACATAGCAGGTTACTTGGGAGCATAGCAATAACATGGTGGTTCTGAGCTCCAGTCAGTTGTTAGACTTAACCTCCCTCCTAAGGAATAAGTCTCTTACATAAAAGGTGATGGGTTTTTATTTCCATAGTAACAATTGGCAGATTTTAAAAGTATGTTAATGTATTTTTTATATATACAAACCATAGCCTTTTATATACTTAATCCTACTATCTCAGTTGCCCTGCAGCTGTAGCCAAAGGAAAATTGAGTGTGATTATTGGTGAGTGAGGGATACTGTCCTACTCACCTCTCATCTCAACCAATTAATTACCTTGTTACCAAGTTTTTAATGACCAATTCTAGCTTGTGCTTAAAACTACTTCTATATAATTGGCTGTGGTTTGTACAACTACCCTTAAAATTTATTTTTAAAACAAAAATTTGTATCTTCATGGCAATGCATGTGCTATACAAACTTTCTTTTTATACATTATCAGTCACTGTTGGGTTATTACATGTCCCATTGTATTTTATATAGTTGATGGGCTTGCCTGCTGTAACTCTTGCAGGTGATCAATATCAGATGTAACATTACTTTTCCTAAAAGAAATCTCAGACACTAGTCAGCTAGTGCTGTAGCCTTAGGGTGCTGCTCACAGTGTGCTTTGCACAGCACACCATAAATGTCACCAAAGGTTCTGTGCAGCATCCATTTGACTCCAGCTACACTCCTTTCTGCTTTTCATTTTTCATTCATTCCCTATTTTCTTCCAAAATTTCTGTAACTTTTCCACTTTCAATGTGTAATTTCAAGCCTCTTCATTATCTGCATATACTAATTATCTACCAGCTTTTTTTTTCTTATTACATGTTTAGAATTCAAATGGGGCAGTAATTGGTCTTTTGGCTCGCTCCTTAAAAATTATGCATATTCACATTGTGAATAATTGAGGTAATCCAAATATTGGTGACTGAAGTTCAATACTACTGTACTTCAGATTCCAACTAAATAATGTATATATCAATGATATATGTATCTCTTCCAGGTCATGGTGCCTATTGGACCCCTTGCTTTTATGCCAGGACGTTTGATCCACACAAATGAAATCTTAGTTCTTCTTGGAGATAACTGGTTTGCTGAAAGGAGTGCAAAAGAGGCCGCTGAGATTGTGAAGAGAAGAGTCAAAGGTGATTGGTCTGCTATTTTTGAAGATTGTGGATTTTCACTTTGCTTTCTTCCTAGAAACATCATATTACTAAATATGATTTTGTTCATGAAACTTACCTGTCAGATATATATATATAGCTGTATTTTCTGAAATCCGACAGAATTTTAAAAACTTCCGACACACGCAGTGGTCGGCCAGGTGGTTAGTACCCATTCCCGCCGCTGGGAGGCGGGTATCAGGAACCATTCCCATTTTCTATTCATAATTTTTCTGTCGCCGGTGCTGAAAACACCTGTTTTCAGTACCTCCGTCTTAGGATTTTGGAAACTTCATTGTCGCTAAGTATCCTAATTGTCTTTTGATTTATTTACTTGGATTTGTGGCTAGGCATACGCTATCTTAAATTGATTTGAATTTTATTCATTTTTGCATAAGATATCTGAATCTAGTTAGGCTAGTTTCAGACGGGGTTGTCTGCAAAGATAGGGTGTGGCTACCGAAAGCTTCGGTAGATCCGCACTTGGTATGTACGAGGGGTATGGGTCTTGCTTCTTTGTTGAGATTTGTCATGTAAGGAGTGTGAGACTTTGTCTATTCCGTAAGGAAGACGTATGATTCGTATGTACGCAATTAATCAGTAAACATGTCTAATTCCGTAAGGAAGACGTATGATTCGTATGTACGCAATTAATCAGTAACAAAAGTCAGGGTAGTGAACCTGCTAACCTTCCTGCCTAACCCTGTAGTATGGCCTACGGGCTATGAATATGTCTACGAGAGGTGCTCGCTCTCCTTCATTGCTGTGAAGAGTGCTACTTCTGTAATTGTTACTCCTAACCCTGTAGTGGTGCCTTCGGGCCCTAAAACAGTGTCTGTAGAGGAATTGCCCTTTCTCTGATACTCTTTCGATTCGTAACTTAGAATCGAAAGTGCTTGCTTTAGAGAGCAAAAGTGAAGTGCAGTGATACCCCTTGTGTAGTGGAGGGTGCGTCAGATCGGCCTCGTTTCGCCTCTAGGCCGGGACCTCTGCTTGACTCCCAGGACCCGGGGAGGGAGCATGTCGAAAGCCTAAGGAGGGTTACAAGGAACCCCCACCGATCTGGCGTGCCTTCGGCAGTTTCTGATGAAAATCCCCAGACTGCCAAAGTGCGTGCGCGTGCACGAATCCTGAAGGATTGCTTCTCGTCCTCCGAAGCGTCCTCCCCGTGCAGGGGTTGGAGCTTTCGGAAGGACTCGCGCCCTCTAAATAGAAGCTTTATAGAAGAGGACGCTTCACGTCCTCTCTCTCTCTCTCTCGTTATGCGTTTCAGTGAGAAGTAAGAAGGCGAACGTCGCCTGAACTCGTGTCCGTCTTGCCACCGAGAAATACGTAAAAGAAGTCATAGTAGCAGAAAGCTTTTGAGAGCGGACGTCCAAGCTTTTTTACTGTCAGAATAAGAAGGCGTTCCCTCTCGACTTGGACGGGTCGCTCGGATGGACGCCAGGCGCGCGCGGGTGCACGCCAAGCGCGCGCCAGTGGACGCCGAGCGCGCTCCAGTGGACACCGAGCGCGCTCCAGTGGACGCCGAGCGCGCGCCAGTGGACGCCGAGCGTGCACCAGCGCACGCCAGGTGTGTCGCCTGGCTGAATGTTTCTGTTGAACTCTTCAAGCTCTTGTTTCAGATTTGGGCCTAAAGAATTTTTACCTCTACCTTCGGTGATACCTTCTACCTCACCTGCAAAGAATGTGAAGTAGGCAGTGCTTCGGAGGAAGCTTAAAGTGAACAGACAACTTCTTCTTCGAAACCCAGCAAGACATCGGGTTTCATGAATTCAAGAGGTCTCTGTCAATTATTATTGCTTTTCGCATAGGTGGATGGAGTTAAGGAAAGCTCAAGGGAAGATCTCGTTTGCTCTACCGCAGTCAAGACTTTGTGATAAGGCAGTTACGGGTTATGTAAAAGCTCGACGTCCTACACGTCATGACGCTCGACTACTTTCGGTAGGATTCTTGCAAAAGCACTTATCAAGAGGACGCTCTTCAGGAAAGCGCAAGACAGGACTTCCTTTGCCATACTGCCAATAAATTTAAGTTGCAAGCTTTTTAGTCCATCTGAAAGGGCTTTTCAGATGATAGATTTTGTTAGTTCCTAAGTTCGGGACTACGCTGCCGAAGTTGAACATCGGGGTCCTACCTGCTGAAAGCCCAGTCTCTTATCAGGATTCTTGCCCCCTTCCTCGATTGATACGGGAATCGGAAAAATAATATGCTCGACTTCCTGGATTACGTTTTGTCAATTCAGTGATTTTCCCCCCATTGACAATTTACAGTAGACCCTTGACTCACGAACGCATTGACCCACGTACAACTCGATCCCCGACCAAAATTATAGGTAAAATTTCACCCTTGACCTACGAACTAACTTTGAGATACGAAAAAAAAAAATGCGGAAAATAAAAATTCTGTTTGGGTCATGAACTAATTTTGAGACATGAACATTTGAAAAATGCTGGAAATTTCTGGAAAATAACAATTCACTTTGTTTCACAAACTAATTTTTAGACACAAACATTTGAAAAATGCGCGAAATCACCCAGCACACGTGAGAGCGTTTGAGTTGCCATGGGAACAGCCATCCTCCAGCCGCCCACGCACGGCGTCACCCACGCATCGCTCTTTGTCTCATCTCATTGTGTACAAGACGTTCGTCAATTCGCTTAGCATTTTTTGCGCTAAAACTTGTGATTTTCTTCATAATGGGCCCTAAGAAAGTGAAGAGTGGTGGTGAAAGTAAGAAAGTGAAGAGTGATGGTGAGAAGAGGGTGCAGAGGAAGATAACCATTGAAATAAAGAAAGAAATTATAGAAAAGTTTGAACGTGGTGTTCGCGTGACCGATATCGCAAGTGAGTACAAGATGGCCAAAGTCGACAATTTCGACAATTTTTGAAAAACAAGGAGTGCCATTAAAGAAGCAAATGTTGCGAAGGGAGTGACAGTACTAACCAAGATGAGATCGCAAACCCTCGAAGAGGCAGAAAAAATAATTTTGAAGTGGGTACATGAGAAACAGATGGCAGGTGATAGTGTAAACGAGCCGATCATCTGCGAGAAAGCTCGGCAAGTGTATCAGAGTTTGCTGAAGAAACTCCTTCTACTAGTAGCCACGCCAGATGATTTTAAGGCTAGTAAAGGGTGGTTTGATAACTTCAAGAAAAGAACTGGAATTCACTCTGTAATTAGGCATGGTGAGGCTGCTAGCGCAGACAAGGCTGCTGCTGAGGCATTTATTCGTGACTGAGTTTGCCGAGTTCGTGGAGGCCGAAGGATACGTCGCTCAACAGATTTTCAATTGTGATGAAACGGGCCTCTTCTGGAAGAAGATGCCCAACAGGACATTTATCACCCAAGAAGAGAAGGCGCTCCCAGGCCACAAGCCAATGAAGGATAGGCTTACGCTTTTGTTATGCTCAAACGCAAGTGGCAACTTGAAACTAAAGCCGCTACTTGTCTACCATTCAAATAACCCGCGTGCCTTTAAGCAGCACAACATAAATAAGGCCAGACTGCCTGTATGTGGAGGGCCAATACAAAAGCATGGGTGACACGGAACTTGTTTATGGAGTGGATTGATGAAGTGTTTGCGCCGACCGTGAGTCAGTACCTAACAGAGAACAAGCTACCCCTGCGGTGCCTTCTGATCATGGATAATGCCCCGGCACACCCTTCGTATTGGCTGACTGCAGTGAACATGACTTCATTCAGTTCAAGTTCCTTCCACCCAACACGACCTCTGTTCTCCAGCCCATGGACCAACAAGTCATTAGCAATTTTAAGAAATTATATACGAAGGCGCTCTTCTCCAGATGCTTCCGTGTAACTGAAGAGACAAAATTAACCTTAAAAGAATTTTGGAAGAAGCACTTTAATGTTTTTCACTGCATAACCCTCATTGATAACGCATGGACTGAAGTTACGTACCGCACATTAAATTCTGCGTGCGTTTGGCGGACTTTGGCCCCAGTGCGTAACTGTCCGTGACTTTGAGGGCTTCGATGCAGAGATTGTGCAGAAAATTGTGTCCATGGGCAACAGTATGGGTCTACAAGTCAACGACGAAGATGTTTGAAGAATTGGTCGCTGAACATTCAGAAGATTTGACTGCGGACGAACTTGTTCAACTCCACAAAGAGCAGCAGGAGCAACTTGCTCGGGAGCAATCAACTGACGAAGAGGAGGCTGGGGAGGAAGTTACAGATGTCAGCAGTGATGTGATAAAAGCCGCATTGGAAAAGTGGAATGATGTCCAGTGCTTCCTTGAATTGTATCATCCGGACAAAATTGTTACGAACAGGATCGTGAATATGCTCAATGAAAATTTAATGAGCCATTTCAGAAAAGTTATGCAAGGAAGGAAAAGGCAACAGACATTGGATAAGTTTGTGATTAAACGTTCACCAAAAAAACCTAGAAGAGTTGAATCTCCGGAACGAGATCTCCCCGACCTGGATGGGGGAGGGTCTCCTTCCGCACAATAACCTCCTCCCCACCCACCACCCTCCTCTTCTCTTGTCCGTCAAGCCAGAAGTCTCGCCAGTCATAGTAAGTGTTCACTTTACAAACGTTTTTATAGTGTTAGTTTACCATTTTAAATTATATTATTAGATATATTAAGGTTTTTTACACTGACTTTTACATTATCTGTGTAAAATAAGGCAAAATATACATAATATATATTGGTTCGTAGGGGTCGAGAACCAATTAATATTATTCCCATTAAACCTTATGGGGAAATTAGCTCCGAGTCACGAACAATTTGGAACACGACCAAGGTCTAGGAACGGATTGTGTTCGTGAGTCAAGGGTCTACTGTACTATCGTTTTGTCAAGTAAGTGGGTATCCCCTCGATTGACAAAGTATCTCTTTGTCCCGTAAATGGGTTAGTTCTCATTGACAAACATCTTTAACTTTATATTGCGTAAGCGGATAAGCTCTTATTGACAAGATTCGGAAGAGCTCTCATTCATCATTCGCAGACTCGTACAAGAAATAGACTTGTAGACTACGTCAATGACCGCTTATGTCCAGTAACATAAGAAGCTTGAGCTGTCTGCTTTGATTCTCTAAGTTTTGTTCATGAAACTTGCCTGTCAGATATATATGTAGCTGTATTTCCGAATTCAGCTATATATATGTCCGCCAGGTAAGTATGAACAAACTTTATTGTAATATAATATCATATTTTGCCTTGCGTTATTTTACTACTGGTTGGTTCGAGTCATATACGCTTGCTGTAGTTACTTCTTCGGATGGCAACCGAGAGCTCTATTGTCTATTATTTTAAGGTTACTTATTTAACGTTACTCCCTGCAGCCTTCCAGGAGTTTCCGATTTATCTTTTACCGTTGTATGGTAGTGTTCTGACGACACAAACGCATCTATATATTTAGCGTTTTCTGTTTCGCTTAAATATACCAGCTTGAGAGTCTCTTTCTGCTTAAAAAATAACGGACCTATTTCTTCGTAGAATAGGGTAGCTGGCAACCCAACGTAAAGTTAAGAGACAACGTTCGTAAGCTGCTGGCTACTGCTGTGTCCTCCAGTCCAACCGAGCCAGTACCAGCTCGTGCGCTGTAATGCGCGGTAGGTGACGTCTCTCTCTCCTGCGGGATTGACTGACTAACTGTATCTCTGTGCTGGCGGTTACGTCTCTCCTGCGGGATTGACGGACTAACTGTATCTCTGTCCTACAATCACGGACTTTAGCCTAAGATGAGGGGATTTCTTACGTGAAATTGAAATAAATCGTTGCATTCGTTTTGCCTTACTATGTTTCATAACAGAGTTAATCTCCTTAATGCCTTTTGGTGCTCGTTACCGCACGGTATAGAACTACGAGTCTACCGCAACATTGCACTTTTATATGCTCTCCTGCTTAGGCAAAGCGCAGCCTTATTAGGGAAGTATGCATACTCGGGGAGGGAATGGATGAGCTTGCTGGGGACCATTTCCTTCCTGAAGAAGTTTGTTTCCCCGAATAGACTGCAATTCAGACCACAGTTTTTTCCTACCGGGAAACTGAAATATTATTCAAGATCTAGGAATGATTCTGAACATCTCTCAGTGCGTCTATCACCTGAGGTGATAGAAAGAAGGTGCCGGACATCTGGATAGGGTTTCAGATGTCGTGGATCTTAATCTGAAAGAAGTAAAAGGAATTCGGTCGTCCCTCCAGTCCTCGAAACGAGTTTTTGGAACCAGTGGTCCAGATCAACTCTGATATTCCACAGCTCTCTCATATCTTAAGAAGTATCTTCTCTCGGTCCCTGTTCGAGTTTACGAGAAAAAGCCTATTATAACAACAGGCGTAGAATGTAACGATCCTCTAGAGGTTCGTTACAGGATTGCAAAAGTCCATACGAATCGTCTCGATCGACGGCAGCAACTATTGACTTCCGAGTGGAATCTTTCTTTAGAAGTATGTTGAGAGTTGTGGAGACTTAGGGACGCCCTTTCATTCTTCTCTTCGATATGTTGAGGACGAAGAGGCTTCTTCTTCTCTGCTCCCTTATTCTCGATCCGGGATCGGTACCATTAAACGCCATCCTTTGATATTGAACGGGGATGGATGTTTAGTCTCTTTTCCCCCTTTTTTTTTTTCAATCGCTTAGGAAATGTAATAAGAGGATTTATGACGTCACAGGGAGCGACAGTGACGCTGATCGCCCCATGTTGGCCTTCAGGATCCTGGATTCACAGAGGTCACGTCATTCCTAGTTCACTTTCCAAGACCTTTTCCAAGAGAGTCGGTCTACTCTAACTCGAAAGGTACCTATAACCTCCGCTCTGAGTCTTCCATTTCTGTCTGAAGAATGGGATAAGCTGGCAGTCACAACTATTAAAGAATACGCAAATGTTGTTGACGGCCTTTGGGCTCAGAGATTTGCTTCTGTCAAACAACAAAGCCCTTCACGATCTTTGAGTTCTGTGGAATCTCGAAACTTGCTCACCATCTACTTTTTGTCTCACCTGTTTTCTCGGAGTCAGACACTCGTGCGAGATCAGGCGACATATAGTAGCCCTGAGTTTCTTGTTGACGAAGTCGGTTGCGTTTATACACCCCCGATGATCGTGTAACATGAGACCAGGTTGGACTGTCAGGCATTCTTCCTTCGGGACTTGAATTCGCCTTTTTTTGCTCCTCGCTCCTTTCTCCTGGCACCAAGAAGCTCGAGTCAGGAGTTGATTCGCTGACGACGTTGGGGTTTGCGTTGATACACCCCCCAAGGAGGTTTGCTTAGATTGAATCGCCCAGGCAGTCCAGACACTCATCCTTCAACGAAGAATAGTGCCTTATGGTCTTCAGGGTACAGCCTTGCTGTCCTTGATTCGTCTGACTGGTCAACTGGCCAGTCACCTGACTTTAGTACAGACGGACTGACTGTGCATGTCCAGATCGAAGCTTTCAATATGGAACTTAGACGTAGTCTGAAGTTCTTGATGTCAAAGCATTCGAACCTCTTCTTCTACCTGTTAACTTCTTGCATGTGATCAGGAAGGCCTTCTTCTAACCACCCTAGATACGACAAAGAGGGTTAGTGAGATTTTAAGCCATCGTCACAAGTTTTGGCTTTAGAGAACACAAGGCGGTGTGCTCTCTAAGCCTTCCGTTGTGGCCTAAGAATGGAAACCTGTTTTGTCCTTGGGCCAGGAGCTTGGAAGCTTAAGGGATGGCAACAAGTTAGTGGGCAGGAGCCAGAGAGAGTCCTGTGCCCTGTCAGGTCTCTCAAGTTTTATCTACATAAAACTCAAGAAAGTCGAAGTCATTCGAGCATCTGCAGTGTTCCGAAAAAGACCAGACTTGCCCATATCGAAGAACACCCTGGCTTTAGTGTTAAGGAGTTCTTTCAAAATGCTCCTTCATTGTGTTTGCACAAAGATTTGAAATCTTTTTATCTGAATGCTCATGAGGTGAGGGCGCGGCCTCAGAAGCATTCTAACAGAGCATGGTACTCAGCAACATCCTGAGTACCATGTTTTAGCGAAGCAACTCTGTGTTCACTTCACACTCCCTGCGAGAGGTGAGGATGGCATATGAGATCTGCTGTTCGCTAGGGCCATACGTGTCTGCAGACACAATCTTGGGGGCAAGAAGTACCACTCATCCTATCCTGTAGAAAATGGTTAGGAAGAGCTCTTAATTTAGTTGTTGAGTCGCCGACAACAGCGACTTCTTAACTCTTAAGCCTTAGTTAACACTTTACTTTAACTTTGTTGCTAGGTTGGTCAGGTGGTGATATATATATTTATATATATATTTATTTTACTTCTTAGCCCTCATGGTATGGTCAATATGGTCTAGTCACGTCGTGGTCTCGCCCCTGTTGACAGATCATCTGGAGTGCACCAGCTATATAGGTCTCTACCTTGCTGGCAACTCTAGTAGCACAAGCAGACTTACGTGGCAGTAACCACGAAGCCAGCTATGCTAACAGGTGGAACCAAGATGTAAATCATCTGCATGCATTTGTTTCCCAAAATCCTTCTATTCTGTTCCTTCCCACCTCCAAAGGTGGGATTCAGCTATATATATATTTGACAGGTAAGTTTCATGAACAAAATGATATTGTTATGATACAATAAAGTTTGTTCATACTTACCTGGCAGTATATATAATCAAAGTACCCACCCACCTCCCCTCAGAGACAGTGGAAATAAAAATTATGATAGAAAAATGGGAATGGTTCCTGATACCCGCCTCCCAGCGGTGGGAATGGGTACTAACCACCTGGCCGACCACTGCGTGTGTCGGAAGTTTTTAAAATTCTGTCGGATTTCAGAAAATACAGCTATATATATATCTGCCAGGTAAGTATGAACAAACTTTATTGTATCATAACAATATCATATTTCATATAAGTAACTTACCAAGAAATTACATAGCTATGCTTTTCCACTTGCACAACAGCTTACATTTGAAATTCGCAGTACCGCTTCTAATATTTTTGTGTTGGTGACTATCCTTCCCACTGTCAGGGAACAATAGGAACAACAAAACAGAGGAACTCACTTCTTTTCTACCAGCTTTCGACGCAACAATCGAATGTTTGCAGCAGCTTTGTCTGTTTTCTTTCATCTTTATTTTCAGGATTTGGTGAAGTTTTCACTTATCTAGTAGCCTTCCAGCTTAGTGTAGAGAGTTGTTAGTACAGTTGTGGCGGGATCACAAAAACAAGTAACCTCCCCACATAAACTTAACCTGTCTGGCTATCAAACCCACCCTCAATCACACTTTCCACTTAACACTAAAAAACACAGCAGGACAATTGCCCCAATACCTACATACAGAACAAAAAACACAAACAGGTACTCACCGCTGGCTTCTGATACCTAGGACTAGGCTGTGCTGTCGTCCACTGGATATAGGCTAAAGGCTAGCCAACACACAACCACCGCCGACAACCAAACACAAATCAACCACCCGGGACCCACAACCCCACAAAAACTCAATAACCCAACGACTAAATGCAGATGAACACCAACCGCCTGAAAAAACACGACAACCACACGACTTACAGCAGTACAACAACCCGCCAAAACCAACACTGCCCCAACCACCACTAACAGACACCGAAAAATGCACCACAAACCTTCTTAACCTCACCACAACCAGACAGACACAAGCACAACAACTTCACAACCCCAAAATCTATCAAATAACACCCAAACAACGAAACACCAAAGGATAACCGCTGCCAAAACCAACACTGACTTGACCAGACACCTCACTGTTTACAACTCTCGTAACAGACTTCCATTGACTACCTACAGAGTGCCACAACAGACATGCTTCCGACCGCCATCTAACCACTCCCATTCATTCTTCCACCAATCTCTCTCTCTCTCTCTCTCTCACAACAACCTTTGGAGATGTTGTCAAATATAACTAAAATTACTCCTCCATATTACCTCCCCCATTACATTTGACAACATCTCCTTACACTCACAACATCCACACTAAATTGTCTTTCGCAACACCCAAGGATGCTCAGATGCAGGTCCCCTGGATCTTGTTTGAGGACCATCATACACTCTTCCAGTTCCATCGCCATTCACTTCTTCCAAACCACTTTCTTTCAAACTCCCATTATCTCCCTCACTACCATCCTCCCAAATTCCATTCACTACTTCACCGATGTCTTCCAACTCTGGTTTCAACATCTCCCCTATTTCGGCCACCAAACCACTCAGTTCATCCATACTTCTGTCAAACTCCTGCAAAGACTTATCCATCCTATCAACCACCTCCTCACTATTCAGTTTCCTTCTCACTGAAGTCTTACTTGTCCCTGTCAACTCAAACCCACATACACTACAAGTATCATTCATTCCCCCAAAGTCATCCGTAGCACACGCTTTATCAACCGTTTGCACCCTACCACCAACCCCTTTACCCTGCCGTTCACGCTTTTCCCTTCCACTTCCTCTCTCCACACTCTTCTGTTTTCTTCCATACTCAACCAACACCAACTGTCGATCTCCCAGACCAATTTGTTCACCAACAGTCGGCTCATACTTATTCACCCTCAACCACTCACTCATCGCATTCTCCCGAACATCTGTGGTACTTCCCTCCACTTGCGGAGCTGGTTATGGTGTGCCCTAACCTCATCCAGTCCCCACCTACTCGCAAGTTTCCCAAAACATAACTCAATCCACTCGGTCCCACTTCCAAAACTCTCAAAAGGCCCTTCAAATTTCTCCCTTACTTTATTCACATTCATTCTTCCCATCTCAACCACCTCTTTCAACACCTTATCCCCAATCTTAAAACTCTCAAACCTTTCACTCGCTTTCTTCCACAAATCCCGATCACCTTCTGACAGACCCAACCGCGGTCTGACAATCCTTTCAAAATTCAACACATATTTACAAGGAGACATACCTATACTCTTCTGCAGTGTGGCGTTATACGTATACCCAAACTGCACGTCCTACATACATATCCCAATCCTTGTCGCTCTTACTCATCATTCGCAAAATCTCAGTCATCGTCCTAACAGTCCTTTCAGCCACCCATTCGCACTGGGCATATACGGAGTAGAATACACATGCACAATAACCCCATTCCTTCAACATTTCTTCAAATTCCCATCCCACAAACTCAGTCCATTATCACTCAACATTTTTGCCGGCTTACACACACACATGGGCAACATCACTTGACCCACCATTCGTGCAACAGTTTCACTCCTCTTATCTTTGATGGGAACCACATAAGCAAATTTACTCATGTGATCCACCATCACAATCATCCCCACGTGTCCTCTCGCAGTCCTGGGCAAAGAAACACAATCAATCACAAGCATTTCAAACGGCTCTTTCATCTGCAATCGCAACACAGGTGGACTTGCATGCACACTCTGATACTTTCCCCTCTGACAGTCTTCACACGTGACAGCCACATCCACACAAATCTTACTCAACCCAGGAGCATACAATCTCTCTATCATGCATTCCCACAACTTATTTTTTCCCATATGCCCAAACGATCATGCACCACAAACACATACTCACAGCTGACTCAACAGAAAACACTGGCACATACACTTCCTTGTCATACACCCCTTCCTGATGCAAAAAGTACACCTATGTTTTTGCACACCACAAAACGTTTTAGCAACCCTCTTATATACATCCAACTCACATGGCCAGTCTTCCACACGCACTCCTCCCAAAACACATTGTCGCAACACACTTATCTCCAGGCACTTATTTTGCATTTCCTCAATCTCTTCCTCACTCAACAGATCATTCTCACTCCTAGCAATATCAATCATACCCACAAAGTTTGCTACAAACACATTACCATCTTGAATCCTAGCTACTTGTCTGCCCCCCTTGCTAAGAATTCCATTTCCTACATCTACGTCTATATCGTGGATCCTCAAAAATCTATCCCTATTAAAAAACAAGATGGCATATCATTTTCTCCTATACTATAAGTTATGCATTACCCTCAAGAAATCTCCCACCTAACCTTTAACCGTACCCTCTTCCATACTAAAACACTTCCTTGTCCTAACCCATGTATTCTCACACTTGTAGACTGCTTTTTCAACTTCCCAATCACATCTCTCAAGTTCACTCACCACTGACCCACTCACCAAGGAAACTTGTGCCCCTGTGTCAACCAAACTACAATACTCACTATCATTTACTTGGACAAACGTCACCATTTTCCCTCGAGTCCCATGCATACACACTTCACTACCACGTCACCTGGTTATCCACATCACAATCCCTCCTCATCACATTCATCCCCAGTTAATCCCCATTTTCCACAATTCTGACTCAGATCCCCTTCACAGTCCCTTTTTGTAACCAACCAATTACAACCACGTTCCCCGCACTGAATCATCAAAACCCCACGTTCATTACCAGTACTCACCCTTCCTCGATATTCAACCGGTCTGTCCCATCCAAAATACAACAACACTTTTATTCCAACAACTCAGCTACTGCTGACAACAATTCATACAACACTTCTCCCTGCCCACCTTGTTCCTCCGCACATGCCACTTCCTTCTGCACCATCACTCATCAACTTCACTCGCAACTCATTCACACTACCGGGTACCTCTTCAACCAGACCCTTACCTTCCAAGTTTTTCAACGCAAAAATAAAAACAAACATTCACACATTCTGTCATTCCCCTCAAACCTCTCTTTTACAACCAACCCCTCAGGTACCATATTCGGATCCAGTCACTTTTCACAACACCACTGTCCTTACCATGCATCCTAGACATCGTATCAGCAATCACATTTTACTCCCAGGCACATATTCTAAGCTAAAATCAAACTCACTCAAATCCTCAATTGTCCTCGCAATCCTAGCATTCACACTTTCCTTCTTGATCATATAAACTAACGGCCGATGATCTGTCCTTATGACGAATTTTACCCCACCCCATACACACTTTCAACGCTTTTCACACAAAACCTTATTGCCGCAAGCTCCTTCTCAACCACCGAATACTTAAGCTCTGCTTTATTAAAAGCTTTACTCACATACGCAATCACTCTCAATTGTCCCTCCCCATTCACCTCTTGCATCTGCACCAAGCATCCTCCCATACTAAACTTACTAGCATCAGCATACAACTCAAGCTTACTGGCATCCTCACTGTAGTCCGGAAAAGCCAAGGTGACGTCCCTAGCAGCCTCCTCTTTCAATCTCTCAAATGCTCCACCATTCGCTCATCCCACCTCAGCTTAGTACAATTTTTTCTTCCCGTCCATTCAGTTAACGGCTTCCCTATACCCGAACAATCCCTAACGAACTTCCTCCCGAACTCAATCCCCCACCCCCCAAAAACCCTTTAACTCCCGCACGGTCCGGGGACGTGGAAACTCCTTTATTTTACTTTTTCCACAAACTTTTCACTCTTCCTTACACCACTCGCACTCACCTTATGACCAAGAAATTCCACTTCCCCAGCCACCACGTACACTTCTCCAGCTTCACTTTCACTCCAACCTCTTCCAACCGTTCTAACACCTTCTCAAGCAGTTCCACATTCTCCCCAACAGTTTCACTTGCAATCAAAACATCATCTATAAACACAGTCACCGTTCCTTCTATCAAAACCAGCCAAAACTACATTCATCGCCCTCTGGAAGGCAGCAGGCGCATTAGCCAATCCAAACGTTAACCTCTTGAATTGATAGTGGCAGCTACCACTCGAAAAGCCGTAACATGCCTGCTTCCCTTCCTCAAGAGGCATCTGGTAATAGCCCCTTACCAAATCCAATTTTGTGAACACTCTCATCCCATGCATCTTATACACACAATCAGACACCACATTCATCGGGAATCGCTCCTTCACAGTCACTTCATTCACCTTCCTGTAATCCACACACATCCTCAAACTCCCATCTGTCTTGCGTACTGGGACTATGGGACTATTCCAAGCACTCTCGCTCCTCTCGATCACTCCCACTCTCTCAAGTTCCTCACACTGTTCCTCAATCTCTCGGGCAATAGGTGCAGAAAAGTGTCGGGGACGCTGATATATGGGGGTATCGTCATTCAAAACTATCTTGAACTCTGGGAGCTTAGATCCCCTGAAATCCTCATCCCGACTCAACGCACCCCCGCCTATCCCACAACATCTGCATCAACCGCTCCCTCTCGTCATCACCAACATTTTCATCCACCCCAATTCTTCCTCTCAACTCATCATACTTCCACTCATCACTTTCTTTCATGCTACTGTCATCAACCTGCCGCACCCTAACATATCTTTCGTCGTCCACATCCACCAACGTATACAACAACCCCACACAATCACCTTCATGTATACCCCGCACTCGCTTTTTCCTAACACTCGGCAATGAGGCCACAAAAACCCGAGGATTCTCCATATCCAAAATTCCATCGTACACATGCACACTCGCTCTTACCAACTTGTTCGCATCCACACCCTCAACCAACATATGCACACTTGTCACCTTTGACAATCCCAAGACTATCGGCCACGCAACTTTCACACTAACAACTTCTCCAACTTCTCGCGGCACTTTTACACTCTCTTTCGCAACCAACGGCACTCCCTTCCATATTTTACTGCTTATCCTCCTCCATCCCCATCCAAGTACAACTCTCCATGTACATTCCCCTTCCTATGCAACTCAATCATATTCCTGCTCGGATGGACCACCATCCCACACTTCTTCAAGAACCTGTATCCTAACAACATATCATACTTATCACTCATTCCCTCGATCACATAAAAGTCACCTTCCTCCATCACTACCCCTTCGATTTCTACATTTTCACGCAACATTCCCACCACAGGCATACCCAAATTTCCTATTCCTCGTACCTCCCCTTTACATTTCCCATTTGCACACTCACATCCGCAACTTGTCACATCCATTCTTAAAAAGAACACTGCACTGCACCCAGTATCAATCAAAGCAACCAAACACACCCCTTTGCACCTCACTTTTTACACTCATACATTCATGAGCTCTTCCTCCAAACCCTTTTCATGCAACAATCCTTCACGCACATGCATCACTCTTACTGACCGCACACCAGAGGACCCACCCAACTGAATCCCTTTGTACCTAGTTTCCCGAACTCCCAACCTGACTCATCTCTTTCGCCTACACACACTCGCCACATGACCTTCCATTCCACACTCAACACATTTTGCCCGTTGTTCCTTACACATCCTAGCATAATGCCCATTCTTCCCGCAAACCTCAGTCACACGAGTACCTCGACATCCACTTGCTATATGCCCTACTTGCCCACACCTGTAGCATTTAATATCCCTATCCTTCTTACACTCGCTCACTAAATGCCCTGTTTGCCCACACCCGAAGCAAGCTCCCAACGCCCACCGACATTCATTCTTCCTGTGCCCTAGCTTTCCACATCTGTAACACTGCTGCTCTCGTTCACGACGACTACCACCCTACTCTTCCAACGCTTGCACTCCGATCTCTCTTAGGGCTAACCATACTTACGTTTACTGGCTCTAATGCTCCTATCAACCATTTCGCTCTGCCATTCGCCTTGGCCCTTCCAAACTCTGCCTCCCTATAGCTCTTAAACTCTGGTATAACATCAGCCACTTCAGTCCTAATACTAACACTTCTACTCTCTTTCATACACCCCTATCCAACTCATAATCCTCTACTATTTCCAAAATGTCGTTCCACGACAACCTTTCATTCGTCCATCGCATTTTCTCCTTACGTTTCAGATTTACAAACTCATACACACTCTCAGGCACAGTCGCCAACAACTTCCTCACTAACTCTTTACACTCATTTATCCCTTCGTCCCCAAACTTTTTCCTGGCCAATGTTTCCAACCTGCACACATACATCGACAACGACTCACCAACATTCATTCTTACCTCATCAAAACCATGTTTTCTCCTATATCTAACACTACTCCTTATCCTCTTCGCCTGTTCCACAATCCTGGCTTTCACACTCTCATACGGCACATTCCCTACACTCATCATTACCCCATACATATTCAACAAAAATCCCGTCAAAAAGCCACCAACAACTCTCTTGCCCAGACTCTCTTGTTTATCCCCATACTTTGCCTCACAATACCTCTCATATTCCTTAAAAAATCCCCTATGTCCCTAACTACCATACCTCGTATTGTGCACATCTAGGTATCTCTCTCATATATACAGCCTTTCGTACTTCCCGCTCACTCTCACTTTCGCTACTACCATTCTGATCCCTCTTAACCTCGTCCGAATATAGGGAATCAACTTCCATACTAACATCCATGCTCCTCATTACGCTCTTCTTACCCTTCTTCTACCCACCCTGTTTTCACTCACCGCTATCTAAATCACTCGTCAGCCCTTTCCCAATGTATTCAGTCCTAGTCTCATCCTGTCCGTCATCCTTCCTAACCTTCTTTCCCTTAATCTCTTCTTTTCCTCAGCCCCCTTCTTATTCTTGCCTCAGTTTATCCTTATCCTGTCTCTTTCCCTTCTTCCCTTTACCTAACACAAACAAGTCACCTTCGTCACTCGTAGTTTCATCCCCTCGCTCTCCACTGTCTTTACCACTTCTGGCCTATCACAAGACCCAGTAGGCCTACCCCCTACAGCTCCCTCTCCATGAACCCCTTCATCATCTCCTGCACTGCATTCATCATCCCTAAGAATTTTTCATCCATTTTCTCAACCATTCTCTCTTCTGCTCCTTTCACTTCTTCTTTCATTTCCACTTTTGCACTCCTTATCATTCCTCTCATTTCCTCTAACTCGCTCTTCAGCTCCTCACACTCTACCCTTAACCTCTCATTATCCACTTCTAATTGTCTTCTTACTTCCCTCTCCAACCTCAACTCCTCCTTCAGCCTCTCCACCTCACCCAATCCTTCCATCTCAAACTTTCTCACTACTCATACACCACTAGCCTAGACCAATTGTCCTCAGCAGCTGCCACACCAACAGTCCCTGTTCGGCGCGCCAAAAAATAATGTGGCGGGATCACAAAAACAAGTAACCTCCCCACATCAACTTAACCTGTCTGGCTATCAAACCCACCCTCATCACACTTTCCACTTAACACTAAAAAACACAGCAGGACAATTGCCCCAATACCTACATACAGAACAAAAAACACAAACAGGTACTCACCGCTGGCTTCTGATACCTAGGACTAGGCTGTGCTGTCGTCCACTGGATATAGGCTAAAGGCTAGCCAACACACACCCACGCCGACAACAAACACAAATCAACCACCCGGGACCCACAACCCCACAAAAACTCAATAACCCAACGACTAAATGCAGATGAACACCAACCGCCTGAAAAAACACAATAACCCAACGACTAAATGCAGATGAACACCAACCGCCTGAAAAAACACGACAACCACACGACTTACAGCAGTACAACAACCCGCCAAAACCAACACTGCCCCAACCACCACTAACAGACACCGAAAAATGCACCACAAACCTTCTTAACCTCACCACAACCAGACAGACACAAGCACAACAACTTCACAACCCGCAAAATCTACAAATAACACCCAAACAAACGAAACACCAAAGGATAACCGCTGCCAAAACCAACACTGACTTGACCAGACACCTCACTGTTTACAACTCTCGTAACAGACTTCCATTGACTACCTACAGAGTGCCACAACAGACATGCTTCCGACCGCCATCTAACCACTCCCATTCATTCTTCCAGCAATCTCTCTCTCTCTCTCTCTCTCTCTCTCTCTCTCTCTCTCACACAACCTTTGGAGATGTTGTCAAATATAAACTAAAATTACTCCTCCATACAGTAGTACCCCAGACTTCGAACTGAATCCGTTCCAGAAGGCTGCTCGAAATACGATTTGTTCGAAATGTGAAACAAATATCCCCATGAGGAATTAAGGGAATCAGGATACAGTAATTCATTCCAGCCAACCCAAAAAGTCCCTTTTTTCACATTTTTTCCATTGTCAATGTGTTCAGAAGTTAAATTAGGAGTGTAAAGTAATAAAACAGTATGAAGTAAAATTTTAGACAAATTTTGTTTCTGTGAATGGGTTACAAACTGTTTGGTGAAAGTGGCACACGGCTGGCTGGAGAATGGAGGGAGGAGAGACTGGAAGACTGAGGAAATCGAAATGGTCGCAGTAAGCACTAGTGTGTGTGAGTGTGTTCGATTGTGTCTGTGAGAGAGAGAGAGAGAGAGAGAGAGAGAGAGAGAGAGAGAGAGTAATTAGCATGTATGATTGTTGACATTTTTACGCTTGGATCTTAATTGCATGAAAGAGATTAATTATGTCAGAATGCATCAACTTACTGTTGGCAAACGGCAGAATTTAAAATAAACGTGAGGATTTTACAAACAATTAAGTATTAAGTAAAGAATGCAAGAAAGGAAAGAGTGATTAAATATTCACAAGGAAGTTGTTTAAACAAACAATCAAAGGCAGCAGAAGCTGAGCACAATGCCCCTGTTTTACTATGCAGCTGAGTTACTTTTACAGTAGTAAAAAATCGTAAACAGCAATTGTCACTAGGTAGGTATTTTACCACAACAAAAATAAGTGATTTGGGCAAATCGAGTGTAGGGGGAAAAAACGGGTTAATAATCATCCAAACTCAGCTGGTAAGTCTGGGAAGCAGACCACCGTCTTCCATCTCCTCTCTTTATCGTCTCACTCAGCGCAACAAACACTGGCTCGAGTAAGTTTTTTTTTTTTTTTTTTTTTTTTTTTTTTTTTTTTTTTTTTTTTTTTTTTTTTACTGTTGTTAAATTTATTGTGAAATATTAATTTTTTATGTGAATTGGTACTGCTTTTAGGTACATATAGTAAATATTTTACTTTCTCGTCCTCTCCTCAACAATATTACAATGCATGATAACTTAAAATCATTCATTCATTATTCCTTAAAAATATAAATGCTCCCTCCCTCTATCTCAAGTTAGCTGTGCTTCACAGCAATGAAGGATGATTTTGTTAATTGTTTATGTTAAATTTTATTGTGAAAAGCTTTTTTCTTTCATTTACTATTTTATTGAATATGATTAAACTATAGTACTGTCTCACTCGGTGAGCTGAACTCTGGCTCAGTTAAGACATTTTTTATTGCTTCTTTATTGCATTTGATTGTTTTCATATTTTATGTTAAATTTATTGTGAAATTCCATTTTTTATGTGAATTGTTATTGCTTTTACATACATACAGTAACATTTTAACTCTTTTCTCCTTCTCTCCTCAATATATCAACACTCCCTCTATCAGTCTCAAGTCAGCTGTGTGTGACATCACCACGGTATCGTACAATTTTGTACATCTTTTATGCTAAATGTTATTTTAATGTATGACACTTACCTGGCAGGTATATATATAGCTATATTCTCTGTTCCACCTGGCAGAAATTTTCAAAACTCGCGGCAAACGCTAGTAACCTATTAGTAGTTCAGGCAACCACCACCCCGTTACCGTGGCGCTAGCGCTAGGAACCGTTCCCAATTGGGCCAGATTTTCTCTGCCAGCCGAACCGGCAACATTGTTGGTGGTTCCCTGCTAGGATTTTCATTCTCGTTGCTGACTTTTCATGGATCTTTGGTATTGTACTCGGAAACGTTAGCTTGGCATTCGCTTTGGATTGTTCTTTAAAGATGTCTGATACTGGAAGTATGTTTAGAGTTTGTGTAAAAGAGGGGCGTAAGGTAAGGTTGCCGAAAGCTTCGGTCGACCCTCATACCATTTGTAAGAAGTGTAGAGAGAATGTGTGTACTTGGGAGAATAGGTGTTTTGAATGTGAGAATTTATCAGAGAAGGAATGGAAGATATTTATGAAATATGTTGAAAGGCTTGAGAAAGATCGTGTAAGGAGATCTGTTTCTCGTAGTGAGAAGTCGAATTCTTCTAGCAAAAGGAGTGAATGTATTTCCTCTCCAGCTCCTTCTAACGTAGAATTGGTAGTTCCTTCTCCCCAGGTATCTCCTGCGCCCGCTGCTGTATCGGAGGAGGCGAACGATACACAGATTGTGAAGGTGTTCGCTGCCCTTGCGTCCATGGGCGACCAGATACAGCGACTTACGGATAAAGTTAGTGCTTTTGATGTCAGTGAAAGTGTAGTGGAGGGGGCGTCTGATCGTCTCTCTCGTGCTCCTAGACCTAGACCTCTGTCAAGCTCCCAGACCCAGGGAGAAGGCATGTCGACAGTCGAAGGGAGGCGAGAGAGGTTTTGTCGCGGTCAGGCGTCCCTTCGAACAGTCCTGTGCAAGTTCCCAGGCTGTTGCAGTTCGCCGCAGAAAAGGCGTAACTGGGAAGTGTGCGTCCTCGGATGTTCGACTTCCGAGCGGGAACGTCGGTATGCAGTTGTGTCTCGCCCCCTCAAGAGGACTTTCAGGACATCGACCGCTCTCGAGAGACATGCTCAAGATCGTGAGGCTTGGAGTAGTCCTGAAGTGTTGTCCTCCTCGGAAGACGGGGACGCAGTTCCGATCAAGAGGAAGAGGATTTTTCGTGCTAAAGAGGACTTAGTACGGCCTTCTCGTCCTTGGATTTCGATGAGAGACTCTCCTCCATCTTCTTGTTTGTCTTCCCCTTGTCTCTCTCCATCGGGTAGAGTACAAGATCGCTCTCCGTTACGTCGCAGTCCCGCTCGTAATCCTCCTCCTTCGTCCTCTGCCATTCAGGAAGATAGTACGAAGGGTTTCTTAAGGGAAATGCAGTCTAAGCTGGCAGTTCTTGTGAAGTCTTGGGATGCGCCTGTGCAGGCATCTTCGAGGCGGAAGGACGATTTCCTTCCCGTTAAGTCTTCTAAGAGGAAGACAAGGACGCGTTCGCCGAGGACGCAGGACGCACTGGCGCTACGAGGACAGGCGATCGCTTGGTTATTCAGGACGCAGAACGGGAAGAAAAAATGGAAGAAGAAAAATGGTTTCGAGAAGCAGGACGCAAACGTCAGGACTCGGGATCAATTGTGGACGCAAGACGCAGGCGACAGGAAGTCAGATGTGTTCTACGATGGACGCAGGACGCAGCGGCAGGACATCGAGAGGCGGCAGGGCGCCGATTCTTCGTTAGCCGCAGGACGCAGGCGGCAGGACGTTATTCCGTCAGCGAAGCGTCAACACGACAGTGATTTGCAAGACATTTCTTCAGCAGAAGAGGAATTGGAATTAGTTGAGGAAAAGAATACGGAACCTTCTTCAGATTACAAGATTCTGACTTCACGTCTTCTTTCTATTTTTGAAGGGGAATTCAATCCGACAGCTCCTTTATCTCCCTTATCGCAGTTTTCCAAGACTAGGACTCCAAAGAAGTCCTCTTTCCTTAAGATGACTCTGTCAATTTCGGCGAAGAAGGCCCTTCAACGTGTGAATGACTGGATGAAGGATAAGAAAGAAGCGGGAAAATACTCTTTTCCTTTTTCCACCAGCTAAGTTAGCATCGAAGTCAGGAGTATGGTACGCTACTGGAGAAAGTCTAGGCCTGGGAGTACCTGCCTCCTCCCAGGGGGACTTCTCCAGTATAGTAGACAGCTCACGCAGACAGGCGTTACAGTCTGCTAAGGTCTGGTGGACTTCGTCCGAGTTTGACCATCTTTTTAAAGGGATTTTTAGGACTTTCGAAGTCTCAATTTCCTAGATTGGTCTTTGGGAGCACTGGCGAACTCCCTAGAAGAAGAAGATTCGCAGGATATAGAAGCAGCTAAGAGCATTATGTCCTGCATGGACAAGGCTCTGAGAGACGGAACGATGAAACTGGCTTCTTTGTTCACAGCAGGAGTACTAAAGAAGAGATCGCTGTTGTGTTCTTTCGCTTCAAAAGGTGTTTCAAACTCTCAGAAATCGCAGTAACTGTTCTCTCCCCTTTCGAAACAGCTGTTTCCTTCAGAGGTGATTAGGAATATATCTCTCCCTTTCTCAGAAGGCCACTCAAATCTTCTCTCGTCTTCAGTTAAGAAGTTCTTACCATCCAAGTTGGTTAAGAAAACTCCAAAGGAAACTAGGCCTTCGCAACAGCCCTTTCGAGGCAGACATTCGCTCGACCCGCCTTTAGGGGTAAGAGAGTACCCACTAAAAGAGGAGCCCAGACACCTCTAAAGAATGAGATATCAGTCCTCCAGACGACAGTGGGAGCCAGACTTCAAGGTTTTTTGGGAAGTTTGGCAGAACATGAAGGCAGATCCCTGGGCTGTCAACGTAGCTAGGGAGGGTACAAGATTCCTTTCTTGAAGAGACCTCCTCTCGCAACATCTCCGAGAGCCCTCGGGGCAAAATTACAACGATTTAGTGAAGAAAGCGGCTCTGTGGGAGCAAGTAGCTTCCATGCTAGAGAAAGGAGCCATAGAGCTGTTCTGGATCACGAATCTCCGGGATTTTACAACCGGTTGTTCCTGGTTGCAAAGTCCCCTCGGGAGGTTGGAGGCCAGTTCTGGATGTAAGTCACTGAATCTTTTTCGTAGAAAAGACCAAGTTCACTATGGAGACGAACGATTCAGTACTGGCAGCGGTACGTCCAGGGGACTGGATGGTGACCCTGGACTTACAAGACGCATACTTTCATATTCCGATTCATCCAGGAAGCAGGAAGTATTTAAGGTTTGTGATTCAGGACAGGGTTCTTTCAGTTCAAGGCCCTGTGCTTCGGCCTTTGCACAGCCTCCCAAGTGTTCACGAGGATGATGTCCAATGTGGCGAGATGGTTGCATTTAAGAGGATCGAGTGTCTTTTTATCTGGACGACTGGTTGATAAGATCCCATCAAGAAGTCAATGTCTGGAGGACTTGAATCAAACATTGAACTTAGCAAAAGACCTAGGTCTTGTGGTAAAACACGGGAAAGTCTCAATTGAATCCCAACAACAGATAGTTTATTTGGGGATTCAGATATCGTCAGTGACTTTTCGGGCTTTTCCGTTCCCGAAAGGCAAGCCCTATGCATTCGGAAGGTGCAGGACTTTCTAAAGAAGACCGATGCTCAGCAAGAGAGTGGATGAGTCTACTGGGCACACTCTCTTCGCTAGAGAGGTTCATTTCTTTAGGAGACTGCACATGAGACCTCTACAGTTTTTCCTGAAGGATTCATGGCCAAGAAAATTACAACCGGATTCCTTCCAGTTTCTAATTCCTGCCGAAGTGAAGGAAGGAGGAATTAAAGTGGTGGCTAACTCCAGGCAGGTTAGCAAGAGGGATGTCGCTTCAGCAGAAGAGCCCAGACCCTCATCTTGTATTCCGACGCGTCGGACGCGGGTTGGGGAGCGACATTAGGCCCTCAAGAGTGTCGGGACTTTGGAGCAAGGAAGAAACAAGTTGGCACATAAACAGGAAGGAACTGATGGCAATTTTCTTGGCCTTGAAGTACTTCAGAGAGTTGATTCGAGACAAGACAGTGCAGATCAACTCGGACAACACCACGGCTCTGGCATACATCCGCAAACAAGGAGGACTCATTCTTTTCCCCTTTACAAGCTGGCAAAGGAAGTTCTGCTTTGGGCGGAAGAGGAAAGCGTCGTGCTGCTCACCAGGTTTATACAAGGAGAGAAAAATGTGAGTGCGGACCTGTTTGAGCAGAAGAGACAACTTCTCTCGACGGAGTGGACGTTGCACATGGAGGTTTGCCAGAGCCTGTGGAAGTTGTGGGGCCGTCCGGTAGTAGATCTGTTTGCGACAGCCAGAACAAAAAAGGTTACCAACCTATTGCTCTCTCGTTCCAGATCAGGAAGCAGTGGCGGTCGACGCATTCCTGATGGATTGGACAAAACTTAGATGTGTACGCTTTTCCTCCGTTCAAGGTACTGGGAAAGTTATGAAGAAGTTCAGGGAGAGCCAAGGAACGAGGATGACCTTAATAGCTCCGTTTTGGCCGGCCCAAAGTTGGTTCACAGAGGTACTGGAATGGAAAATAGATACACCAAGGACTCTTTCCTCTAAGAGTAGATTTACTCAGACAACCCCACTTCGACAGGTTTCACAAGAATACCCTCGCTCTGGGTCTGACTGCGTCAGACTATCGAAAGTCTTGTCAGAGCGAGGGGATATTCTAGAGAGGTGGCCAGTGCAGTGGCTAGAGCCAGAAGAACCTCCACAATCACAGTATATCAGTCGAAGTGGGAGAATTTCCGGAAGTGGTAAGTAACGAACGGAAAGTGTCTTCATCCAGTACCTCTGTGACCCAAATCGCAGATTTCCTTTACTATACTTGAGGAAGAAAGATTGGGTTTTGTCAGTTCGACAATCAAAGGTTATAAAAGTATGCTAACCTCAGTAGTTTTTACACCAGAGATCTAGACATCTCGAATAACTTAGACCTTAGAGATCTGATTAGTCATTTGGTACCAATAACACCCCAATGCAGGCCACCTGCTTGGAACCTCGATGTGGTCTTGAAGTATTTAACCTCTAGCAAATTCGAGCCTTTGAGAAATCCTCTCTGAGAGATGTTGCTAAGAAAACTATCTTTTTAGTAGCTTTGGCAACCGCTAAAAGAGCTAGTGAGCTTCAGGCCATATCGAAGAAGGTGGGATGGAGACATGGCAACGCAGTGTGTTCATTCCAAGAAGGTTTCTTGGCCAAGAATGAGAATCCAGCTAATCCTTGGCCAAGGATCCTTTGAAGTTTTGGGTCTGTCTGAGTTAGTGGGTCACGAGCAAGAAGAGTTCTCTGCCCAGTGAGAGCATTGCGTTTTTATATGGAAAGAACAAGAGATATCAGAGGAATTCTGATGCTCTGTGGTGTTCAGTTAAAGACCCCAGTAGAACCCATGACGAAGAAAGCTCTAGCCTTCTTCATGAGAGAGTTGATAGAGAAGCTCATATGTTGTGTCAAGAGCAGAGCTTTGGTATTTTGAAAGTGAAGGCTCATGAAGTCAGGGCAGTTGCGACTTCATTAGCTTTTAAAAAGAATTTAGCCCTCAAGGAAATTATTGAATCCACATATTGGAGAACTAAAGGGATTTTGACGTAAGGAAAAATCTATTTCTGGGCGATTGGCTCGTGTCGCCAGCGAAATATCCTTTAATCTATTATTTCTAGGGTCAAATGTACTAACACATACCAGAGAATAAATAAAATAAAGAAAAGGTCAGTATAACTGACTCGCTCACCCTCCAGGAGGTTGTCGGTATGAACACTAGGCGAGTGAGCAACCACTACCACGAGCCAAATGCCAATAGAAATCTCCCACTACAAAAATCCCTCCAAGAGGGGAGCCGACCCACAGAGTGAGCAGCTCGTACTACTACTACTCCATCCCATGCTGCCGACTGCTGCGCCTCTGGTGGCCATCCTGAAGTTAGCAGACAATCTTGGCGAAGGGATGGGTAGGTGGGATTTCGCTGGCGACACGAGCCAATCGCCCCACCCGAAATAGATTTTTCCTTACGTCAAAATCCCTTTTCTGGGCTCAGCTCGTGTCGCTGCGCGAATCGTACCAGAGAAATAGCACAAGATTGTAAACAAAAGTAATAAAATGAGAATAAAATAAAATAAATCAGAATAGGTCTCAATATTTAAAAGATATAAGAATAGACTATAATTGCTAAAAGATACATATACACAGGGGTATAAAAATAGAAATAGCTTAAATTACCCTTAAATCTAATCATGTTTTGTAAACATAAGGTAATTACATATGTACAGGTAAAATTATTTACATGTATCAATGTTATCTGTGTAACAGCATGTATCAAAAGTATAATAGCAATTAATAAAAACAATCAACAATAATATATAAAAGGAATGTATATGACTTAATATAACAAACCCGTAATCATTATAATATGATGTATCCCCTAGCATAAAAATAAGGGGAAACATCCATGAGATCAATGTGTATAATCATTTGTGAGTGTCCCTAACCAGACAATAAGGGGCACCCACTACACTATCACAAAAGCAGCTAGACACAAGGTGAATGCAAATGAACCAGGTAGGAATAGACGAACTTTTGGGTGAGGCAGGTAGAAAGGAGGACTGAATCTTCTACTACAAACTAGCTAGAGTCAGGGGAAACTATGTTACCCGCTGCTACTGCTGGGAATTTCAGAGCTTCCAAGGACTTAAGGTAGTGACGTTTGAACAACTGTCGCGATTTCCATCCAGTATACTTTTCACTCATCGAAGTTCATATGTTGGAAATAATTAATTGAGTGGCTACTGCCCTGACATCATGTGCTTTCGGGAAAGAGTCAGGATTGGCTTGCTTAATAAAGTACAGGATTTGTTGCCTGATGCCTTTAATGGATAAAGTTCCACCTTTTTCCCTCCTAAAGAGGGGACCCGACGAAGATGAGGAGGTCCTAGACAGAAAGGCTCGTAAGGTTGTAACTGGGCAAAGAGATACATCTTGTGGAAGGGGTAGTACCTTCCAAGGTCCCACCTCATCAAAGGATCTTCATTCTTTGCTAAAAAGCTAAGTTCCGGAGAAAGTAGTACTTCTCCTGTGGGAAGGAACTGAATATGATCCGGGTCTCTGGATAGAGCCGACAGTTCTGAAAATTCTTGCTCCTGAAGCTAAGCTTAATAAGAATAGGTTTTTTTCTTAAGAGCATTATAAACGAGCATGTGTCATTATCGGTTTGCGGAAGCCAGTTTTAGAACATCGTTTAAGAACCATGAAACTGACGTAGGCCTTACAGAAGGCCTAAGCCTAGCACATGCCTTAGGAATAGACGAGAAGTAGGAATCCGTCAAGTCTATGTTAAATCCAAATTGAAATATCTTTTTTCAAAGCTGACTTGTTTGTCGTAATCGTGCTAGCTGCTAAACCTTTTTTCAAATAAGGATCTGAAAAAGGATATAGCTGAATTAACTGTCATGATTCTAATATCCGAATCTCTCAGGAAGGTTGCTAACTTTTTGACAGCAGCATCATACTGCCTCAAAGTCGAATCCCTTTTTATCGGATTCCAAGAATAGAATATTCTGAGGGTCAATATTCGCATCTCTTTTTGCCGCAAACTTCATGAAATCCATAAAGTTAGGGTTTTGAGAATCCCTGAGGGAGCGAACACAGTCTTCATTTGTACTGACTGGGAGAGCTTGGGACTGGGGATCTGAAAGAGGACGAAGGCCCCAGCTCCAAATTAGAGGATACCAGTTGCTCTTCGGCCAATCTTGGGGCTACTAGAGCCACTTGACCCTTGAAAGTCCTGAGTTTGTTCAATACTTTCTGAGGAGATTCACTGGAGGGAAGACGTAAATCTTCTCCCAGTTGTTCCAGTCTAGAGCCAGGGCGTCCGTGGCATAGGCCAGAGGGTCCAGGTTGGGGGCTACATACACGGTAGTTTGTGGTTCGCTTGTGATGCGAAGAGGTCCACCTGTAGCCCTGGGACTCTTTGAAGGATCCATTGGAACGAACTGTTGTCCAGTGACCATTCCGACTCTAGGGGTACTGATCGGGATAGGGCGTCTGCTATGACGTTTCTTACTCCAGCTATGTGAGTGGAGGAAAGATGCCAACTGAACTTGTCTGCCAGGGAGAAGATGGCTATCATGACGTGATTTAGATGACGTGACTTGGAGCCTCCTCTGTTTATACAATGTACTACCACTGCGCTGTCCAGGACTAGCTTTATGTGGGAGTACTTGGGTGGGCGTAACCTTTTAGAGTCAAGAACACTGCCATTGCCTCCAGTACGTTTATATGGAACTGACGGAACTGAGGTGACCAAGTCCCTTGAACCCTTTTTGACCTGGGAATACCCTCCCCAGCCGCTTAAGGACGCGTCTGTGTGGATGGTGACCCCTGGTGAGGGAACTGAAGGGTACTGACATTGATAAATTCTTGACTCTCGCCCATGGCCGAAGTCGATTCTTTAGATATCAGGCACTGAGGATAGTTTGTCCCTGGACCTGACGTTTGCTCGCTTGAGCGCCAGATTCTGGTTAGGTTAGGTCTTTTTCAGTTTGGCTTTCATTAAGACGTTTGTCACTGATGCAAACGGGAGGAAGGAACCCCAGGATCCTTTCCTGGCTCTCCTTGACGCTAGTTTGTGACTTAGAAATTGCTTGACTGACTTTGCTATTTCTTTCCTTTTGGTTGATGGAATCGACAGAGTGTGGGATGATAAGATTATTAGATCCAATTGAATGCCCAGCCACTGAAAGTTTTGACTCTGGAGTGAGTCTTGATTTGGTCCTGTTTATTTTGAAGCCTAGATATTCCAGGAACTGAATCACTTTCAGAGTAGCTCTGTTGCATTCCTCGACTGATGGGGCCCAGATCAACCAATCGTCGAGATACGCTACTACCATGATCCCTTGCGATCTGAGTTGTTGCACTACCACTTCCGCTAGCTTCGTGAACACTCTGGGTGCCACGTTGAGTCCGAATGGAACTACCTTGAAGGAGAATGTCTGGTCTCCTATCTTGAAACCCAGATACGGACGGAAGTGTCTTGCAATAGGGATATGATAGTAAGCGTCTGTAAGATCGATAGAGGTGGTGACGGCCACCCCCACGGGGAAGTAGGGTCCGCACCTGTGAGATCGTGAGCATCTTGAACTTATCGCAGCGGATGGCTAAGTTTAAGCGGGACAAGTCTAAGATTACCCTTCTTTTTTGTGAGCCTTTCTTTGGCACGCTGAACAAGCGACCTTGAAATTTTAATCTCTTGACTCTCGCTATATCTCCTTTTTGAAGGAGTCGCTGCGTACTCTGTCAATTCCTTGGAAGGAAGTTGACGGAAAGGTCTGGATGGAGGTGGGTTCGTCAACCACTCCAACCCAGAACCTTTTGACACTATGCTCTGAGCCCATTGGCTGAAGTTCCACCGGTGGCGAAAGTGAAAACAGCCTCCCCCCTACCTGAAGTTCTTCATTGGTTCTGGTAACCGCCTCGGCCTCCTCTGAAGTGCTTTCCCCCTGTTAAAGGGGTGCCTCCCGATCCTCTCCCACGAAAGGAAACGCTTACCTCTACCTCCCTTACCCGAGCGGTCATACTTCAGAAGCTTGACTCTCGAAGGCTTGATTGTAAGCTGGAGAGATGGCGTAAGAGGTGGAGAGGCTGAGGCTGAGGGGATATCACATAAATTGGCTGTGATTGACCTTTAGAAGTGGAGGGTTGGGCTGTCTGCACTAACGGTACTGTTGGAACTTGTTGAGGAAAGCGTAGTTGCTTCTTCTGGTAAGGTTGGAAACGCCTGGGTTTCTTTTGTCCCTTACCTTTTAGGAGTCAGGTCTTGCCTCCTCTTAGCCGAAAGGCCCCAACGATCCTTAAGGCTCTGGTTTAACCTGGTAGCCTCTGACTGGACCTCCTTAACCATAGCTTCTGGAAGAGATCTGCTCCCCCAGATGCTAGACGAGAGTAACCTATTCGGTTCATGCCGAATGGTTGCCTCTTGTAGGACATGCTTCCTACAATTCGTCCGAGCAGTGGCAAACTCAAACATATCTGACTGTACCGTTTGAGTCAGGGGCTTGGTCCATGAGCTTAAAAATCGGTTCTGATCCATAAGCCATGGTAAGCTACCTCAGACATAGCCATAGAATTGATGGATCTGGCTAGACGCGATTTTGCATCAAACTCAGCCTGAATAAGGCTATCTGGGAGGCTGGGTTAGCTTTTCACCAAACTGCTCCATAGCACAGTCCGGTTTGAGTTTTGCCAGCTGAGAATGTATTCGGCAAGTCTTCCCACAATTCTCCAACTGAGGGGAGCAACGGAGAAGTGGGATCCGCTTCCTTCAACTGCGGTATAGGTTCCCCCTTCTGGGCCGCTGGGATGGTCGACCTCGCGATCTTGGTTAGGAACGGGAGCGGGGTACTCTCATCCATTGTAAAAATGGTAAAGGGACTCTTAAATGGTTGTATCTTGGTGTTAGAACAATCCATGTCCTCTAAAACACCTGAGCCATTCTCTCTGAGCCTGGTCTCGTGAGTAGAGACTGTCTCCTTAGGTACCTTATCGTCCCGCACCATAGCCGACGGCGTAAGCCTTGCGTAGCCTATGAACGGAGGATGGAGGTCTTCCGGGAAGAACTCGAAGTCCTCTATTCTTCGAGTCCAAATTCCGTGGTATAGAGATGAGACCGTCCTGGAAGGGGGCGTATGACGCTACTCTCCACGGATTGTTCATAGAGAACTGAGGTAGTGAGTCATACGGAGGAAGTTGGGATCCACTCGTGTTGGACAGTGGAGGAGAGGCTAGAGGAGCTTCTCTCAGCCCGGCTATAATGGAGTCCTGGGAAGTAATTCCTGTCCGACAGACGAGAGATCATTTGCTCCATGCTACTCTTTAAGGACCCAACCAGGTCCCCCACCTGTTGCAACAGGCCAGCATTGGAGTCCCAAAGCCGGAGCTGCTGCGGAGGTGGAGGGGAGGCTCTGAATCGGAACCAAAGGTAGCGGAACTGGTGATTCTGCCGGAGTGCGAGATCTCTCTCTGGAGGATTTACTCCTCGAGGACTTTAGAGCCGGAGCTAGAAGCTTTAGACCTGGATGCTCCGGGATTCCCCAGCCGGAGACTTACGGGAGGAGGATGAAGCCGAAGTCGTCTTCTTAGACGACGACGACGTCTTAGTCAAAGTCATCACCTTAGACTTGACCTTAGGTCTAACCAAGAAGCACCAGGAGAGAATATATTTCGTCACCCGTAAAGCCTTGGAAGGATGGAGAGGTTGCAGGAGTAGAAGAAACAGTTACGCCCAAGGGTGACCTGGGTGTCCACCGTACCTACCTCGCCAACAGGTCGTCTATACCATACCATAGGTTCAACATTAATATCTAGGGTCGCGACATCCGTAGAGGATCCTGGTTCCTGATCAGTTAATGAGGTGGCCAGCTGTTGTTGGATGAAGGCGATAGTCGGATCCGCTTCTATCCGGGTCGGGACGTATCCTGTCGCCTTGCCTCCGGGGAAGATTAGTAATGCCAACCGCTTCTCTAGGATGTAGGGCTGTCCCTTGGCGGCGTTTTTTCCCAAACCACCGCCGACCCAGTCCCGCAGGGTAGCCAGTGCGGTATCTCTTACCGCCGGAGCCTGGAAGGAAGAGGCGTAGTTTAGATTTAAGAATCACTTAAAACTAAAACTTAAAGTATAACTTAAATTAATTGCCTTAAGTTAATATGATGAAAACTTAAGCGCTAAAAAAGAAGCGGAGCAGCTACTGGAGATGTAAAACTTACCCCTTCCAAAGCTGGCTCACCAGATCGTAACATATGGTACACGTCTCATGGTACCAGACCTGGATGTCCCCGAGCGGAGTCGCGCATGAGCATGGGACCTCAAACTTCGTGTCCACAAGGGTCCTGAATGTGTGCGGAACATCCCGGATGCTCACAGTTGGTGGCCTGTAAGTGGGGAGACACATGAGTATCTTAAAAAACATCACTTACAGTCTAAATGGACAGAAGAGCTCCGATGCATGCCGGAGCTCGGAAAAATTTGTGGCATAACCCTCCCTGCATCGCCTGAATAGGCTATAATCCCGGAGAGATCCGGTAAGATATGTAAGGAGAGGGGGATGGTTTAAGGTTCTTAAGATAACTTAAAGATAACTTAAACCTAACACACAAGTAAACCGGACTAAGTCCAGTGCGTAGCGGAGTGTAGTAACTCAGCAAAACGGTAAGGTTAGTAGAGACCCACTGTATGCTCCGGTCCGGTCCCTACTGGGTGGACTAACAACTTTCCGCTGGATACCAGGACTCCGATCAGAAGGAGCCCTAGTAAGATGGGAAAGAGCGAGAAGACATACAGGCTCAAGCTAGCCCGGAGCGACAAGGAAGCGCGGAGGGTGGGCAAGGCCAGTACCCCCCACTCCGTACCAACCGGCCGGACCGAGAAGCCGGAGAGGTCGAGACCAGTCTGGTCTGTCCCGACTCCCTAGCCCCTCCGCCTGAGGGGAGAGAGGGAGGCAGGCTCGGGTATGAGGAGCGAGCATGGGCAGACCGACCCGCCCCCGCCCGACTCTATGGAAGAGCGAGGGAGAAGAATGACTGGACAGGCGTCTGGCTGGCCCGTGATCACGAAGTGACCACGATGCGGTAAGACCAAATACGACAACTAAGCCTAGGACAACCACTGATCAGGGAGATGCTATCGGAACATACTGAACTGAAAAGCGGAGGCAAATAAGCCCACTGGGCCGAACCAACTGATCAGAGAGATGCTATAGGAAGCAACCGAACTGATGAGCGTAGATAGGCTCAAAGAGCCAGGACCTAGGCTAAGCCAGACGCCTAACTAACCTAACAATAATAAAATATACAGTTATATAAATAAATAAATGAAAGAAAGAGAAAACAATATAGCAGGAGAAAAAATCCACCAGGAGTGTACGACTAACCCGAAGGCAAGTCTACCACTCAAAGCTAGTCATAGCCGATACTAAGAACCTGGACTAGGGTGTCTGGATAGAAGAAGCCTACGTAAGGTAAAAATACATGCATGCATGACAAACCTGAGTAGACCGTACCCTAAGTAAAGCGGATAATCATAAAGAGCGAAGATAAATAAGGGATGTTCTAGTATGGGAGACCAAGAACGAACCCATCACGAGGCAGAACCATGCTGCCATGCTTCCGACCCCGAGGTCGTATTTATACCTAAAAAACGGCAAATACTGTCTCAGGGCCGGAAAAAACCAACTAAATAACCGTAAATACTGAGTACTTAACTTAGCTGCTGTCGATAGCTGCACGCTCCATAATAGAAAATCCAATGAAAGGGCACACACACAGAGAGAAAAATATCACAACCGCTCGTGTGCGCTAACTTGAAAGGATGACCACCAGAGGCGCAGCAGTCGGCAGCATGGGATGGAGTAGTAGTAGTACGAGTGCTCACTCTGTGGGTCGGCTCCCCTCTTGGAGGGGATTTGTAGTGGGAGATTTCTATTGGCATTTGGCTCGTGGTAGTGGTCTCACTCGCTAGTGTTCATACCGACACCCTCCTGGAGGTGAGCGAGTCAGTTATACTGACCTTTTTCTTTATTTTATTTATTCTCTGTATGTGTTAGTACATTTTGCCATTTCCCCTAGAAATAATAGATTAAAGGATATTTCGCGCAGCGACACGAGCTGAGCCCAGAAATTCAATATTTGCATCTCATTATCTTAGGGATATTCAGACAACCTTTGATAATTGTCAGACGCTAGGTCCATACGTGTCCTCTGGTACAGTATTGGGCAAAGGAGTTACTACCCCATAACCTTCTTTTAAGCTAGTTGATATTATAGGTATGGTGTTTTTGTGTTTTTGGTCGTCTGAGAAAAGTGTTCGGTACTTTTATCAGTCTTGTTAGTATTATCTTGTGATGGTGTGTGTGTAGTTCAGGTAAATGATCTATTACTAGCTTGAATGCCGTGGCATAAGAGGGCTGTACGGTTCTGTCAACACATTGGTCACGTCCAGTTGTCAGTTCCAGTCTTAGCTTCTTCAGCATACGGGGCACCCTTCCTTGGTTGAGAGCTCCTAAGGTTAAGCAGGCTTAGAGGCAGGACCTATGAAGTCAGCTACCTTAGCAGGTAAGGAACCTAGAGTTTTAATAATATTTTAATAATATTTTTATACTACTCTAATAATGTTGCTGTCTTTGACCCACCTCCAAATGTGTCAATCAGCTATATATATACCTGCCAGGTAAGTGTCATACATTAAAATGAAGATTTTATGTTAAAACAAAGTTTAATGTATACTTACCTGGCAGGTATATATAATTTAATTCCCACCCTCCTCCCCTCAGGAGACAGGGTTCAGAGAAAATCTGGCCCAATTGGGAACGGTTCCTAGCGCTAGCGCCACGGTAACAGGGTGGTGGTTGCCTGAACTTCTAATAGGTTACTAGCGTTTGCCGCGAGTTTTGAAAATTTCTGCCAGGTGGAACAGAGAATATAGCTATATATATACCTGCCAGGTAAGTATACATTAAACTTTGTTTTAACATAAAAACTTCATATTGAAATGCTTTATTCTTTTATTTATGTTGTTGAATATGGTTATTATTAAACTATATACAGTGGCCCATCCATATTCCCGGGGTATGCATACCAGACCCCCTTGTTAATGTTTAGAATCCGCAAATAGTTGAAACCCCTATAAAAACGCTGAAAATGGCCTATTTTGGTAGGTAAAACTCAAGAAAAACACACTGAACATTATTATACCTGGTTTTTTTTATAGTTTTATAAATAATGGGTAGATATGGTCCAGAGGGAAATCCGCGAAACTGAGTCTGCGAATCTTGAGAACACAAATACGGGGGGCCCACTGTATTGTAAAATATGAAAAAAACATGTTAATACAGTTTCTCTTCTAGGACGCAGTAGGCCGTTGAATACAAGTATAAACAAGGTAATCAAGTATAAATAAGATAATCGGTCAGTTCGAAGTACAAGCATTTATTTGACAAACGATACAATATTTTCAAGAAAATTTCATTCGAAAAACAGAATGTTCGACACCAGAAACGTTCAACAAACGAGGCACCACGTATACCTGTGTGACCTTTAATGATGTTGGACTCAAGTTCCTCCAGTTTTAGGTATTGCAGGGAGGGTTGTAAAACCCAGTTGACTAAAGCAACCTACGACTCCCATACTAATTGTAGAGGACAAGTGTGTTCAAAGGATCTTATATGTGATGAATGTAAGGATTGAGACAGAGGCAGTGGAAGGTATTAAAATCTCATTTAGAGAAGGTAGATGGAGATACAAAATGGAAGGTGCCCTTTAGAGCCAAGATTATGGCTTGTAGTATAAACCTGCTCTTTTAACTGAGTGTAGATGATCAAGCCATTCCTTCTTCTCCTGCTCCAGCCTTGTCCCCCATCCTTATTCCTCCTAATAGTATTTTACTATCCACTCCATCGCCAGTCTCGCATGCAAATTTGTCGCTCATGGTTCTCATAGTGGAAAACCTTCAGACTGCCGTTAGAAGGGTGTCTCTGTCAGTGTCCACCAGTTGTCTTCAGACTCATAGTTCAGCCCCGACAAGGCTTTCTAGGTCTAGTGAGTCTTGTCTCCTGAAGAGACGTAGCAGCAACGATATGTCTACATGTTCTGTTTAAAAGTACTAGAGATCCTTCTCTCAGTCCTCAACCAGGTTGCAGTGCTTGGCACAGCCTAGATTACCTTTCACCAGAATGGTCTTATTTAGAGCGCCAGTGTATGACGCCCAAGCACCCCTCAGGCAAGAAACGCTCCTCACTGTCATCTAGACGCCCACATAAGCACCCAGTGCACTCGTCCAAGTGACATACATACGACAGTCACAGTCTCTGAGTGTCCAGCACCAATTCCTGAGTACCTGCTGCCAGCCTCCACATGTCTGGCACCTGCTGTCACTTGCCTAGTGCCAGCCAAGCACCAGTCTTCGTCTAGTTCTTCAGCCTGTAGTGGAAGACCCCTCTTTTGTACACATCAAGCAGCAGTTAATGGACTTTCTGGGGTTTCTCCATAAGGCTCCAGCTGGGACTATACCTTTCAAGGATGTACTCTTGTTGCCAATCTTGTCTGTTGTAGAGGACATAGTCCAAGAACCAGCTCCATCTGCATACACGTCTCTTTTTAGATATTTTTTAGTGACTTCTATCACATTTTCAGCCAGCCACTCCAGTTTTGCCCTCCTCTACTTTACTGATGAGGAACCAAGTGGATCCCAGCTCTCACCTTCCCAAGAAGGTCCTTTTAAGAAAGCTCTTAATGAGGTGGAAGGTTGGTGGGCAGAGAAAAGGGAGCAAGGGAAGATCGCCTTTGCCTTTCCACTGTCAAGCCCCATCCTTGGAAGGTGCTGCCTCTTCCCAGGGTGACTTCTCGGGTCTGATTGACTCAGCCCACCATTCTGCTTTCTCAGCATCAACTTATGCCTTTACCTGGATGACTGGCTTCTCCGATCTCTGTCACAGGTAGTATGCATGAAGGAACTTCAGAAAACACTTCTCGCCCAAGAGCTAGGGATTTTGATAAACTTAAAGAAGTTGCAGATGACTCTTGACTCAGGGGATTCTCTATTTAGGGATGAGGATAAACTCTGAGTTTTCAAACTTTTCAGACTGTACACAGTTTTCTTTCTCTCTGAGCAGGTTCAGCAAGTCTTTGGATGAGTCTGCTTGGAACTCTCGCATCCATCGAGCAGTATGTGAGAATAGGAAGACTGCATATGAGGGCCCTTCAGTTCTTCCTAAGAGCTAATTGGGACATAAAAACACAACTGGACTCTGCTATGTTCCCCATAACGACAGAAATAAAATCGGACCTGGGATGGTGGACATCCAAAGACAGACTTTTGGAGGGGAAGTCACTATACCCTGTGAGCCCCGACCTAGACTTCTTTGCAGACACCTCAGATCTAGGCTGGTGATCCCTTTTGGGAAACATAGAAGTTTCTGGGACATGGTCTTCAGAAAACGTAAAGTAACTGAAGATCATTCATTTAGGCTTAATGTCCATTGTGGATATGGTCATGGACAAGACCATGGTGGAGCCCTCAGACAACACCACAGCTCTTTCCTATGTAAAGAAACAAGGTGGGACCCATTCCTTCTCCCTTTGTGAAGTCATAAAGAAACGTCTCATTTGGGCCGACCAGCATCAGGCTAGTCACCCATTTCATCCAAGGAAAAATGAAAGTCTTGGCAGATGAACTGAACTGAGTCGTCGCAGACAAATCCTTCCAACAGGTGGACTCTGTACTCCACGGTCTGCAACAGCCTATCGAAGTTGTGGCGCTGGCCAACCGTGGACCTGTTTGCCGCATCAAAGAGTCATTGTCTTCCTCATTTTTGTTCTTCAGTCCTGGACCCTCGGGCATGGGTTACAGATGCCATTCTTTTAATTTGGTCGAATCTGGACCTTTACGCCTTCCTTCATTCAACTTGGTAAGGGAAGTCTTCAGCAAGTTTCAGTTCCATTACAATGTTGTGATGACCCTGATAGCTCCATTTTGGTCTCTCAGGGAATGGGTCTTGGACCTTCTTTGACTTGTAGTGGACTCACCCAGACTGCTCCTGCAAGATCCACATCTACTCAAACAGCTCCACCTTTGGAGATTCCATCAAGGACTATCTACTCTAGCTCTGACAGGCTTCAGACTGTCCAGAGACTTGTCAGAGCAAAGGGATTTTCAAGACAAGCTGTGGAAGCTGTCACAAGATGTAGATGCCAGTCTTCTTGCCAAGTCTATTAATCCAAGTGGGCAGTCTTCTGCTAATGGTGTAGCAGTGATAACATCTCTTCTGTTAAAACCTCTTTAGCCCAGATAGCAGACTTCCTCTTATTCCAGAGGACTGCCAAAGGGCTCTCATCCTCCACCATCAAAGGATATAGAATAATGCTGCGGTCTGTTTTTAAACATAGCAGTCTAGGTTTGGCCTCTAACCAAGCCCTTACCAATGTTATTAAGTCCTTCGAAACTTCCAAGCAGGCAAGAGCTGACTCCATATCTTGGAATTGGGAAGTAGTTCTTTTAGCCTCTCCATTCCACGTCCCTTAAGAACTTGACTGAGAAAACTCTCTTCCTTGTAGCCTTGGCTACTGCCAAATGAGTGAGTGAACTGCAGGCCAAAGACAAGCAGATTGGTTTCGCCCAGTGAGATGCAGGCTTTACCATTACGCTAGGTTTCCTGGCCAAGAACAAGACACCATCTGACCCCTGGCCCATTCACCATTAAGAATCTTATGGACGTCCTCAGTCCATAAGAGGAGAGGGTCCTTTGCCCTTCAGTCAACTTACTGGAAGTGTAAGTCTATTTTTACTGCACACCATTTGAAAGAAATAGTCTTTGAAAATTGTAGTACCTTGGATCCATTATCGGTGGTTGGCAGGTCATACATGTTTGCACCATTTTAAAATTAGCCGTTACATAAAGTTTTATATATGGAAATGTGCGCAATTTCATGCACAATACAACTAAAAACAACCCATGGTTGTAGCTTTTATCAGTTTTGAAATATTTTCATATAAAAAATGATAAGTGACAAATTTTCAACCTTCGGTCAACTTTGAGTCTACCGAAATGGTTGAAAAACGCTTATATTCTAGTAATATTCAAGCATTTACCTTCATTTTGCAACAAATTGGAAGTCTCTTGCACAATATTTCGATTTATGGTGAATTTATGAAAAAAATAACATTTTCTTTACGTCCGCGCGGTAACTCTTTCGAAAAAAAATCATACGTGCGATTGTGGTAATGTTTGCACCATTTTAAATTAGCCGTTACATAAGTTTTATATATGAAAATGTGCGCAATTTCATGTAGAATACAATAAAAATAATTGAAGGTTGTAGCTTTTCTCATTTTTAAATATTTGCATATAAATCACGATAAATAGAAAAAAAACCACGTTCGGTCAACTTTGACTCTACAGAAATGGTAGAAAAACACAATTGTAAGCTAAAACTCTTACAGTCTAGTAATATTCAGTCATTTATCTTCATCTTGAAACAAATTTGAAGTCTCTAGCACAATATTTAGATTTATGGTGAATTTAAAAAAAAAAACTTTCCTTCCCTCCGCGCGCGGATTCTCCGCCACAAATCTCCGAAATGCGTATGTCCCATTCTCGGAATATTTGCTCCGTTTCATATTATGCATTTCATAGAGTTTTATATGTGAAAATGTGCGCAATTTCATGTAGAATAAAACGAAAAAATATTTGAAGGTTGTAGCTTTTCTTATTTCTGAAATAATTACATATAAAAAATATATAAAAAAAAATCGACATTCGGTCAACTTTAACTCGTCAGATATGGTCGAAAACTGCATTTGTAAGCTAATACTCTTACAGTATAGTAATATTCAATCATTTGTCTTCATTTTGAAAGAAATTGGAAGTCTCCTTAAGACAATATTTAGATTTATGGTGAAGTTTTGAAAAAAAAAATATTTGTTTACGTCCGCACGTTACGAATTCATGCATTATTTTGTGATAATATTTTCTCTTTGTTGCTTTTATTGTTTCACAATGTATTATATATCAAAATGATTGCAATTTAGTGTACAATACAACGAAAAAAAAATAAACTCGTTAGCTTTTACCGTTTTTTGCACAGCGTGATTTTAATACAATTATGTATGAAATTTTTTTTTTCGCTACTATATATCGCATTATTTACATATGATAATGATATTATTTTTCATTTTTGATGGTTGCATACTAAACTTCAGGCAATGACAAAAAAAGGAGCCAAAAAAGGATTTTGACGTAAGGAAAAATCTATTTCTGGGCGATTGGCTCGTGTCGCCAGCGAAATATCCTTTAATCTATTATTTCTAGGGTAAAAATGTACTAACACTACCAGAGCAATAAATAAAATAAAGAAAAAGGTCAGTATAACTGACTCGCTCACCCTCCAGGAGGGTGTCGGTATGAACACTAGGCGAGTGAGACCACTACCACGAGCCAAATGCCAATAGAAATCTCCCACTACAAAAACCCTCCAAGAGGGGAGCCGACCCACAGAGTGAGCAGCTCGTACTACTACTACTCCATCCCATGCTGCCGACTGCTGCGCCTCTGGTGGCCATCCTGAAGTTAGCAGACAATCTTGGGCGAAGGGTGGGTAGGGTGGGATTTCGCTGGCGACACGAGCCAATCGCCCAGAAATAGATTTTTCCTTACGTCAAAATCCCTTTTCTGGGCTCAGCTCGTGTCGCTGCGCGAAATCGTACCAGAGAAATAGCACAAGATTGTAAACAAAAGTAAATCAGAATAGGTCTCAAATAAAAAATAAAATATATATAAAGAAAATATAATTGCTAAAAGATACATATACACAGGGGTATAAAATTATAAATATGCTTAAATTACCCTTAATTCTAATCATGTTTGTTAACATAAGGTAATATACATATATACAGGTAAAATGACTTACATGTATCAACTGTATCTGTGTAACAGCATGTATCAAAGTATAATAGCAATTAATATAAATAACCAACGATAATAATATATAAAAGGAATGTTAATATGACTTAATATACAAAACCGTAACCATTATAATATGATGTATCCCCTAGCATAAAAATAAGGGGAAACATCCATGAGATCAATGTATATAATCATTTGTGAGTGTCCCTAGCCAGACAATAAGGGGCACCATTACACTATCATAAAAGCAGCTAAGACACAAGGTGAATGCAAATGAACAAGGTAGGAATAGACGAACTTTTGGGTGAGGCAGGTAGAAAGGAGGACTGAATCTTCTACTACAAATTAGCTAGAGTCAGGGGGAAAACTATGTTACCCGCTGCTACTGCTGGGAATTTCAGAGCTTCCAAGGATTTAAGGTAGTGACGTTTGAACACTGTCGGCGATTTCCATCCAGTATACTTTTTCAACTCATCGAAGTTCATATGTTGGAAATAATTAATTGAGGTGGCTACTGCCCTGACATCATGTGCTTTCGGGAAAGAGTCAGGATTGGCTTGCTTAATAAAGTACAGGATTTGCTGCCTGATGCCTTTAATGGATAAAGTTCCACCTTTTTCCCTCTTAAAGAGGGGACCCGATGAAGATGATGGAGGTCCTGGACAGAAAGGCTCGTAAGGTTAAAACTGGGCAAAGGGATACATCTTGTGGAAGGGCAGTACCTTCCAAGGTTCCCACCTCATCAAAGGATCTTCATTTCTTTGCTAAAAAAGCTACGTTCCGGAGAAAGTAGGACTTCCCCTGTGGGAAGGAATTGAATATGATCCGGGTCCCTGGATAGAGCCGACAGTTCTGAAATTCTTGCTCCTGAAGCTAAGCTTAATAAAAATAGGTTTTTCTTAAGAGCATTATAAACGAGCATGTGTCATTATCGGTTTCGGAAGCCAGTTTTTAGAACATCGTTTAAGAACCATGAAACTGACGTAGGTCTTATAGAAGGCCTAAGCCTAGCACATGCCTTAGGAATAGACGAGAAGTAGGAATCCGTCAAGTCTATGTTGAATCCAAATTGAAATATCTTTTTCAAAGCTGACTTGTTTGTCGTAATCGTGCTAGCTGCTAAACCTTTTTCAAATAAGGATCTGAAAAAGGATATAGCTGAATTAACTGTCATGATTCTAATATCCGATTCTCTCAGGAAGATTGCTAACTTTTTGACAGCAGCATCATACTGTCTCAAAGTTGAATCCCTTCTATCGGATTCCAAGAAGAGAATATTCTGAGGGTCAATATTCGCATCTCTTTTTGCCGCAAACTTCATGAAATCCATAAAGTTAGGGTTTTGAGAATCCCTGAGGAAGCGAACATAGTCTTCGTTTGTACTGACTGGGAGAGCTTGGGACTGGGATCCGAAGAGGACGAAGGCCCAGCTCCAAAATTAGAGGATACCAGTTGCTCTTCGCCAGTCTGGGGCTACTAGAGCCACTTGACCCTTGAATGTCCTGAGTTTGTTCAATACTTTCATGAGGAGATTCACTGGAGGGAAGACATAAATCATTCTCCCAGTTGTTTCCAGTCTAGAGCCAGGGCGTCCGTGGCATAGGCCAGAGGGTCCAGGTTGGGGGGCTACATAACACGGTAGTTTGTGGTTCGCTTGGGATGCGAAGAGATCCACCTGTAGCCCTGGACTCTTTGAAGGATCCATTGGAACGAACTGTTGTCCAGTGACCATTCCGACTCTAGGGGTACTGATCGGGATAGGGCGTCTGCTATGACGTTTCTCACTCCAGCTATGTGAGTGGAGGAAAGATGCCAACTGAACTTGTCTGCAGGGAGAAGATGGCTACCATGACGTGATTTAGATGACGTGACTTGGAGCCTCCTCTGTTTATACAATGTACTACCACTGCGCTGTCCAGGACTAGCTTTATGTGGAGTACTTTGTGGGCGTAACCTCTTTTAGAGTCAAGAACACTGCCATTGCCTCCAGTACGTTTATATGGACGACGGAACTGAGGTGACCAAGTCCTTGAACCTTTTTGACCTGGGAATACCCTCCCCAGCCGCTTAAGGACGCGTCTGTGTGGATGGTGATCCCTGGTGGAGGGAACTGAAGGGGTACTGACATTGACAAATTCTTGACTCTCGCCCACGGCCGAAGTCGATTCTTTAGAATCAGAGGCACTGAGGATAGTTTGTCCCTGGACCTGACATTTGCTCGCGAGCGCCAGATTCTGGTTAGGTCTTTCAGTTTGGCTTTCATTAAGACGTTCGTCACTGATGCAAACTGGAGAGAACCCAGGATCCTTTCCTGAGCTCTCCTTGACGCTAGTTTGTGACTTAGAAATTGCTTGACTGACTTCGCTATTTCTTTCCTTTTGGTTGATGGAATCGACAGAGTGTGGAGGATAGATTCCATTGAATGCCCAGCCACTGAAAGTCTGACTCTGGAGTGAGTCTTGATTTGGACCTGTTTATCTTGAAGCCTAGATATTCCAGGAACTGAATCACTTTCAGTGTAGCTCTGTTGCATTCCTCGACTGTTGGGGCCCAGATCAACCAATCGTCGAGATACGCTACTACCATAATCCCTTGTGATCTGAGTTGTTGCATACCACTTTCCGCTAGCTTCGTGAACACTCTGGGTGCCACGTTGAGTCCGAATGGAACTACCTTGAAGGAGAATGTCTGGTCTCCTATCTTGAAACCCAGATACGGACGGAAGTGTCCTTGGCAATATGGGATATGATAGTAGGCGTCTGTAAGATCGATAGAGGTGGTGACGGGCCCCACGGGGAAGTAAGGTCCGCACCTGTGAGATCGTGAGGCATCTTGAACTTGTCGCAGCGGATGGCTAAGTTTAAGCGGGACAAGTCTAAGGATTACCCTTCTTTTTTGTGAGCCTTTCTTTGGCACGCTGAACAAGCGACCTTGAAATTTTAATCTCTTGACTCTCGCTATAGCTCCTTTCTGAAGGAGGTCCTCTGCGTACTCTGTCAATTCTTTGGAAGGAAGTTGACGGAAAGGACTGGCTGGAGGGTGGGTTCGTCAACCAGCTCCAACCCAGCCCTTTTGACACTATGCTCTGAGCCCATTGGCTGAAGTTCCACCGGTGGCGAAAGTGAAACAGCCTCCCTCCTACCTGAAGTTCTTCATGGGTTCTGGTAACCGCCTCGGCCTTCCTCTGAAGTGATTCCCCTATTAAAGGGGCCTCCGATCCTCTCCCACGAAAGGACCGCTTACCTCTGCCTCCCTTACCCGAGCGGTCATACTTCTGTGAAGCTTGACTCTCGAAGGCTTGATTGTAAGCTGAGAGATGGCGTAAGAGGTGGAGGGCTGAGGCTGAGGGGATATCACATAAATTGGCTGTGATTGACCTTTAGAAGTGGAGGGTTGGGCTGTCTGCACTAACGGTACCGTTGAAACTTGTTGAGAAAAGCGTGGTTGCTTTTTCTGGTAAGGTTGAGGAAACGCCTGGTTTTCCTTTGTCCCTTACCTTTATGTGTCAGTCCCCTTTTTGCCTCCTCTTAAAGCCGTAAGGCCCCAACGGTCCTTAAGGCTCTGGTTCAACCTCGTAGCCTCTGACTGGACTTCCTTAACCATAGCTTCTGGGAAGAGATCTGCTCCCCAGATGCTAGACGAGAGTAACCTATTTCGGTTCATGCCGAATGGTTGCCTCTTGTAGGACATGCTTCCTACAATTGTCCGAGCAGTGGCAAAAACTCAAACATATCTGACTGTACCGTTTGAGTCAGGGCTTTGGTCAGAGCTTAAAAATCGGTTCTGATCCATAAGCCATGGTTGCTACCTCAGACATAGCCATAGAATTGATCGATCTGGCTAGTCCCACCGATTTTGCGTCAAATTCAGCCTGAATAGGCTATCTGGAGCCTGGGTAGCTTTTCACCAAACTGCTCCATAGCACAGTCCGGTTTGAGTTTGCCAGCTGAGAATGTTGTTCGGTCAAGTCTTCCCACAATTCTCCAACTGAAGGGAGCAACGGAGATGTGGGATCTGCTTCCTTCAACTGCGGTATAGGTTCCCCCTTCTGGGCCGCTGGATGGTCGAACTCGCGATCTTGGTTAGGAACGGAGCTCGGGGGTACTCTCATCCATTGTGAAAATGGTAAAGGGACTCTTAAACGGTTGTATCTTGTATTCAGAACAATCCATGTCCTCTAAACACTGACGCATTCTCTCTGAGCCTGGTCACGTGAATAGAGGACTGTCTCCTTAGGTACCCTATCGTCTCGAACCATAGCCGAAGGTGTGAGACCTTGCGTAGCCTATGAACGGAGGCTGGAGGTCTTCCGGGTAGAACTCGAAGTCCTCTATCCTTCGAGTCCCAAATTCCGGTATAGAGATGAGACCGTCCTGGAAGGGGGCGTATGACGCTACTCTCCATGGGTTGTTCATAGAGAACGGAGGTAGTGAGTCATACGGAGGAAGCTGAGTTCCACTTGTGTTGGAAAAAAAGTGGAGGAGAGGCTAGAGGAGCTTCTCTCAGCCCGGCTATAATGGAGTCCTGGGAAGTAATCCTATCCGACAGACGAGAGATCATTTGTTCCATGCTACTCTTTAGGGACCCAACCAGGTCGCCCCACCTGTTGCAACAGGCCAGCATTGGAGTCCAAAGCCGGAGCTGCTGCGGAGGTGGAGGGGGGGGCTCTGAATTGGAACCAATGGTAGCGGAACTGGTGACTCTGCGGAGTGCGAGATCTCTCTCTGGAGGATTTACTCCTCGAGGACTTAGAGCCGGAGCTAGAAGCTCTAGACCTGTCTGCTCCGGGATTCCCAGCCGGAGACTTACGGGAGGAGGATGAAGCCGAAGCCGTCTTCTTAGACGACGACGACGTCTTAGTCAAGGTCATCACTTTAGCCTTGACCTTAGGTCTAACCGAACGCGTCAGGAGAGAATATATTTCGTCACCCGTAAAGCCTTGGAAGGATGGAGAGGTTGCAGGGTAGAAGAAACAGTCACGCCCAAGGGTGATCCTTGGGTGTCCACCTTACCTACCTCGACCAACAGGTCGTCTATACCTACCATAGGTTCAACATTAATATCCAGGGTCGCGACATCCGTAGAGATATCCTGGTCTTGATCAGTTAACTGAGGCAGCCAGCTGTTGTTGGATGAAGGCGATAGTCGGAGCCGCATCTACCGGGTCGACGTATCCTGTCGCCTTGCCTCCGGGGAAGATTAATAATGCCAACCGCTTCTCCAGGATGTAGGGCTGTCCCTTAGCGGCGTTTTTCCCAAAACCGCCGACCCAGGCCCGCAGGGTAGCCAGTGCGTATCCCTTACTGCCGGCGCCTGGAAGAGAGGGCGTAGTTTTTAGATTTAAGAGTCACTTAAACTAAAACTTAAAGTATAACTTAAACTAGATGCCATTAAGTTAAAGTAAATGATGAAAAACTTAAGCACTAAAATAGAAGCGGAGCAGCTACTGGAGATGGAATACTTACCCCTTCCAAAAAGCTGGCTCACCAGATCGTAACATATGGTACACGTCTCATGGTACCAGACCTGGATGTCCCCGTGCAGAGTCGCGCATTGGAGCATGGTGGGACCGGCAAACTTCGTGTCCACATGGGTCCTGAAGTGTGGCGGGAACATCCCGGATGCTCACAGTTGGTGGCCTGTAAGTGGGAAGACACATGAGTATCTTAAAAAACATCACTTACAGACTAAGGGACAGAAGAACTCCGTTGCATGCCGGAGCTCGGAAAAAATTTAGGTATAACCCCTCCCTGCATCGCCTGAATAGGCTATAACCCGGAGAGATCCGGTAAAACATGAAAGGGAGGGGGGATGGTTTAAGGTACTTAAGATAAACTTATAGATAACTTAAACCTAAAACACAACGAACCGGACTAAGTCCAGTGCGTAGCGGAGTGTAGTAACTCAGCAATACGGTAAGGTTAGCAGAGACACTGTATGCTCCGGGTCCACTCTACTGGGTGGACTAACATCTTTCCGCTGGATACCAGGACTCCGATCAGGAAGGAGCCCTAGTAAGGTGGGAAAGGCGAGAAGACATAACAGGCTCGAGCTAGCCCGGAGCGACAAGGTAGCGCGGAGGGGGGGAGGGGGGGAAAGGCCAGCACCCCCCACTACGTACCACCCGGCCGGACCGAGAAGCCGGAGAGGTCGAGACCAGTCTGGGTCTGTCCCGACTCCCTAGCCCCTCCGCCTGAGGGGAGAGAGGGAGGCAGGCTCGGGTATGCGGAGCGAGCATGGCAGACCGACCCACCCCGCCCGACTCTATGGAAGAGCGGGGGGGGGGGGGGGGGGGGGGGGGGGGGGGGGAAGAGTGACTGGACAGGCGTCCTGGCTGTCCCGTTGATCACGAAGTGACCACGAGGCGGTAAGACCAAATACGACAACTAAGCCTAGGACAACCAACGATCAGAGAGATGCTATCGGGAAGCAAACTGAACTGAAAAGCTGGTAGCATATAGGCCCACTGGGCCAAAACCAACTGATCAGAGAGATGCTATAGGGAAGCAACCGAACTGATGAGCGGTAGTATAGGCTCAATGAGCCAGGACCTAGGCTAAGCCAGACGCCTAACTAACCTAACTATAACAAAATACACAGTACAAATAAATAAAAATGAAAGAAAGAAAGCAATATAGCAGGAGAAAAAATCCAGGAGTGTACGACTAACCCGAAGGCAAAGTCCTACCACTCAAAGCTAGTCAGAGGCCGATACTAAGAACCTGGACTAGGGTCTGGATAGAAGAAGCCTACATAAGGTAAAATACATGCATGCATGACAACCTGAGTAGACGTACCCTAAGTAGAAAGCGGATAATAATATAGAGCGTACATAAATAAGGGGATGTTCTAGGTATGGGAGACCAAGAACGAACCCACCACGAGGCAGAACCATGCTGCCATGCTTCCGAACCCCGAGATCGTATTTATACCTAACAAAAAAAAACGGCAATACTGTCTCAGGCCGGAAAAAACCAACTAACCGTAAATAATGAGTACTTTAACTTAGCTGCTGCGATAGCTGCACGCTCCATAGATAATCCAATAAAGGGCAAAGGGCAAAAACCAGAGAGAAAAAATAACACGTGTGACTCGTGTGCGCTAACTGAAAAGGATGGCCACCAGAGGCGCAGCAGTCGGCAGCATGGGGATGGAGTAGTATAGATACGAGCTGCTCACTCTGTGGGTCGGCTCCCCTCTTGGAGGGTTTTTGGGTGTAGTGGGAGATTTCTATTGCATTTTGGCTCGTGGTAGTGGTCTCACTCGCCTAGTGTTCATACCGACACCCTCCTGGAGGGTGAGCGAAAGTCAGTTATACTGACCTTTTCTTTATTTTATTTATTCCTCTTGGTATGTGTTAGTACATTTACCCTAGAAATAATAGATTAAAGGATATTTTCGCGCAGCGACACGAGCTGAGCCCAGCCCAGAAATGAACTCTTAATCTTCAAAACTAAGCGTGCTGTGATTTTTTGAAAAAATTATTTTTTCCGCTTCCGCGCTCACTCAAAACCGGCTCCGGCATTCGGGAGACGTTTTGATTTTAACCGCTTCGGCATTTAAGGGTTAAGGGCTAATAGCACAGACCTATAGGATCAGTAAAACACTGGGAAAAATTAAAATTGAGCTGTATCAAGCATCTTCATGTATTTATCTAATACTACACATTGTCAAGGTAGTACTGAATTGATTCAACTTATAAGATACTTATTTACTCCACAACTGAGAAGCAACTATAGCACATAACTATGTATCAGTAAAACAGTGGGAAAAATGAAAATTGAGTTGTATCAAGCACCTTCGTGTATATACCTAATACACATTGTCAAGGTACTGAATTGATTGAACTTTGAAGGTAGTTAGGTAAACTCGCAATGCATCTGCTGACAGTTCTGTTAATGTAATAGTATTGTAGTATCTAGTTTTGTGATTTCATAGTAATTTTATTTCTTTAAATAATGTTTTAAGTCATTAGGTGTGTCAGTTGTGTTGATGAGTGATAATACCATTAGATGTCTGAATAAAGAATTTTCTTGCTTTCTTGCTTTGTGTATAAGATTTATTGTTGTGTTGCAATAAATTCTCTGTGTAACATAATAGAAAATTAGTGGATGTTTGCTGAAAATAATGCAAATACTGTATGTGAAAAATAGGAAATATTTACAGTGCCATATGTGTTCATATAAATAAATCCAAGCTTGCTGTAGGATGAAAAAAGGCAAAAGAAACATATGGAGTATAATATTGAGTCCAGTATAATTAGTTGAAATAGTAATTGAGTAGTGCTTTTATAAATGAATGAGTGTTGGTTGATAATATTGGACACTTGATGGTCACCCACTAATTTTTCTGTTATGTCAGAAAGTGTGATTTGTCATCTGACTAATTTTTGGAAAGGTTACAGTTGGGGAGGAGCTGCTATTACATAGATGAATTTTTTCAATCTTGTTACAGGACTTGATCTGTAATTTCAAGTACTTGTTGATGAGGGATGTGTTTTTCATTAATCACATTGTAAAAAATTTGACCAGCATTAAGCATTACCTTTAAGAAAGGACTTAAGACATTGCTTTGATAGTGCATAGCGAGTGACTTATCATATCTCAGTGAGAAAGATTGCTGTTTTACTGAAATTACCTTTGACCCCTGTAAAAATCTTTTTATATAGAAGTATCCTTCAGTGTGATCTGGAAACAGTTGATGAAACCCCTGCCTTTAATTGGGGACTGCCTGTACTCTGTTGTGTGGGAAAATTTACTGATTGCTGTAAGAAAGTTTTGGTTGAAGAATTATCCTTGAAAATTTAGCATGCCATTTCCAGGCACTGAACACACACATACATACACCACTCACACACACTCACACCGAGTAAATCCATACTGCAGGAAGTGTGGGATGAACACACCTACTCTTATTATGTTGACTGCTATGTCTGTTGTAGGTGCAACTGCTAAGAGCTAGCTCAGAGTTGTTGAGCTTCCATTAGCAATCTTCCTTCCCATGGAAGATGCCCAAGGCCATAAAGTACTAGTACTTCATCATAAGAGAGTAAGAGACTGTCTAAAACCATAAGCACCTTCCTCATCCTCCCCATCATCGAGCTTTTCCTTGACATCCTGTCATCTTCATCTACCTTTTGTAGGAAGAAGATCGAGTCCAAGAGGCCTCCTACAAGAAGTCCTGTAAGACTTACAGTGATCACTAATCACAGTGTTGGTGGGGCTGGGGGCAGTGGCATCCTTTAGCCACCAGGGGGTGATTGATCAACTGTTTTTTGGGCTGGCAGGGCTGCACAATAGATAACAGAAAATCAAAAGAAATTTAAAATAAAAAAATAAAAAACTCAATACTTAGCTCAACTGTTGCTGGGAAGCAGAATCATTGTGTACCCAGAGTTTCACAGCCAGTCACATGCTTTAGCCATTTGTGTGTACATTGTCCTTTGGGCTTTCCCTGCCCCTAATTTTGTGAAAATAGGCCTCTCAAAATGCAATTGGTGCAAAAAAAAAAAAAAAAAGGGAAATGTGCCAATGCTGCTGGATATGTTAAGAACAAAAAAAAAGGTCAGGCTTAGAAGGCAACCCAAAAAAGAAACCATCTCTTATTCATGAGAAATCTTTGACGACAGATAGGAACATAACTGTTCCAACTTAACACTACACCTCATTAAAATCTCTCTGGTGCCACAAACTTTATAACAGGCACCTCATCCTCTCTCAGCTGGCACAGAGAAGACAGTCATACTGAGCCAAAGTTCAGTAAAGAATAAAACTACAGCAATCTAAACAGAGACATGGACAGCAAACTCTATCTAAGCGTGTCCAAAGCATTTGTCAGTCTCGAGTACATCTCTTCAAAGGAACAAGACAGATAAAGAAAAACATATTTTTGACTGAAGCTGGTTTAAGCATCAGTAAGTGCCCATGTAATAAGAGGCGGCTCTCCACAACCTAAAAATACGTACCGGGGAGACGTGTGCCAGAATACAAGAAAACTTACAAATGCCCTCTTAATTGAAGGGGAAAGGTTGGGTTCTTCAAATACTTGGTGGGTGCTGGAATGCTCAAAGATAACCGAGACCAATGGCCTATTTCCTCCACTAAATAAGGATAAAGCAAAACGCAGTGCTCCAGCAAACTCCAACAAACCAGAGATTCCTCCAATTTAAACTCTTCTTATTTTGAGAAACAAGCCTCTTGTGAAAGTTTCAGCAAATGCCGCACAAAAGTTAGGTATAGTCCTGAAGGACTCATATTTATAACAAGTCAGTGGAACCTGTTTTAGGTCATATGTGCTTCCTTTACTAGAGTACTATTCTCTGGTGTGGATGTCTGCTTATTCCAGAGATACATCTCTTTTAGATAGAGTGGTTTGTGGTGATAGATTTCTGTTTCCTAATATAGTAGCAGTTATGACTTGGACTATTGACTGATGGTCTCTTGTTTGTCAGTTTTTCATAAGTTGTATTTTAAGAGATTTTTCATGTTCACATTTGATCCCTGATCCTCTTTACCTGCCAAGAGTAACCAGATTCAGTGAACAGCAGTAAATGTGCCTTGCTGTGGAATTTCTCAGTTCCAGAGGTCCTTTATTCCTCACACCTTTGGACTATGGAGCTGCCTTGCGAGGATGTTGTGCAATCGGAACTTCAGAAGTTCAAGCAAAGATGCTATTCTTCTTGCATTTTAATACGTTTTTAACTACCTATAATTTAATTTTTCTTTTTTAATAAGAGAGATCTCTTCTTTCCATAATTTCCTTTACCTCTTTGTTATTTCTTCCTAATGAACACCATATTCTTTGGAAGCTTGAATTTCAAGTCAATGGCCCTTGAGGGCTTGTTCCATAAGAATAGGCTTCAACTTCTGAATAATGATACTAATAATAATAATTAGACAGCTGCAGGTGTTTACCTTCAACGAACCTGTGACTCGGTGAAAGGGAAACACAGTTTGAAGTGACTCGCCTGAATCAACAGAAGTCGACAGAGCAAAAGAAAACATTATGCCAATATGCGCCAAAAAAAACACAAAATGTTAAGAGGAGTGGGGAAGAGGAGCGACAACCAAAATTCCCACCTTATCTGAAAGTAACTCAACAGACTTGAGAGCATTCCCTTATGACACATCCGTAGAAAGCTATGTAGTTAGGATAATTAAACACTAACCATGATAGGATTGGAAAGAGAAACATTAACAAAGGCAAAAGGAAGAGACTCTCCAATAGCCAAAGAAGCAGTATGTACAGAATGAGCAGGTGCATCTCAAGGAGTAGGAGGAATAGCAGACAAGTATTTATAATGAACAGTAAATGTAGAAGAGATTAGTTTAACAATCAATTGAGTCAACATAACATCAGAATAAGTAAAGCTCACTACAGACACATTATTATTAACAACACTGTCGATATCTACAAAATCATTCCTATTGGTGCTGACCCCATACTAGTACATACCAATTTTGGTAGAAGTCGAATAAGATGTGAAGTTTTACATTTGCCAGAACTATATTTCAGCTAACGCATTAAATGAGACTAAGAGCGTAGAAAAACAAGAGACAAGTGACAGAAGACACAGAACCACACTGTTACAAGAACCAACCCAGTTGCCTAGCAGTGGATTCTTCCTAATGTTGCAGGGCAGTCCTATGCTTGGGCTACAAACGGATACCTTACCTCTTACAGGGGAAGTAAAAAATGATTGCATACTATGGGGGACCTAGAACAATTCCCTCACAAAGTCATACAAACCTTTTACTGACTTAAATAAGGTTTACTTCCTGTTCTAACTTCTCAATGTGCTTTTCTTGAACCGAAGGGGAGCGGAAGGCAGAACTAAATAGGAAGTCTCAGTACTAGCACAATCTTTAGGAGCGCATAAGCCATAGACTGGTTTCTCACGGCCTCTGAAAAACATGTAGATAATGATGACTGTTTTTCTGCTTCCCATTAAGTGGCAGAAGGCTACCTTCAGTGCACAGCCTTCCTACAGGTTTGTGTTTCCATAAATCTTGTCCTCAGTCCAGTTTCCTTTGGAATGACTCTATCTTCCCTCCTGAACATTCTTTTGTTGAAAAAACTTACTTGGGCTTCAAGCAGAAGAGAATGCACCATGAACCCTGTCACTAGTGGCACCTGTTCTTGAGCGCCTAAAATCAATTTCAAAGCTCCTAACGCCAGCATTCTGGTGCCTGGCACCAATTCCCAAGCACCCAACACCTGTTCCAGGGTGCTTGGTACTATCTAGCCATACTAGGTTCCTCTGCTGAACACCTAATTCCCTTTCTCGAACTCTTTCTTTTAGAGTGTTGTGTTTGACTGCACTTGTCACACATGGTTTTGTTCGAGACCACTGTTATCCCATGGCCAGGTTTTTGTCTCTTAGGACTTTCCAAGTTCTTATAAGCATGTCATATATTAGTTTTCACGACATACAGTTCCTTATATGTTTTCAGTCTGCACAAGGTGTCTTAGAGTCCACATAAGGCATTATCAAAATTAAGAAATCGATCCCCCCCTCCCCCCAATGGCCATTTGTCTGTGGTTGTCAAGTATTGTCAAGGTCAGCAACTAGTCCGCTTAGTTTTCTGAGAGTCTGCATGATGTTCTGCAAGTTCGTTTGGTTGCTTTCAGTGACAAACCGAACAAGTCTGTCGTCCATTCTCCAGGGCAGTGTAGATATGTAGGATACTTCCTTCCATGTCCGCAAAGAGACTCCGAAGAGTATCTCAGACCTAACTTACAAGACAGGATCTTCTAATTTGGGAATTTAGACTGACCTCTTCAGAATAAGCCTTCTCTGGAGTCTTTGCTCTGCTTACTATTGTCTTCTTTTCTGGCCATAAACATCAGCCTTTCCCACAAGACCAATAGGGACAGGGTATCCTAGCCAGACTCCTTTGTTTTTCCCAAGACCAGGTTTTCAATCAGATTGGTGGTGAGTGTCCGAACTTAAACTTTAAGAAGGGAAAGTCCCTCATCGTGAGACTAGTTTTAGACTACTTCTCACTCCTTGATCTAGATGAAGGAGCCCGCTCAGGGAACCAGGAAAGTTCCGGGGTGGTTCCCCGGAAGAACAGATCACTCACATCTGTCAGGAAGCTGAAAGTGATTCACTTAGTACTTCAGTACTTCTCTACCCTAAGTTCCCACCTATTCTGTGGTACTGCATTTATACAAGACGACAGTCCTAACATACAGTGGACCCCCATATTTGCAAACTCACATATTCGCTGCTTTTTTGTGGACCATATCTACCCATTATTCACGGGAAATTTCTATATTTGTGGTCTTTTTCTATGAGAAATATCCACAAATTACTGTAGTTTCATTTTAATTTCAAAATTAAATGCACTTTTTGTGATAAAACTGTTAAAAAAAAACCAGTTATTTTTGTTCAGTTTTTCTTGAGTTTGAACTAACATAATAGGCAGTTCTTAGCATTTTTATAGGGGTTCTGTGTATATTCCTGGATTCTAGCTATTCATGGCGTGGTCTATAACGCATCTCTCCACGAATATGGCGAGTCCACTGTATTTACAGTAGACCCCCCTATATTCATGGGGGATGGGGTACCAGACCGCCCCGTGAATAGCTGAAATCCATGAGTAATTAAAACTACTCTAAAAATGCTTAGAACTTCCTATTTTGATAGTTAACACACACAAAAAAACTAAAAATGCTTATGCCCAAGTAGTTTAATAGTTTTTTGACAAAAAGTGTATTTAGTCCTGAAAATTATATGAAAATACAGTAATTTTTCTTTACTTGTGCATTCTCTTTTTGAAGAAGCACAACCAATAGCAGCCAATCTTTTGCAGGTGAGGTTGGGTAAGCAAGGTGCAGCCCATCAGATGTTGAAACTAAGCTTGACACTCCTTACCTGGAAGAGCTTTACATATTTGCTTAGTCATTGTGAGACAGCTAATAGACATAATAGACAAAATTCTTGGCACTAAAAATCTGTAAAATGGTAAAAGGTCATGGGAACACAGAACAGGGTCATATAATAAAAATCACACATAAAAGGGATTATTATCGATAATGATGTTGAAAATAGTGCGTTATCACAAATCACTATAAAGTCGTGAGAGAAACATGACAGTTACAGGCATTAAATAGTCAAGTTGTATTCACAAAAACATTACTTAACCAAAGCAAAACTTACCGTAAATTACCCCAAAATACTAAAAATTCGGTGAGAAGTAGTAACAGTCACCCTCCTGTACAGTGTAGAAAAAAGAATAATGTAGGAGATTAGCACAAAGGAAAACTATTTACTAGTTAGCTGATTGTAAGCTAGTGAGGTAAGTGCTCATCATTAAGAATACAACACCAAACTTGAGATAAATTTATTATCATATGCAAAACCTTGAAAATTTTATTATCATACGCAAAACCTTGAAAAATATTGGAGTATACAGAAATGTTGCTTACTGCTATGGTTGCAAAGAAACTTGGTTCTTGAAACGAATGAATGTGTGACTACTCATAGTGAGCCGCAACACAAACCTGGTATTCTAGAGACAGATGCCTGCTAAAGGCTTTCATTATATAATGGAAGGAAAGAAGTGTAAAGTACTGAAAGGGAACAGTGAGTAAATGGCAGTGCTGCATTGAGGAAATAACCTTTTGAATTCCTTATATGCTTGCCAACTAACAAAACATGAGGAAGATGATTGATGGGTACCTGAGGTTCCAGCTGGCACATGCTCTGTCAGATGAAAGACTGAGGTAGGGGACATTGAAAGACCATGAATGAGGATATATATATATATAAATGTGTGTGTGTGTGTGATTGGTGGGAGTCTAGTGAAACATACATTGCAGAATGACTCAGGGTATTTCTGGGCTCAGTTCGTGTCGCTGCGTGAAATAATCCTTTAATCCATTATTTCTAAGGTAAATGATCTAACTTTATCTTTGCAGATTGCAATGAGAAGATCGAAACTGCAGAAAATCAGATGAACCTTCATAAGAACTGGTTAGAGGAAACCTCCGGTTTATTTGAAGAAGACAAAGATCAGGTGGAAATCATTGAAGAGTTGACTGAAGAAGAATTTGAAAGGAGCAAAGGTAAGGGTATTACTTTTTCATCTTTAGTTACTTTCATGGATGAAAGTTTTTTTTTTTTTTTTTTTTTTAGGAGTGTTTTGATATTTCCATTTGTAAAGTATAAAAGCAGTTTGATTTGAAAAAATGCAAGAGACTATGGCTGATGAAAAAGTAAATAACAAACAGTTCACTTGAGACAAGCTAGTGGTAGAACTACAATTTAGGTGCTATTTTAAGGGGAACAGATCATTGAAAGATTTTCATGTTTGAATAGTTTTAATCAAGATGGATGTGTCGGGTAAAAAAATGCCAATAGTACAGATTACTCCTTATTCTTATGGATAGTTTTACCAAGCAATTATTCAGCTGTAGGAGTAAACTTCAAATATTCGCGGTGGTGCCACCGTCATTAGTGTAGGTAACCAATTACCGACCACTTCTGGTAAACAGGTATGACGACGTCACACCTCTCAATTGGATTTCTGCCGGCTCCCGAGTAACATCATTAGTTCTGCGGACCTTCTTCGTTGTTATTTGGATTTTTTTTTTTTTTTTTTTTTTTTTTTTTTTTTTTTTCCTGATATTGGTGATGTACAATTTTGTTGTGGTTAATAGTGTTTTGTCAAAATTAGCTTATCTTATTTTGTCTAATTTGCTGCCTTCTTTGCTAGAATATGTCAGATTCAAGCACATATGGAGTTAGGTTTTGTGCAGATGGCTGCAAAACTAGGTTAGTTAAAGAAGTATACAATCCTCACTCTAGATGTACTAAATATAGGGGTCAGGAATGTTCGAGGGAACTAAGATGTTCTGTATGTCAGGATTGGGATGAGGAGAAATGGAAACTGTGCATTTCACATAATAAGAAAGTGTTGCAGGATAGGAAGAGAAAGGCAGTCCTTAGAGCTGATAGTATGGCTAGTGTAGCTCCTTCCCCTTCCCCTGTGTTAGCGGAGACCTCTACTCCTGCTTCTTCTCCCATTCCTGGACATCTCTCTCCCATTCTCAGTCCTCCAACCCCTTCACTTTCTACTCCATTGCCAGCTTCCCATGTTGCATTTTCTGACATCATTGCCAGCCTCGAATCAAGGTTCAAGAGGAACTTAGAGTATTTGGCCAGTACTATGATGGGGGTTAGGTGCCTTCGTGAAATCATTCATGGAGAAAAGTGAGGTAAAAGTGCCCAGTGCTAGTTCTAGTGCAGTGCAATCTGAAGGGGTGGTTGTCTGTCCCCCAGTTCTCCTAGACAAAGGTCACTGTCCAGCTCCCCCACCTCAGGGAGAAGACATATCAGAGGTACAAGGGAGACTGGCGGGTTGCCCACTGGCTGTCACTCCCTCCGTCAATCCTTTTACCAGACCTTGTGCCAACCTTCCCCCACCCTCTAAGTCCATGTCAAGAACCGCAGGTAAGCCTGCAAACAAGTGATGTTCCTGTCCTTCGCACACCTGTAGGCGCCAGGCTGCACCAATTTTGGGAGGAAGAACGGGTGCAGAAACTTGGGTTATCAAAGTTTTATGTTTGGGCTACACCATTCCTTTCAGGGAACGACCTCCCCTTTCCAAGGTCCCCATTGTGTTAACAGCATACTCAGTCAGCTTGGAGAAGTTTTCAACACTCAAGGAGGAAGTAAAATCCTTGGTTCTCAAACATGCAGTGGAAAAGGTCACCGACACATCAGAGGGGTTCTACAACAGATTATTTGTAGTCCCCATAGCATCGGAGGGGCTGGAGGCCCATTTTAGATCTCAGCGCCTTGAATCGTTATGTTCTGAAAACGAAGTTCAAGATGGAGACTCAGAGTTCTGTACTAGCCGTGCTTCGTCAGGGGGATTGGATGGTATCCCTCGACATGCAGGATGCCTACTTCCATGTCCCAATCCATCAGGATTCCAGGAAGTACCTCCGATTTGATTTTCAGAACAAGATATTTCAGTTTTGAATGCTGCGCTTTGGCCTGTCGACAGCACCTCAGGTGTTTACAAGGGTTCTAAGTCCCCTGGGACAGTGGTTGCTTTTGATGGGGATAAATGCTTCTCAGTATTTGGATGACTGGCTTCTCTGCGCCTCTTCGGAGAGTCAGTGTGCAAAGGACCTAAAGAGGACTCTCTGCCTGATGCAGAAGTTGGGCATTGTAATAAATATGTCAAAATCCCAAATTATTTCTTCTCAGAACATTCTTTATTTGGGAATAACACTGGACACTCAAACTTTTCGGGCATTTCTGTCCCCGAAAAGAGTGGAGTCGTGCCTTCAGACAGTTCAACACTTCCTTACCAGTCTGTCATGCTCGGCAGTACAGTGGCTGAGTTTGCCTCTCATCGGTAGAGAAGTTTGTGAAGCTAGGAAGACTACACTCAAGGTGAACTGGTGCAGGAAGTCTCAACCGGACTCGACAGTTTTCCTGATCATGAAAGAGATAAAGAGCGATCACTTGAGGTGGAATTCAAGAGAAATACTTCAGGGAGGTGTGTCTCTTCTTTCGGTAAACCCCTGCCTACAGTTTTATTCAGACACATTGGACCTAGGTTGGGGAGTCCTTCTTCAGGATCACAAAGTGTTGGGAGTTTGGACGGTCTCAAAAATCCTTTCACATCAATGTCAAGGTGCTTTTGGCAGTGTTCCTAGGCCTTCAGGAGTTTGTGCACCCAGTCAAAGGTCAGGTGATGGCCATTCATGCAGAGACAACTCCACAGCCCTATCCTACATTCGGAAGCAGGGAGGGACTTGTTCGTTCACTTTGTACATGACAACATGAGATCTTCTTCTTTGGGCGGAAGAACATCGTATAAGTCTGGTTCCACGCTTTGTTCGGGGGAAGATGAATGTACTGGCTGACAAACTCAGCAGAGGACGTCAAGTTCTGCCATCTGAGTAGAAGTTAAACACGAAAGTATGTCTGGATCTTTGGAAGGTTTAGAGAAAACCATCCATTGATATGTTCGCAATGTCCAGGAACAACTGTCTTCAATTGTTCTGCTCCCCAATTCCAGATCCTCTATCCTGGGCAATAGATCCGATGTCGCTGGACTGGTCGGGGATAGATGCTTACTGTTTTCCCCTCTTCGGGATGATCAGGGAGTTCATCAACAAAGTAAAGCCTCATCAGAATGTTCACCTGACGTTAATAGCTCCTTTTTGGCTGAGGAAAGAGTGGTTTCAGGACCTTCTCCACATGTTGGTGGATTTTCCAAGGCTCCTTCCTCAAAAAAATTCACTTCACATACAACTTCACTTCCATCGCTTCCACCAAGGGTTGTCTGCTCTTGCTCTGGCAGGTTTCAGACTGTCAGGAGTCTCGTCAGAGCAAGAGTTTTTTCACACACAGTTACAGGAGTGATTGCAAGATCCAGATGCACTACTTCTAGCAATTTTTACCAATTGAAGTTGAACATCTTCAGAAAATTGCGTAGACAGGCTAGAGTCTCTTCCTCTGAGACCACTGTGAGTCAGATTGCTGACTTCCTTCTCCTCTTGAGGTCTACAAGAAAGGTATCCCCTTCTATAAATAAGGGATATCAAGCTATGCTCTGTTCAGTGTTCAAACATAGGGGACTTGATCTGTCATTAAATAGTGATCTGACAGATCTTATTCGGTCTTTTGAGACATCTAAAGCTCCTAAGGACTGTATAAAGTTAAGTATATCTTAGTTTTACTAGACCACTGAGCTTATTAACAGCTCTCCTAGGGCTGGCCCGAAGTATTAGATATTTTTACGTGGCTAGGAACCACCTTTGAGCCTCATTGGTCATCTTCCCTGAAGAATTTAACTAAGAAAACATCTTTTTAATCGCTTTGGCTTCAGCGAAACATGCTGTGAAATCCACGCCGTGGACAAGAGAGTGCGTTTTGCTGAAGGAAATACAGTTTGTTCCTTAGCCCTCTACTTTTTGGCAAAGAACGAGAATCCGTTAGACCCTTGGCCTCGCTCTTTCATCATTAAGAACATCATGGATATTCTAGGGCCAGGCAAGGAAGAAAGACCTCTGCCCAGTGAGAGCTCTGAGGTATTATCTTCACAGAATGGAGAGAGGTCCTTCTTCATGCTTATTGTGTTCGGTGAAGGATCCTTCTCACCCTCTATCCAAGAACACTCTGGCCTTCTGATGATCTCACATCATTGAGGCACACTCCCAGGTTAATGACGAGTCTTTTCCACTGTTGAAGGTTAAGGCGCACGAAGTGAGAGCTGTCGCTACCTTGCTGGTATTTCGCAATAACCTATTGCTATCAGCGACCATACAGTCGATGGTTTTGGAGATCAAAGTCGTTGTTTGCAACGCATTTTTGAAAGAAGTTGAGACCCTGTTTGAGAACTGTAGTACTCTTGGACCTTTATCCATTGCTGGCATGGTATTAGGAGACGCAACATGGGGGTTTTTTGTCACTAGTTTTTGCCTTTATCAAGGTTGTTGGTTTATTTGGAAGTCTGGAGGTACTTAGTACCTAGAGTACCCTCCAGTCAGTTTGGAATAAAAGGTATTGGTTTTTATTTGGTGTAGGTAACTACGTCTTATTGTTTTCATTGTTGTACTATATGGTTCTCACCCAGGGCAAGGTCATTGTTAATTTTGTTGTTTCCTTGCTAAGTCAGTAGTTATGCCCATGACTTCAAGGATCATTCCACTTTGTATAGAAGACGTACCGTCTAGCTACCATTCTCTCTACTAAGTAAGCTGAGAGCCAACCAGAGGCAGTACTCACCTACAGCAGCTCGCTTACTAGGTAAGGTATGACAAGCATATGTTCTATGCTATCACACTGTCACCCTTTTGAGAATTGACATTGTTTTCAGGTGTTATATCCACTACCCTCCACCTTTTAATATGGAATCGACTGAATACGTAATTGCTTGGTAAGACCCTGAATAAAGATTATATTTTTATAATAAAATAAGGCTTTATTCATACTTACCAAGCAATTATTTGATAAGAGCACTCCCTCCTCCCCACAGGTGGAATTTGCTGCTTAAATCCAATTGAGAGGCGTGACATCATCATACCTGTTTACCGGAAGTGGATGGTAACTGGTTACCTAGATTAGCGATGGTGGCGCCACCGCGAAAATTTAAAGTTTGATCTGACGTATGTAGGAATCCTACAGCTGAGTAATTACATGGTAAGTATGAATAAAACCATATTTTATTATAAACATATTTTTGCCGAACACTTTTGAAGTTACATTTTACTTCTCAGAATATTAGCAATGCACACTGCAGCAAAGCAAGTAACATTGAAGTATAAACAATACTTCACTCTGTATGACAAAACTGTAGCTGACCGTGAAACTACTGCATTTTTAAGTAATAATGATATGCACAAAATAATGGATAATATAGTACAGGATCATATAAGTAGATTAATTCTGTAAAGGAGCAATAAGAGTACGTATTACCCTGAACCCATATAGGATAATTCTATGTTTCTTTGATTGCAATACTAGCAAATTCTGTAACTGTTTATTATAGTATACAGATAGATGTCTCATTCCGGATGAGTTAGGTTTTTGTATTGATGTTGGAAGCTGACTTTTGGCGTAAATCTGTTTGCAGTACAGTACAGTAATCCTTCAGTTCTCTGGATTGCCATTATTCGGAACTCAACATTACCCGACACACCTAGACCAAGGACCAAGGCTCCAAAGATATATAGTACATCAATTTCAGAAATTTAGAAAAAAAGCTCTCCGATGGTTTGCAGTGCTGCATGGCCTCAGGAAATGTTGGTATCATTGCTGTCCCTCAGAAAAACTGACAAAGGGTTTTGGTGTTGGTTTGGGAGGCCTTGAGAAGGGGAATACCATGGGAGAAGAGGGACAGTGATGAGAGAGGGAGAGAGAACAGTAACTGATATGTTTACATCAAAGCCTAAGTACAGGACTCTCGTGTATATTTGTATTATACAGTAAACTCTTGTTATCCGAGTGTTTGATAATCGCAAATTTGGTATACTGTAACGCGATAATGGTAAGTTAAACTATAAATTTTGTAAACGCAAAAAATCGCTGAACAATGCGAGTCTATAAATTTTTTTATCACAAAAAATTGCTGAACAGTGCGGTTTAAAACCCAAAAATTGCTCTCAAAACTTCGTGTGTACTTTGTTAAAAGGCCCAGTAGTTCCAGTAATGCTCTGCGTATTTTGTTTACGAATTATCCCGCCAAATTATTAAATATTAAACTTAAGAGAGGCCAAATTACAAACACCTAACTTCTTTACCTCCATGTGAATGATGAAACTACTATTGTTTTAATGTTATACGTACCTGTTGCTTGTACAGCCATTAACAACTGAACGAGAAACAAATTTTTTTTTTTTTTTTTTTTTTTTTTTTTTTTTTTTTTTTTTTTTTTTTTTTTTTTTTTTGCTAAGTACAACCTAATCCGATAACAACAACATCTGTTTTGCTTGTATTTCAACCATCGTACAATAATAAACAATTACCATATAATTATGTTATAAATGATGTTATGTAGAATAGGACTGATATAATTTTATGTAATAACTTTATTTGCTGTGAGATCGTCAAGGCAATATACTGTTAAATTTAAACTGCAAGTTGTAGCTGAAGCTGATAAAATAATATTCAGGCATGGATAAAACTCCCAAACTTTGATATGAATTCAAACACAATCTTAGATAAAACCGAGATAAAATTTTAATCAAAACTACTGGGCATGATTCAAAGAGCACATTTCACTGTTTTTTACACATCGATTAAAGATAAATAATGTAAAGCTCGTTTTACAATGAAAACGGGTGAAAACAACAAATGGAATCACTGGATTAACGAAAAATAATTACAGGCGGTCCCCGGGTTACGACGGTTCCGGCTTACGACGTTCCGAGGTTACGACGCTTTTTCTTAAATATTCAATGGAAAAATCCGTCCTGGGTTGCGACGCTTGTTCCGACGGTTACGACGCTGACGCTTCCGACGCTCCGAGTTAACGACGCTTTTAAAAAAACGCATACTATGATAAAAATCCTTTATAGTTTAGCACAGTATATTAATAAAAATAAGTTTCTGGTTAGATTACAACAAAAATTTTGAGATTATGATGATTTTCGACACTTTTTATGTTGTATTTTTCTATGTTTTTTAGTGACGCCTCATATGCGGAACTAGTTTCCGAGCGAATGAATACATACTAGTTTACATATAACAGTCCAAAAGCGCAAATAATGAAAAAATCATTGCTTTATTGTTTTTCCAGTTAATAATAACAAACGAAGTTTCTGGTTAGATTACAACGCAAATTCCAAGTATCCAAAGAGAGACATTATCCAGTAATTTGATCAGAGAGAGAGAGAGAGAGATGAGAGAGAGAGACGAGAGAGAGAGAGAGAGAGAGAGAGAGAAAGAGAGAGAGAAGGCGTCTTCCGACGCTCCGATTTAAGGACAGAGAAGTGTTCGTTTCGTTAAACGGCCTCTGACTCATGCCAGTAAATGTTTTGTTGATACTAATAATATAAGCCTATTTAAAGATACGTTTACTTTAATTAGTCTATATGATACGTAAATAGTAATCAACTGTTCTTGTAGCCCTCAATATTTGGCAAAATCGAAGTATCCAAAGAGAGACATTCATCCAGTACGTGTAATTTGAATCAGAGAGAGAGGGAGAGAGATCATGAGAGGACGAGCGAGGGGAGGAGAAATGCGAGAGAGAGAGAGAGAGAGAGAGAGAGACGCTTTGGCAACAATGGTCTCGGGGGTTTTTATAGCTTCTTCTGCTTGATGATCGTGGATATTGTAGAAGGATTTCGACCATACTCTCGTTTGCCAAATCGACGATACGAACGCCACGTTCATGCTTTGCTATAATTTCATGTTTTGCTTCCATCGAAATCATTTTCTTGGGTTTTTTCTTATCACCTGCTTTGTCTTTAGCTTTGAGACCCATGGTTAATAATAAAATAGACAAAATAACACGAAAAATAGGCGCAAATACAACGAACTAAACAACGACGTGTTAACATGCAGCACCAACAAACAAACTGACTGAACGCCATTTATCGGTCGCCTATACAACTAACACTCATCGCAAAATCGTATCTCAATATTTCGTTGTATATCAAAGCTTGTATTTTCGCAAATTTTCTGTTATATCTCAAAACATTCGTATATTAGGGCAATCGTAGTCAAGTTTCCAATGTAATTTGATCAGAGAGAGGAGAGAGAGAGAGAGAGAGAGAGAGAGAGAGAGAGAGAGAGAGAGACGCTTTGGCAACAATGGTCTCGGGGATTGACGTAACGTTTATTTTCTGAACAGATAGGACAGAGAAGTGTTCGTTTCATTAAACGGCCTCTGACTCATGGCAGGAAATGTTTTGTTGATACTAATATATAAGCCTATTTAAAGATACATTTACTTTTTCTGGGCTCAGCTCGTGTCGCTGCGCGAAATATCCTTTAATCTATTATTTCTAGGGTAAATGTACTAACACATACCAGAGAATAAATAAAATAAAGAAAAAGGTCAGTATAACTGACTCGCTCACCCTCCCAGGAGGGTGTCGGTATGAACACTAGGCGTGAGACCACTACCACGAGCCAAATGCCAATAGAAATCTCCCACTACAAAAACCCTCCAAGAGGGGAGCCGACCCCACAGAGTGAGCATCTCGTACTACTACTACTCCATCCCATGCTGGCCGAGAACTGCTGCGCCTCTGGTGGTCATCCTTTCTTTTCAGTTAGCGCACACGAGTCACACGTGTTATTTTTCTCTCTGTGTTTTTGTGCCCTTTCATTGGATTATCTATAATGGAGCGTGCAGCTATCGCAGCAGCTAAGTTAAGTACTCAGTATTTACGGTTAGTTGGTTTTTTCCGGCCCTGAGACAGTATTTGCCGTTTTTTAGGTATAAATACGATCTCGGGGTGGGGGTTCGGAAGCATGGCAGCATGGTTCTGCCTCGTGGTGGGTTCGTTCTTGGTCTCCCATACCTAGAACATCCTCTTATTTATGTACGCTCTATATTATTATCCGCTTTACTTAGGGTACGGTCTACTCAGGTTGGTCATGCATGCATGTATTTTACCTTATGTAGGCTTCTTCTATCCAGACCCTAGTCCAGGTTCTTAGTATCGGCCTCCTGACTAGCTTTGAGTGGTAGACTTGCCTTCGGGTTAGTCGTACACTCCTGGATTTTTTCTCCTGCTATATTGCTTTCTTTCTTTCATTTTTATTTATTTATACTGTGTATTTTGTTATAGTTAGGTTAGTTAGGCGTCTGGCTTAGCCTAGGTCCTGGCTCATTGAGCCTATACTACCGCTCATCAGTTCGGGTTGCTTCCCTATAGCATCTCTCTGATCAGTTGGTTTTGGCCCAGTGGGCCTTATATGCTACCGCTTTTCAGTTCAGTTTGCTTCCCGATAGCATCTCTCTGATCAGTTTGGTTGTCCTAGGCTTAGTTGTCGTATTTGGTCTTACCGCCTCGTGGTCACTTCGTGATCACGGGACAGCCAGACGCCTGTCCAGTCACACTTCCCCCCCCCTCCCGCTCTTCCATAGAGTCCCGGGCGGGGGTGGGTTCTGGTCTGCCCATGCTCGCTCCACATACCCGAGCCTGCCTCCCTCTCTCCCCTCAGGCGGAGGGGCTAGGGAGTCGGGACAGACCCAGACGGTCTCGACCTCTCCGGTTCTCGGTACCGGCCGGGTGGTACGTAGTGGGGGGTGCTGGGCCTTTCCCCCCCCCGCCGCGAGACCTGTCGCTCCGGGCTAGCTCGAGCCTGTATGTTCTTCTCGCCGTTCCCACCTTACTAGGGGCTGCCTTCCTGATCGGAGTCCTGGTATCCAGCGTAGGAAAAGATGTTAGTAATCCACCCAAGTAGAGTGGACCGGAGCATACAGTGTGTCTCTGCTAACCTTACCGTATTGCTGAGTTACTACACTCCGCTACGCACTGGACTTAGTCCGGTTCGCTTGTATTTTAGTTTAAGTTATCTATAAGTTTATCTTAAGTACCTTAAACCATCCCCCTCCCTTACATGTTTTACGGATCTCTCCGGGATTATAGTCCTATTCAGGCGATGCAGGAGGGGTTATGCCCAAATTTTTTCCGAGCTCCGGCATGCAACGGAGTTCTTCTGTCCCTTAGTCTGTAAGTGATGTTTTTTAAGATACTCATGTGTCTTCCCACTTACAGGCCACCAACTGTGAGCATCCGGGATGTTCCGCCACACTTCAGGACCCATGTGGACACGAAGTTTGCCGGTCCCATGCTCCATGCGCGACTCCGCACGGGGACATCCAGGTCTGGTACCATGAGACGTGTACCATATGTTACGATCTGGTGAGCCAGCTTTTGGAAGGGGTAAGTATTCCATCTCCAGTAGCTGCTCCGCTTCTATTTTAGTGCTTAAGTTTTCATCATTTACTTTAACTTAAGGCATTCTGTTTAAGTTATACTTTAAGTTTTAGTTTTAAGTGACTCTTAAATCTAAACTACGCCCCTCTCTTCCAGGCGCCGGCAGTAAGGGATACCGCACTGGCTACCCTGCGGGCCTGGGTCGGCGGTTTTGGGGAAAAAGGGAAAAACGCGCTAAGGGACAGCCCTACATCCTGGAGAAGCGGTTGGCATTATTAATCTTCCCCGGAGGCAAGGCGACAGGATACGTCGACCCGGTAGATGCGGCTCCGACTATCGCCTTCATCCAACAACAGCTGGCTGCCTCATTAACTGATCAAGACCAGGATATCTCTACGGATGTCGCGACCCTGGATATTAATGTTGAACCTATGGTAGGTATAGACGACCTGTTGTAGACGGTAGGTAAGGTGGACACCCAAGGATCACCCTTGGGCGTGACTGTTTCTTCTACCCCTGCAACCTCTCCATCCTTCCAAGGCTTTACGGGTGACGAAATATATTCTCCTCCTGACGCTTCGGTTAGACCTAAGGTCAAGGCTAAAGTGATGACCTTGACTAAGACGTCGTCGTCGTCTAAGAAGACGACTTCGGCTTCATCCTCTTCCCGTAAGTCTCCGGCTGGGAATCCCGGAGCAGACAGGTCTAAAGCTTCTAGCTCCGGCTCTAAGTCCTCGAGGAGTAAATCCTCCAGAGAGAGATCTCGCACTCCGGCAGAGTCACCAGTTCCGCTACCATTGGTTCCAATTCAGAGCCTCCCCTCCACCTCCGCAGCAGCTCCGGCTTTGGACTCCAATGCTGGCCTGTTGCAACAGGTGGGCGACCTGGTTGGGTCCCTAACAAAGAGTAGCATGGAACAAATGATCTCTCGTCTGTCGGATAGGATTACTTCCCAGGACTCCATTATAGCCGGGCTGAGAGAAGCTCTCTAGCCTCTCCTCACTTCCAACACAAGTGGAACTCAGCTTGTCCTCCGTATGACTCCACTACCTCCGTTCTCTATGAACAACCCATGGAGAGTAGCGTCATACGCCCCTTCCAGGACGGTCTCATCTCTATACCGGAATTTGGGACTCGAAGAATAGAGGACTTCGAGGTTATTTACCCGGAAGAACCTCCAGCCTCCGTTCATAAGGCTACGCAAGAATGGCCTCCACACCTTCGGCTATGGTTCGGGACGATAGGGTACCTAAGGAGACAGTCCTCTATTCACGTGACCAGGCTCAGAGAGAATGGCTCAGGTGTTTAGAGGACATGGATTGTTCTAATACCAAGATACAACCGTTTAAGAGTCCCTTTACCATTTTCACAATGGATGGAGAGTACCCCGCTCCCGTTCCTAACCAAGATCGCGAGGTCGACCATCCCAGCGGCCCAGAAGGGGGAACCTATACCGCAGTTGAAGGAAGCAGATCCCACATCTCCGTTGCTCCCTTCAGTTGGAGAATTGTGGGAAGAGAATTGCCGAACACATTCTCAGCTGGCAAACTCAAACCGGACTGTGCTATGGAGCAGTTTGGTGAAAGCTACCCAGGCTCCCAGATAGCCTTATTCAGCTGAATTTGACGCAAAATCGCGACTAGCCAGATCGATCAATTCTATGGCTATGTCTGAGGTAGCAACCATGGCTTATGGATCAGAACCGACTTTTTAAGCTCATGACCAAAGCCCTGACTCAAACGGTACAGTCAGATATGTTTGAGTTTGCCACTGCTCGGACGAATTGTAGGAAGCATGTCCTACAAGAGGCAACCATTCGGGGCATGAACCGAATAGGTTACTCTCGTCTAGCATCTGGGGAGCAGATCTCTTCCCAGAAGCTATGGTTAAGGAAGTCCAGTCAGAGGCTACGAGGTTGAACCAGAGCCTTAAGGACCGTTGGGGCCTTACGGCTAAGAGGAGGCAAGACCTGACAGCTAAAGGGTAAGGGACAAAGGAAACCCAGGCGTTTCCAACCTTACCAGAAAAAGCAACCACGCTTTTCTAACAAGTTTCAGCGGTACCGTTAGTGCATGACAGCCCAACCCTCCACTTCTAAAGGTCAATCACAGCCAATTTATGTGATATCCCCTCAGCCTCAGCCCTCCACACCTCGTTACGCCATCTCTCCAGCTTACAATCAAGCCTTCGAGAGTCAAGCTTCACAGAAGTATGACCGCTCGGGTAAGGGAGGCAGAGGTAAGCGGTCCTTTCGTGGGAGAGGATCGGGAGGCCCCTTTAATAGGGAAAGCACTTCAGAGGAGGCCGAGGCGGTTACCAGAACCAATGAAGAACTTCAGGTAGGAGGGAGGCTGTTTCACTTTCGCCACCGGTGGAACTTCAGCCAATGGGCTCAGAGCATAGTGTCAAAAGGGCTGGGTTGGAGCTGGTTTGACGAACCCACCTCCAGCCAGTCCTTTCCGTCAACTTCCTTCCAAAGAATTGACAGAGTACGCGGAGGACCTCCTTCAGAAAGGAGCTATAGCGAGAGTCAAGAGATTAAAATTTCAAGGTCGCTTGTTCAGCGTGCCAAAGAAGGACTCACAAAAAATGAAGGGTAATCTTAGACTTTGTCCCGCTTAAACTTAGCCATCCGCTGCGACAAGTTTCAAGATGCTCACGATCTCACAGGTGCGGACCTTACTTCCCCGTGGGGCCGTCACCACCTCTATCGATCTTACAGACGCCTACTATCATATCCCTATTGCAAGACACTTCCGTCCGTATCTGGGTTTCAAGATAGGAGACCAGACATTCTCCTTCAAGGTAGTTCCATTCGGACTCAACGTGGCACCCAGAGTGTTCACGAAGCTAGCGGAAGTGGTAGTGCAACAACTCAGATCACAAGGGATTATGGTAGTAGCGTATCTCGACGATTGGTTGATCTGGGCCCCAACAGTCGAGGAATGCAACAGAGCTACACTGAAAGTGATTCAGTTCCTGGAATATCTAGGCTTCAAGATAAACAGGTCCAAATCAAGACTCACTCCAGAGTCAGACTTTCAGTGGCTGGGCATTCATGGAATCTATCCTCCCACACTCTTCGATTCCATCAACCAAAAGGAAAGAAATAGCGAAGTCAGTCAAGCAATTTCTAAGTCACAAACTAGCGTCAAGGAGAGCTCAGGAAAGGATCCTGGGTTCTCTCCAGTTTGCATCAGTGACGAACGTCTTAATGAAAGCCAAAACAAACTGAAAGACCTAACCAGAATCTGGCGCTCGCGAGCAAATGTCAGGTCCAGGGACAAACTATCCTCAGTGCCTCTGATTCTAAAGAATCGACTTCAGGCCGTGGGCGAGAGTCAAGAATTTGTCAATGTCAGTTACCCCTTCAGTTCCCTCCACCAGGGATCACCATCCACACAGACGACGTCCTTAAGCGGCTGGGGAGGGTATTCCCAGGTCAAAAAGGTTCAAGGGACTTGGTCACCTCAGTTCCGGTTCAGTTCCATAAAACGTACTGGAGGCAATGGCAGTGTTCTTGACTCTAAAAAGGTTACGCCCACCAAAGAAATACTCCCCACATAAAGCTAGTCCTGGACAGCGCAGTGGTAGTACATTGTATAAACAGAGGAGGCTCCAAGTCACGTCATCTAAATCACGTCATGGTAAGCCATCTTCTCCCTGGCAGACCAAGTTCAGTTGGCATCTTTCCTCCACTCACATAGCTGGAGTGAGAAACGTCATAGCAGACGCCCTATCCCGATCAGTACCCCTAGAGTCGGAATGGTCACTGGACAACAGTTCGTTCCAATGGATCCTTCAAAGAGTCCAGGGCTACAGGTGGATCTCTTCGCATCCCAAGCGAACCACAAACTACCGTGTTATGTAGCCCCCAACCTGGACCCTCTTGGCCTATGCCAAGGACGCCCTGGCTCTAGACTGGAACAACTGGGAGAAGATTTATGTCTTCCCTCCAGTGAATCTCCTCATGAAAGTATTGAACAAACTCAGGACATTCAAGGGTCAAGTGGCTCTAGTAGCCCCAGACTGGCCGAAGAGCAACTGGTATCCTCTAATTTTGGAGCTGGGCCTTCGTCCTCTTCGGATCCCCAGTCCCAAGCTCTCCCAGTCAGTACAAACGAAGACTGTGTTCGCTTCCTCAGGGATTCTCAAAACCCTAACTTTATGGATTTCATGAAGTTTGCGGCAAAAAAAGAGATGCGAATATTGACCCTCAGAATATTCTCTTCTTGGAATCCGATAAAAGGGATTCAACTTTGAGACAGTATGATGCTGCTGTCAAAAAGTTAGCAATCTTCCTGAGAGAATCGGATATTAGAATCATGACAGTTAATTCAGCTATATCCTTTTTCAGATCCTTATTTGAAAAAGGTTTAGCAGCTAGCACGATTACGACAAACAAGTCAGCTTTGAAAAAGATATTTCAATTTGGATTCAACATAGACTTGACGGATTCCTACTTCTCGTCTATTCCTAAGGCATGTGCTAGGCTTAGGCCTTCTGTAAGGCCTACGTCAGTTTCATGGTTCTTAAACGATGTTCTAAAACTGGCTTCCAAGAAAACCGATAATGACACATGCTCGTTTATAATGCTCTTAAGAAAACCCTATTTTTATTAAGCTTAGCTTCAGAGCAAGAATTTCAGAACTGTCGGCTCTATCCAGGGACCCGGATCATATTCAATTCCTTCCCACAGGGGAAGTCCTACTTTCTCCGGAACGTAGCTTTTTAGCAAAGAATGAAGATCCTTTGATGAGGTGGGAACCTTGGAAGGTACTGCCCCCTTCCGCCACAAGATGTATCCCTTTGCCCAGTTTTAACCTTACGAGCCTTTCTGTCCAGGACCTCCTCATCTTCATCGGGTCCCCTCTTTAAGAGGGAAAAAGGTGGAACTTTATCCATTAAAGGCATCAGGCAGCAATCCTGTACTTTATTAAGCAAGCCAATCCTGATTCTTTCCCGAAAGCACATGATGTCAGGGCAGTAGCCACCTCAATTAATTATTTCCAACATATGAACTTCGATGAGTTGAAAAAGTATACTGGATGGAAATCGCCGACAGTGTTCAAACGTCACTACCTTAAATCCTTGGAAGCTCTGAAATTCCCAGCAGTAGCAGCGGGTAACATAGTTTCCCCTGACTCTAGCTAATTTGTAGTAGAAGATTCAGTCCTCCTTTCTACCTGCCTCACCCAAAAGTTTCGTCTATTCCTACCTTGTTCATTTGCATTCACCTTGTGTCTTAGCTTCTTTTATGATAGTGTAATGGGTGCCCCGTTATTGTCTGGCTAGGGACACTCACAAATGATTATAAACATTGATCTCATGGATGTTTCCCCTTATTTTTATGCTAAGGGATACATCATATTATAATGGTTATGGGTTTTGTATATTAAGTCATATACATTCCTTTATATATTATTATCGTTGGTTATTTATATTAATTGCTATTATTTCTTTTGATACATGCTGTTACACAGATATCATTTGATACATGTAAGTCATTTTACCTGTATATATGTAAATTACCTTATGTTAACAAACATGATTAGATTTAAGGGTAATTTAAGCATATTTATAATTTTATACCCCTGTGTATATGTATCTTTTAGCAATTATATTCTCTTTATATATATTTTATCTTTTATTTGAGACCTATTCTGATTTACTTTTGTTTACAATCTTGTGCTATTTCTCTGGTACGATTTCGCGCAGCGACACGAGCTGAGCCCAGAAAAGGGATTTTGACGTAAGGAAAAATCTATTTCTGGGCGATTGGCTCGTGTCGCCAGCGAAATCCCACCCTACCCATCCCTTCGCCCAAGATTGTCTGCTAACTTCAGGATGCCACCAGAGGCGCAGCAGTCGGCAGCATGGGATGGAGTAGTAGTAGTACGAGCTGCTCACTCTGTGGGTCGGCTCCCACCCCTCTTGGAGGGTTTTTTGTAGTGGGAGATTTCTATTGGCATTTGCTCGTGGTAGTGGTCTCACTCGCCTAGTGTTCATACCGACACCCTCCTGGAGGGTGAGCGAGTCAGTTATACTGACCTTTTTCTTTATTTTATTTATTCTCTGGTATGTGTTAGTACATTTACCCTAGAATAAAGATTAAAAGGATATTTCGCTGGCGACACGAGCCAATCGCCCAGAAACTGATTTTTCCTTACGTCAAAATCCCTTAATTATCTATATGATACGTAAATAGTAATCAGCTGTTCTTGTAGCCCTCAAGATTTTGCAAAATCACTCCAGGTTGTACATAAAACTTCAAGAATGTAGTGTCACCAGAGGATTACAATAGTTTTTACCTTCAAGAACCAGCATTCTTTTATGAAAATAACTCCAGGTTGTACATAAAACTACAGGAAACGACATGTAGTGTAACCAAAGGATTACAAGTAAGGTTTTTATAACTTTTTATTAGTTTAAGACATATTTCCAAGCGTCGTTCCGGCTTACGACGATTTTCGGCTTACGACGCGTCTCAAGAACGGAACCCCCGTCGTAACCCGGGGACTGCCTGTAGTTTGCAATGAGATGTATTAAAGTCAAATTTTGGCTTAAAAACACGTATAACGAAAAATGACTTTGTTCCATATAAGTTAAGTATCTAGATATTCATTTATACTAACTAGGAGCAAGAACATTCACTGAGAATTGAGTTGAATATGGCAAAATAAACTTGTATTCGCCATCAGCTGATTTCCAAAACAAAACATTGACCGCAATGTTAGTATTTTATAATATGTACAATAATATGAGGATACATACAATATTACTGAATAAAGCAAAGTAACTTCATGGAAAAGATGCATATTTATTACGTTTGTATTTTATAATTATATGTAGCTATCAGCAAGTCTGACACCGTTCAATTATGCCAAAGTCGGACCAAATCTGATTCTTGTTTCTTGTTCAATTTCTATCTTTACTGAATTATTATACGATCTGATTCTCATTTCGTGTTCAGTTTCTTTCTGTACTGAGTTATCGTACGTCAGAATGCATTGAACCTCCAGAATTAGCCAATAATAATTGAGCATACTAAGCTACTGTATATGCATTTGATTATCATAGTGTACGCAAGGCTAACTCTTGTCAATTTTATTGAATTTCTCTGTTTACTGACTTATCATTAGTCAATATACATTGAACTGAGAGAATTAACTGATATCAATAATTACTATACCACATATGCATAGAGTAACTACAGTGGAACCTCTACATACAAAAGTCCCTACGTACGAAAAATCCAGGTTATGAAAGCAAAGACAAAGATTTTGTTGCTTCCGGGTACGAAAATAATTCAGGTTGCGAATGGGTGTATGTACTGTAAACTGAAATTCGCCCAGGCTGCCGAGAACAATTTTAAAACACCAACTCAGTAGACTCATCACCATCCTCCCGCTCTCCCATTGGTTCTTGATGATAGTCACCGCCGTAAGATTCTGCTCTCCCATTGGTCAGCATCTGTCCTATCATGCACCTACGTAAAGGTATCCCTTGACCATTTCGTCGTAACAGCTTTATCGCACACACCTGGAATTCATTCATTCACATAGATTTCGTTTGTTAACGTAAATTTGTGTTAGTGATTTCGCTTTCTTTGTACAGTGTTCCCCTCGTATTCGCGTTCTCCGGATTCGTGGACTCACACATTCGCGGATTTTTCTTTGGAACCTATCTAGAAATTATTCGCGGACGGACTTGCCCATTCGCGGAATTTTCCGACAAAAATAATCACTAATTAGTGTATTTTGATGTTTATTTTCATGACTAAATACATTTTTATGATACAAAAATGATTTACTAATTTTCAAATATTAATTTTGATTAATACTGTATTAGTAAGTTTAATAAGTTTAAATGATATCACATAATAAAAATAATAATTCTCTCTCTCTCTCTCTCTCTCTCTCTCTCTCTCTCTCTCTCTCTCTCTCTCTCTCTCTCTCTACTACAAAGATGTATGTTTTTTGTCTGATAAATAAATGATTTACTATTTTTCAAATAAATATTAATTAATTTATGCAGCAATAATATAATCAATTCATAAAGAAAGAAAATACCATAGTGAATTAGTAAGATTTTAGCTTATAGATTTAAAAAATTATGGAAGAATGAAGGAAATCCCAGTCAGATTCTTTCTCTAACTCCAGGTACTCAAAACTCAGATATACGTATCAAGGTAAGTGACCGAGGGGGAAGGAGCTGATTTGTTGCTGCCATCAAGTGCTCATGAAATTTCCACCCCCCCCCCCCCCCCCCTCCCCCCCCCCCTCTCTCTCTCTCCCTCTCTCCTCTCTCTCTCTCTCTCGTCCTCTCTCTCTCTCTCTCTCTCTCTCTCTCTCTCTTTTACTGAGATGAGAAGAATTTTTTATTTTTATGGTTACATATATGAGTAATATGTTTATTAATTGTTTATTAATATTTTCAAATAATAATAATAATAATAATAATAATAACTGTAATAATATAATAATAATAATAACTGTAATTACAAAAATCATATGTGAAAGTATTTACAAATACTACGATAATCTCTCTCTCTCTCTCTCTCTGCTCTCTCTCTCAAAGCGATGTATGTTTTTTGGATGATGATTTACTATTTTCAAATATCAATATTAATGTAAACAGCAATAATGTAAACATACATCGCTTTAAGAGAGAGAGAGAGATTATCGTAGTATTTGTAAAATACTTTCACATATGATTTTTGTAATTACAGTTATTATTATTATTATTATTACAGTTAATATTATTATTATTATTATTTGAAAATATTAATAAACATATAATAAACATATTACGCATATATGTACCATAAAAATCTCTCATCTCAGTAAAAGAGAGAGAGAGAGAGAGAGAGAGAGAGGTGGGGGGGGGAGGTGGAAATTTCATGAGCACTTGATGGCAGCAACAAATCAGCTCCTTCCCCCTCCGGTCACTTAACTTGATACGTATATCTGAGTTTTTAGTACCTGGATTAGAGAAAGATCTGACTGGGATTTCCTTCATTCTTCCATAATTTTTTAAATTTATAAGCTAAAATCTTACTAATTCACTATGGTATTTTCTTTCATGAATTGATATTATTGCTGCATAAATTAATATTAATATTTGAAAATAGTAAATCATTTATTTATCATACAAAAAACACATCTTAAAGCGATGTATGTTTTTTGGATGATGATTTACTAATTTTCAAATATCAATATTAATGTAAACAGCAATAATATAAATTCATTAAAGAAAATACTAAAGTGAATTAGCAAGATTTTAGTTTATAAATAAAAAGAATTATGTAAGAATAAAAGAAAATGCATTTAACCCCGTGTCTTGTTTTTGAACACGTAGCCAGCTTGGTTGGCTGGGTTCCAACTGTCAAATCCAGTGTTGCCATCTACGGATCATTGAAATTCTCTCTCTCTTTCTCTTTTGCTGATATGAGATAATTTCTATGGTACATGTGTATGTTTATTAATATTTTTGCATAATAATAATAATATAACTAATCTCAAAATTCACATGTGATAGTATTTTAAAGAAGTACAATAATCTATCCATTTCACTCTTTTAAATAAGGACAACCCTCTCTCTCTCTCCACACGAGATACTAGCATGCGCTAGTGGTAACTCTCGCCCTCTGTTTGGGCTGGAAGTGTATGTATAAGTATATCTTTAAGGACATTACTACATTTTATGGTAAAATAATAATATACAGTACTAGTTTACAAATAATATTACGTTTAATGAGATTAAACAGTAACAATAACATTCTCTCTCTCTCTCTCTCTCTCTCTCTCTCTCTCTCTCTCTCTCTCTCTCCATTATTATTCTCTCTGTCTCAGAAATAATTCATAATTTCACTCTTGAGGGTCAAATATATGATGTTGCCATTCATTGGTCTCTCTCTCTCTCTCTCTCTCTCTCTCTCTCTCTCTCTCTCTCTCTCTCTCTCTCTCTCTCTCTCTCTCTCTCTCTCTCTCTCTGTTATTTGCTGTAGGTATATATTTTTAATAGTAAAATGTTTAAGATGACTTTAAAATGATATTAATATATAACCTCAAAGATTAATGCAGTAATAGGTTAGTAATTTTAGGTATATTTGAAGTAGGATGTTATTAAAGGTATACATTAGGCATCTGAACTTTCAAGATAGGCAGTTATAAGCATTTTTAGTGGTGGTTTTAACTATTCGCGGGGGTGTCTTGTACACATCCCCCGCAAATACGGGGGGAACACTGTATACGTATTGTAAGTTACTTTATCGTGTTGTGTGTGAACTTAATTACTTACGTTATTAGCCATGGGTCCCAAGAATGTTGCTGAAGTTCATGGAAAGAAGAGGATGCTTTCTATGGAGACAAAGAGGGTGATAATTAAAAAGTATGAAGCAGGCATGCGGTTGAGTGTGATCGCTAAGGAATACGGGCGAAATCTGTTGACGATAGGCACCATCCTTAAGCAGAAGGAAGCCATCAAAGCATCTAGACCTTCCAAGGGCGTGACTGTTTTTTCCAACAAGAGGAGCCACGTGCATGATGAGATGGAGAGGCTGCTTCTTGTATGGATTAAGGACAAAGAAATCGCTGGCAATACAATAACCGAGATGGCAATCTGCCAGAAGGCCAGCGCCATTTTCGGTGATCTGAGTGCTCAGGCCGAAGACGACACAGAAGAAGGGACATCAAACGCAACCCCAGACTTCAAGGCTTCTCGGGGTTGGTTTGATAAATTTCGTAAACGGACTGGCATCCATTCAGTGGTGCGGCATGGGGAGGCTGTCAGCTCGAACACAAAAGCGGCCGAAGCCTTTATTAAGACATTCGACGAGATGACAATCAAGGAAGGCTACAGTTCTCTGCAAGTCTTCAACTGTGACGAGACTGTCCTTTTTTGGAAAAAAATGCCTCGTTGGACGTACATCACGGAGGAAGAGAAGAAGCTACTTGGTTATAAGCCTATGAAAGACAGGCTTACGCTCGCACTTTGTTCCAACGCCAGTGGGGAGTGTAAGGTGAAGCCCCTACTTGTTTATCATTCCGAGACTCCTCGAGCCTTCAAAGCCCACAAAGTGATAAAGGAGAAGCTTCTGGTGATGTAGAGGGCTAATGCGAAGCCTGGGTAACGAGACTTGTTCACCGAGTGGGTAAATCTGTGTTTTGGCCCGACAGTAAAGAAATTCTTGGAAGAGAAGCGCCTCCATCTGAAATGTCTGCTGGTGTTGGACAATGCCCCTGCTCACCCTCCTGTCCTCGAGGAAGATATCCTAGCGGAGTATTCTTTCATCAAGGTTCTTTATCTTCTGCCTAACACCACCCCTCTCCTCCAGCCCATGGTCCAGCAAGTGATATCGAACTTCAAGAAGCTGTATACAAAACATCTTTTCAAGAGATGTTTCAACATCACCGATACCACAAACCTCACCTTGTGTGAATTTTGGAAGGAGCATTTCAATATCGTCATATGCATCCGACTCATCGATCAAGCTTGGCAGGAGGTTTCGAGGTGAGCCTTGAATTCTTTGTGGAGGAAACTCTGGCCTGATGCCGTATCCGCCCGAGACTTCGAGGCATTCAATATAGGCAAAGCTGATGCAGATTCAAAAACAATTGACGATCCTGAAACTGTTTCGCAATCAGATCTTGACGAGATCGTTGCACTCGGCAAGTCCATGGGGCTGGTCGTCAACGAGGACGATATTAATACCTTCTCGAGGAGCACCAAGAGGAGCTTACGATGGATGACCTGAAGGAGTTGGAGGCCATGGAACATAATGTTGTTCAAGAAGAGTTCTCTAGCAGCAGCGAGGAGGAGGAGGAGGACCCTATGACAACGGCAGAAATTAAGGATGTTCTAGCTGCTTTTCATAAAGTGCAATCATTTGTAGAAAAGTGACACCCTGAAAAGGCTTGCACAGTTCGATGACATTTGCCTAAGTCGTTTTATAAATATTTTGAAAAGCAGGCAGAAGGAATCTTCCTTGGATAGTTATTTATTAACCCTCTTACGCCGGAGCCCTAAAATCAAAACGTCTCCCGTATGCCGGCCTGGTTTGGAGTGAGTGCGGAAGTGGAAAAAATAATTTTTTCAAAAAATTACAGCGCGCGTACTTTTGAAGATTAAGAGTTCATTTTTGGCTCCTTTTTTTGTCATTGCCTGAAGTTTAGAATGCAACCATCAGAAATGAAAAATAATATCATTATCATATGTAAATAATGCGATATATGGTAGCGAAAAAAAAAAATTCATACATAATTGTATTCAAATCACGCTGTGCAGAAAACGGTCAAAGCTAACCAGTTACTTTTTTTTGCGTTGTATTGTACACTAAATTGCGATCATTTTGATATATAATACATTGTAAAACAATAAAAGCAACACCGGAAAAATATTATCACAAAATGATGTACGAATTCGTAACGCGCGGACGCAAAAAAAATATTTTTTTCAAAAATTCACCGTAATTCTAAAAATGTTCTAGAGACTTCCAATTGTTTCAAAATTAAGACAAATGATTGAATATTACGATACTGTAAGAGTTTTAGATTAGAATTGCAGATTTCGACCATTTCGGACGAGTTAAATTTGACCGAATGTCGAAATTTTAATATATATATTTTTTCATATGCACATATTTCGAAGATGGAAAAAGCTACAACCTTCAATTATTTTTATTGTATTCTTCATGAATTTGCGCACATTTTGATATATGAAACTCTATAAAAAGGCTAATATGAAAAGGAGCAAATATTAGGATAATGCCATGTACGTATTTCGGAGACTTGCGGCCGCGAATCGGCGCGCGGAGTGAAGGTAAATATATTTTTCAAAAATTCACCATAAATCACAATATTGTTTTAGAGACTTCAAATTTGTTTCAAAATGAAGAGAAATGACGGAATATTACTAGGCCGTAAGAGTTTTAGCTTACAATTGCGTTTTCAACTATTTCGGTAGGAGTCCCAAATTTGAACAGACCGAACGTGGTTTTTTTTTCTTCATTTATCGTGATTTATATGCAAATATTTCAAAAAAGAGAAAAGCTACAACCTTCAATCATTTTTAGTTGTATTCTACATGAAATTGCGCACATTTTCATATATAAAACTTTATGTAACAGCTAATTTTAAATGGTGCAAACATTTCGACAATCGCACAAAAAAATTCCGATTTTTTCGGAAGAGTTACCGCGCGAACGTAATTTTTTTTTTTCATAAATTCCCCATAAATCGAAATATTGTGCTAGAGACTTCCAAGTCGTTGCAAAATGAAGGTAAATGATTGAATATTACTAGAATATAAGAGTTTTAGCTTACAATTGCGTTTTTTCGACCATTTCGGTAGAGTCAAGCTGACCGAAAGTTGAAATTTTTGCACTTAACGTTATTTATATGAAAATATTTCAAAACTGATAAAAGCTACAACCATGGGTTGTTTTTTTTTTGTATTGTGCATGAAATTGCGCACATTTCCATATATAAAACTTTATGTAACGGCAAATTTAAAAGGGTGCAAACATTAGGACAATCGCACGAAAAAATTTATCGGAAGAGTTATCGCACGAACGTAAGGAAAAAGTTTTTTCATAAATTCACCATAAATCGAAATATGCTAGAGACGTCCAATTTGTTGCAAAATGAAGGCAAATGATTGAATATTACTAGAATATAAGAGTTTTAGCTTACAATTGCGTTTCTCGACCATTTCTGTAGAGTCAAAGTTGACCGAAGGTTGTAATTTTTGCACTTATCGTTATTTATATGAAAATATTTCAAAATTGATAAAAGCTACAATCATGAGTATTTTTTAGTTGTATTGTGCATGAAATTGCGCACATTTTCATATATAATACTTCATGTAAAGGATAATTTAAAATGGTGCAATAATTATGTCAAAGTGACGAAATAATTTCCGAGATGTGTCACTGATACTTTTTAGTGCGATAAGAAAGAAATTCGCGCTTGCGCGCCTGCGTAGCGATTGTAAACAAAACAACGCCTTGATCCGTGAACTCCCAGCATCCCCCAAGGCGCGTGATACAAAAGTTTTCGGCTGGTAGGCCTATAAGTATTTTTCCGCGAATTTTTAAAAAAACTTTTTTTTGAGCCGACGTATGATACGTCCAATCGGCATACGGGAGACATTTTGACTCGACGTTTAATACGTCCAATCGGCGTAAGAGGGTTAAAGAGGCCTTTAGTAGTAAGCAAACAGGAAGATCCAAGTGATACAAAAAAACAGAAAATTGAAAGTGGGTAAAGAAACTGAAATTTAAAAAAAAACATAAAATTAAAAAAAGTTAAAAAAAAATTTAGAAATCAGAAAAAGGTAAAAAAAAAATTAAGTTAAGTAGTATATATGCTTATAAGTCACTAAATAGCGCGTGACAATATATTCAGCCAAGGCCACAGGAAAAATAAAAGAAGGCGTACCGAGCGCTTTCGTGTTATTTCAACATATTTTCGAGGTACAATGCTAAAAACACAGAGAACATCTAACAAAGTAAACATAAAAACTGAAAAAATTGAAAACAAGTATTCAAAGTCCGGTTAAAACTAGTACAGCAGATACAGAACAGTTCAACAGGTGATTAAAAAGAAACAACCTTACAAATCTCGTTAACAACAAATGGGTCCAGTTTGTACATACCCTGGCTTACATTCATTAAGTCACTGTGATATTTGATAAAAGCAGATTCAATAATATTCCTACGAGTTATATTATTACAATATAAAACAACTTTTGCCCCCTACCAATGAATCATGTGATTAAAATTATTAATATGTAAAAACAAAGCATTTACGGGGTTCCTTGCAAGAACTCCAAGTGTTTTTATCTCGGACAATCTGGGAAGGGACTGGACACCAGAATTAAAGAACACAGATATAGTGTGAGAACAGGACAAATGTCGAATGCTTTGTCTTTACACATTAATAATTTTAATCACATGATTCATTGGGAGGGGGCAAAAGTTTTATATTGTAATAATATAACTTGTAGGAATATTATATATATATATATATATATAGATATATATATATATAATATATTATAATATAAATATAATATATCTTATATATATACATACCTACCTCGAGATACAAAATTAATCCGTTCCGAGGCGCCTTTCGTATCATGAGGTTTTCGTATCTTGGACCACATTTTACATGTAAAATGGCTAATCCGTTCCAAGCCCTCCAAAAACACCCCAGTAAATTTCATAATAAAGGTAAATTGACCTATAAACAATGAAATACTACAACAATTTGGACCATTCAATACGTAACTTAATAATAAAAATGCAAAACCTGTAAATAAAGTGTATATTAGTGTACAAGAAATATTATTACTGTAACGTAAACTGTGGAAGCTTACCTTTCGAGTGAGGCTATCTCCGAAAGTGGCGGCAGAGGAGGAGGAGGACAAACGGCAGATACGTACACTTAACTTTACGAAACACATAAAAAAGTCAGAAAAACAAACTAAACTTTACAAAACACATTAACAAAAGTGTAACACTTAACTCTACAGAAAACTTAAAATAAAATTTATTTTGTCTTTTTTTGATTTTTACATTTCTTTTTACTTTTTTATACTTTATGTAATTTAAATTTCTTCGCCACCGAATGGATACCAGTCCATTTACGGAATTTTTCGAACCACCCATGAGAAGCCTTGAACTCTGGGGTTGCCGTTAATGTCCCCTCTCCGCTGTCGTCTTCGGCTTGGGCAATCAAATCGCCGAAAATAGCGCTGGCCTTCTGGCAGATTGCTGTCTTGGTTATTGTATCGCAAGCGATTTCTTTGTCCTCGATCCATACAAGAAGCAGCCTTTCCATTTCATTATGCACATGGCTCTTCTTGTTGGACAAAATAGTCATGCCCTTGGAAGGTGTAGCTGCTTTGATGGCTTCCTTCTGCTTAAGGATGGTGCCTATCGTCGATGGATTTCGGCCGTATTCCTTAGCGATCACACTCAACCGCAAACCAGCTTCATACTTTTTTATTATCTCCTTTTTGTCTCCATAGAAAGCATTCTCTTCTTTCTGTGAACTTCAGCAACTTTCTTGGGACCCATGACTATATGTACTGTACGTAATTAAGTTACGTATGTAGTATGTATACTAATTAGGTTCTCACAACACTATAAAGTAGCACAACGAAATCACTAACGAATTTACGATACTAAACGAAATCGTTGGACCGAACGAATGGCGCATGCGTACGATAAAGCTTCGGGTGCGAAGTGGCCGAGCGAAGGCACGCCACCACGTAAGATGCATGATGGGAGGGATGCTGTCCAATAGGAGAGAAGGATCTCATGGCTTGGCTAGCATCAGGAACCAAAGGGAGAGCAGGAGGATGGTGGCGTGTCTACTAGAACTAAGATGGCGGCGCGAGTTTCAAAATTGTTATCGGGCGAATCTCGGACTTTCAGAAACCTTTCGTATCTTGAAAACTTTTTGTATGTAGAGCAGTAAAATTTTTCGTGTCAGCTTTCGTATCTCGAGTTTTTCGTAAGTTGAGCCTTTCGTATCTCGAGGTACCACTGTATATATATATATATATCTAGGCAGGAGAAGGGCGCAGGAACAAATACACATCCATTTGATACATTTATTGCCAACGCGTTTCTTGACCCATGGTCACATCATCAGGACATTATATAAAAAGGAGCATCCGAGCACATAATTAAAAGAAACATATATAAAGAGCATAAGAAAACTTATGGAAACTAACTTAAACTTAAATACTGAATCACACTTAAATACATTTACACATTAAAAACCAAGAAAGCTTAAAATGATCCTTAAAAAACTAAACTCTAAAGAAAAAATAAAGGTAAAAACGAACTTAAAATGTAGAGCAAGGCGCACCTCTCAAAATGACAGAGACAAACACACTAAAAGAATACACAAGAACAGAAAAAGAAGGCTGACAAATATAAACAAACAAGCCAGTTATGCTATGAACAGGGGAACAGCCGATGATTGGCAATTTAACGTATGTACAATTCTTTTTATTAGTAGACTTTCCAAGAGAAGCAGTTCTCCAGGTTCCTTGACTTGGCAAATTATTTTGAAGTTGTCATATTTGATCGATGTCTTGCAACTTCTAGCTTGCGATCTTATATTGGAAAGTTCGGGATTAGACAATCTGCAGCCCGTACGATAACTCACGCCCATGTGAGAATCGGCCCTGACCTTGAGGAGACGTCGAGTTGAACCAACGTAATTCCCAGAACTACATCCGGGGCACTTGTACTCATATACAACGCCCGACGTCATCAAAGGACAGAGCCGATCCTTGAAGGGAAACAAAGAACCAATAGTTTTAGGATTTTTTGGAATTAATTTGATATTTAGAGCACCAATATGTTTTTCAATAATTTTAGCACACTGCTTGGCAAAGTTTTGATTGGTGGGTAAAAAAAAAAGCTTGCATATAGGTACGTTACATTTAGGTATTAAGGGTGCAAGTTTTTTATCAAGAACTTTTTTAATAACCTTAAGTACTAGATGGGCAGGGAAACAGTTGTTACGGAAGTACTGCTTAAGGAAGAGAATTTCAGAATGAAACAAGCCATTATGGAGGAGTTATGGAGTTCCATTTGACAACGTCTGTGTGTGTGAGAGAGAGAGAGAGAGAGAGAGAGAGAGAGAGAGAGAGAGAGAGAGAGAGAGAGAGAGAGAGGGTGTAATTGCTGTATGGATAGTTAACGACTGTATTGGTTGTTGGTGGGTTCTGGGCTGTCTGCTGGTGCCGTTGATTGTCAGAGTTCTGTGTTTTTAGTGAGTTTTCAGTCAGTCTTTGGTGACAGTAGTGTTGACAGCAGTTATTGGAGGAATTGAAAGTCAGTTGAGTTTTGTGTTATTGATTTGTTTTATTGATTTTTGTGTTGTTTGTGCAGTGGTCTTTTGTTGTTATATGTGAGGTTGTGTTCCTCGGTTGGTTGTTGTGTTGTTAGGTTGTGGTTATGTTCCTTGGTTGGTTGCTGTGTTGTTTAGTTGTGGTTGTGTTCCTTGATTGTTGTTGTGTTGTTGTTGTCCTTGGTCATTGTGTTGTTGGTTTGTAGTCCTTGGTGTTGTTGTGTTGGGTTGTGGTGTCGTGGTTCTTGGTTGTTGTTGTTGTTGGTGTCCCAGTGACCTTAACCAGCGGACAGCCCGTAGTAACTGGATTGATTGGTAAGTACATGTGTTTTGTGTAGTTGTAGGTCAATTGTCCTGTGTGTATGCTGTAGTGTGTAGAGGAAAGTGTGACTGGGGTGGATTTGGCAGCTAGAGTGATTAGGTTAATGTGGGGGGGGGATTTTGCCAGCTTGTTTTTCAGCTTGTGATCCCGCCACATTATTTTTTGGTGCCCGAACAGGGACTGTTGGTGCGGCAGCTGCAGGGCAATTGGGTAGTGAGTTGTGTGATTGGTGGATAAGTGAGGATGGAAGGGTTGAAGGAGATAGAGAGGCTGAAGGAGGAGTTGCGGTTGGCGAGGGAAGCTAAGGGAAGGTTGGAAGTGGAGAATGAGAGGTTGAGGGTAGAGTGTGAGAAGCAGAAGAGGGTGTTAGAGGAAATGAGAGGAATGCTAAGGAGTGCGAAAGTGGAAATGAAAGAAGAGGTGAAAGGAGCGGAAGAGAGAATGGTTGAGAAAATGGACGAAAAATTCGGGGTAATGATGAATGCAGTGCAAGAGATGATGCAGGAAATGATGAAGGGATTCGTGGGAGAGGGAGCTGTAGGAGGTAGGCCTACTGGGCCTTGTGACAGGCCAGGAGTGGTAAAGAAAGTGAAAGAGCGAGTGGATGAGAGTACGAGTGACGAAGGTGATTCAGTTGTGATAGGTAAGGGAAAGAAGGGGAAGACGCAGGATAAGGATAAACCTGAGGACAAGAATAAGAAAGTGGCTGAGGAAAAGAAGAAGACTAAGAGAAAGAAGGTTAGTAAGGGTGATGGACAGGATGAGACTAGGTCAGAATACATTGGGGAAAGGGCCGAGAGTGATTTGGATAGCGGTGAGTGGAAACAGGTAGGTAGAAAGAAGAAGGGTAAGAAGAGCATAGTTAGGGGTATGGACGTGAGTATGGAAGTGGATTCGCTGTATTCGGAAGAGGGAGAGAGGGGTCAGAATGGAAATAGTGGAAGTGAGAGTGAGAGTGAGTGGGAAGTACGAAATTCTGTGTATATGAGAGAGGTACCCCGATGTGCACAATACGAGGAATATAGTAGTAGGGATATAGGGGACTTTTTAAAAAAATATGAGTGGTATTGTGAGGCAAAGTATGGGGATAACAAGAGAGTCTGGGCAAGAGAGTTAGGTAGCTTTTTGATGGGGATTCTTGTTGAGTATGTATGGGGTGATGATGAGTGTAGGAAATGTGTCGTATGAGAGTGTAAAAGCTAGGATTGTAGAACAGGCAGAGGATAAAGAGTAGCGTTAGATATAGGAGAAAGCAAGATTTTGAAGAGGCAAGAATGAATGTTGGTGAGTTGTTGTCAATGTATGTCTGTAGGTTAGAAAATGAAAGAAAATGAAAGCGTTAAAGAAAAATCAGCCTAGCAGGTTGTGTTGTTACGAATTAGCAAACAAAAGAAGTTCATGGAGAGAGAGAGAGAGAGAGAGAGAGAGAGAGAGAGAGAGAGAGAGCTAGTGTTAAAATGCCTAAAACGTTTTGTGAATTAAGACAGTAACTCACTCGAAGTAAAGCTAAAACATATAACCAAAAAGTATAAAAGAATATTGCACACTCATTAATAAAGAAATATACATACATACATAGTAGTAAAATAAAGAATTAAAGAAGAGATAGTAAATAAGATAACAGTTGAAAAGTGTGTAGTACTGGCTAATTGGTGGCATATTACTGACTTTCCCTTTCCCATTATGTATTTGTTGAAGGATAGGTAAAGATTAAAACAGAAGAATCTTATTCTCAGGTGATATGAAGGAATAAATATGCATTCATAAACAAAATTAAATTTGACCTTTTATTGTATTTGTTGTTTTTATTAGTTTTTGCTCCTGTTTGTTTTTCTGTCTCTTAAGTCTCACTGTCTTGCATCATATGCTATTTGTTAAGTTTATGTATAGACATGCACACTTCATGTATGTGCACTGCCATTGTTTAGGGTACAGGATATGCCCAGAATATCTTGCCCAAGATTTATTTTCAACAACCAGCATTAAACATTTGAACATCGGGGTAAATGTTTTTCTTACTCATGACAAAAGTGGACCATGTTATTGATAAGCTCAGTATGCTTTGGTCTGTTTCTTCCTGCTGCTACTGGTTACTGATGTTAATGAGTGTGTGAGAAGAGATCTGGATAATATTAATGAAGCTTGACATCAGTGTTATTCACAGTGACTCCCTTCTTGAATACAAATGACAGCTATATAGAATAAGGCTGTTACTGCATATAGCATCCCATATTGGAAGATCATTGTTACCTGTGCATCAGAGTAGTGAGGCAGAACCTATATTGCATATATACTACTAGAGTATCTTTTGCAATGCTTTCATCACTGACAAACACGCTGCAGATTTTTGTGGACAGCATTGCTGACTTTTCAATTTACATTGTGTACAGAATATTGTGGAACATAGGTTAGTGCTAAAACTTTTGTTAACAGTGAGTGCTGTCCTGGGAGGAACTACTGTACATATTTTTGCGTGTGACTCACAGTAACTCATTTCAAAAGTGTATTTGCATAGTGAAGATGAAAGTTAACTAAAATAAGTATCAGTGAAAGTGTTACTTCAAAATTTTATAATTATCAAAAGCAAGAATGAGGTTGTAACTAAAGAAGTTTTTATGCAGTTTATGCTGTGACTGACTTTAACCTTACATTATGCATTTGTGTGTGCTTAGCCCTCATATTTGATATGCTGTAACATATACGTATATGGTTTTAGTTAGCTTTACTTGTTAACAGGATTTAATATCCCAGACAGTTTAGCAGTGTAAACTTTCACATGTTCTCACAGTATACCCATCAGTGTATAAATGCAAATGAAGACCTCTTCGTAAGGAATAATAAACAAGAAATGTGTTTTTAATTACTGAATTTGGAATTAGAATTGCAAGAAAAAATCTTAACAATATTCAAAATGTACTGTGCTCAACATAGGCTGTGTTCAGTGCAGGTGAAATCATCTAGTATAGTATCCCTTTTCCCCTTCCTTACCATCGTTGAGAGTTATCAGCTCTGATGATGACTTGAGAGAGCCATGGACTGTAAGACTTACTGGTTGGCACTGATTATGTTGAGAGTTTGGATGAGCAAATAGGTCCATTTTGAAGACAAAGGAAAGTTGGGATGTGCAGAGGAAAAGTTGACAAAAGGGGTAGCTATTACGGTTTGCTCTTGGAAGAAGTGAGATATCTCCTACCAGACATGTCTTATGTGTTCCAACATCCCATTGTATAGTTGTCAGTCCCATTAATCTGAAAATACTTTAAGTGCTTTGATAAACCTCCATCATATGATTATTGTAATACCTTTTTCAAATCATACACAGGTGCACAGGAGACACTTGATGTTCAACTTGTTAGGGTTGTCTGACTCTTCTTCCAGAACATCATGTTCCAAAGCATGCTCTTGCTCATTTGCCATTGACTCATAAGTCAGTCTACTCACCATGCCTCAAAAATGCTCAACAACATCCTCTTCCTCCCCTCCTCAATCCTGAACCCCAGGCAATAACCAGAGGATGCTACATACATATGCTTACAATTGAAGGGAAGTCGGTGAAATCATTAACAAATTCAGGTCATATCTGCTTCTACACTGTTTAACATTGGCAGATATTGCTGATCCTATGTGCTCACAATATAATTGCATCCTTGATGAGGGATTAGAGTATTATCCATTATTAGAAGGAATCAGCTTGGAATTACATTCAATTTCTGGTAAATATAGTTCTCTGTAACATTCTATAAATTTCAAAGTTTATTAGACTTGTTAAAGCTATTGACCCCTAGATTTTCAGTGGGCATTTTTAACCTTTTAAAACACTAATTTATTAAACAAAGAATTATCCAGGGCCTTGTAAGCACTGATTGCACAGGATTTTAGAAGTTTTGTTTTACCATTGTTCAATGCTTATCTTTTTTTTTCTTTTTTTATACAAAGGCACTCATTCTGCCTCACATTTACTATATTAAAATTTTCATTAGTTACTGTATTTGAATGGTATTGAATTAACCTATGCCATTGGAGCTATTTAGACTGTCAATATAGCAATACCTTGTGATTGTATTGGTCCTCAGAGTAATTTAATTAGACCTTAAGTCATATTTCACAAAGGTTATCACAGCTCAATCCTAAAAGATGTGTTCATAAATGGAAGGTTAAAACTTGGGGAAGTTGAAAATTGAAAGCATTGGAGGCTTTGGGGGATAATTGTTGTGGTAGTTATACTAGGTAGCTTCCTTTAAACCAGTGTGGCTTGGTGGGAGGAGACCCAGTGAAATGGATGAAAAACAAAGGTAGATTGATGAACTTAAGAACAAACGGATGATGCAGGGAAGCTTCAGCATTCTCATCAGTGTAATGTGCAAGCTGTATGGTCCCTTCTGGGGAGTCAGATATTTGTCCAAAGTCATCCTTTGTCAGTATTCGAAGGTATCAGAAATGCATGCTTGATTACTTTGAAGACTGTCGATAATGTAAAACCTGGAATGATGATGAATACAAACATAATGACAGTTTTCATAGGTGATGAAATAGTCCTTCCAAAATTTCCATTACGTAGTGATGCACACAGATTTATTAGGGGGTATGGAAATGGAAGTAAATGTACTCTTAACATTCATGGTACTGATGATCAAACATTCACCGCATTTTGTTATGGTTGTACATCCAATATACACCTGAGTTATAATTATGTATTTAACCACTTTTTAGGATTAGAATGAGTAAAAACCTTTTTGTTCTCTGGCTTTAGCATTTTAAAAAGTTGATTAATATCTTTATTCTCACTGGTTTTCAGATGTGCTTTAGATCTCTCTGAAGCATATAAGAAATTGTAAATTTTATTTATTGGTAGATGCCAAACTGACTCTTTAGTTTATTCCCCTTGTTTTTCTTATTTCAGAGGAGCACAGAAAGAAACTGGCGGAAGATTATGAAAAAAGAAAATCTTCTGATCAAGAGAGTCGCACTGAAGAGGAGACACCTGAAGCTGGTGCTTCGACATCACAAGAAAATTTCATCGAGAAGCTCGATGAAGATGACAAAAAAGCCTATGAAAATCTAATGAAAAGATTAGACCAACTGGAAATGGAAGAAGATGATGAGTAAGTAAATTGTTTTTCCACTTTCTTGAGTTTTTTTATAACATTTAGGATTTTCAATGTCGTTTTGGTTGTTTATTATAGCATTGAATATCGGCTACTTTTGCTAAAACAATCAGATCTGATCTTATGAAATACAGTAGCTATCATCAGATTTAATTTAGTTTACATTTCAATAATGCAGTGGTTCTTGAACATATGTTTGTTCTGGCCCCAGCTGGGATTTGTTAAGTTTAATTGTAAACACAATAATTTTTCAAAATTCTTGTAAATTGTAGTGTTATTTTTTGTATTACTGTATTTCATTTGAAAGTAGATAAACTTTAGTTTGTACCGACTAATATTGAAAATGTTATGTGTACAGATACTATGCACCCTGCTTACAAACATTCAAGTTACAAAAATTTAGAGATATGAACAAACATATCATAAATTAAAGTTGTGTTTGGAGTGCTCCCCTTTGGCACCTGTAAGTTCAGATTTTGTTCTGCATTCCTATTCAGCTTAGTTACTATTTTTGCCACTACCCACACTGCACTGCATGTAGCCCATGCCAACCTACTGCCTTAGGCTCTTGTATCTACACTAGTGGTAAGATATTTTCTGTTTTGCTCCAAGCTATTCCTGTAATTTTATTGTGAAATATGTAGCCCATTCTTTATCTATCACAACTAAAGACAAGTGTAAGGCAAGTGAAGATAGTGGCAGTGATAAAAGCAGCAAGGTATCCCTGTGGAAACTAAGTTGTCAATTATAAAGAAATTAGATAGTGGTGAAAAAATAGTGGATATAGCATGTGAGTATAATATGAAAGGTTCAACTGATGGCTCAGTCTTTAAGAACAAAGAGTGGATTACAGAACATGTGAAAAGTACTGTCATAAGCAGTCAACAGTTATAATCAAGAGAAGAAGAAAGCTGGTAGAAGAAATGGTAAAACTTCTGGGTATCTGGATGGAACACCAGAGACAAAGGTCTGTACCTCTTAGCCTCATGCTGATTCAGGAAAAGGCTAAAAGCCTTTTTGAGCATGTGAAGGCTAAGGAGGGTGAAAGTGCTGCAGTTGAAACATTTAAAACTTTAAAAAATTTGCTAACTTGCATCACGTGTCCGTGAGTGGTGAGGCAGTGATTTGACACAGCAGCAGCCAAAAAATTAACCAAGATTCACAAGGAATTCATTGACAAAAAAGGTTATAGCACTTAGCAAGTGTTTAATATTAATGAGACAGGTCTATTCTGGAAAAATAAATGCCAGAAAGATATACATCAACCGTGTAGAGAAGACAATGCTGGGATAGAAGGCAGCTCTAACCTTACTGACGGGTGACAGGGTTGGGAGACTTCAAGCTAAAACCGCTCTTTGTGTACCGTGCTGTAAATCCACAGGGACTCAAAAATATCACAAAGAGCCCTCCATCCATAATCTTGATGTCCAGTAACAAAGCCAGGGTAATTTATGCTATATTTGAAGACTGGTTTTTCCATCACTTTGTTCCTGAAGTCAGGCTATACTGCTGCGAGAATGGGATTCCTTTGAAGATTCTCTTAATCTTGGATAATGCCCTTGGCACCCACCACACTTAGATGATTTCCATCCAGGTGTGAAAATTGTGTACTTACCCCCAATACAACTTCACTCCTTCAGCCAATGGATCAAGGCATAATTGCCAATTTCAAGAAATATTACCCCCATCATACTCATAGGCAAGCGTTGAAGGAAGGGAATGACCCTGGTGGACCTTACATGACTTTTGGAAGGGATATAACATTTATAATTGTATCAATAACATTGGTGCTGCATGGTGTGAAGCAAGTGGGATCAACATGGATGGAGCATGGAAGGTTTTATGCCCACAGTTTGTCAACAACTTCAGAGGATTTAATCATGAAGAGGACGCAAAGGGAATCGTTAACAGTCACATATACATAGGTGAAAAGCTACAGCTTGACTTTGGTAAAGAGGACTTTGAAGAGCTGTTTGAGTCTCATTCAGATGAATGAAGATTTAATGGAGCCAGAAGAACATGAAGAAGTAGTAGTTCTTCCTTTAGAGAAGTTTGAAACGAAGTTGATGGCTGATGGGTTTTCTCTTATAGAGATAACTTTAACTATTTTTAAGAATCAAGACCTAAATGCTGGGAGATTCTCAAAATTAGCAACAATCGTTAGCGATGCTATCCAGTGTTATCGTCTCATATATCATATATGGCAAAAAGAGAAGAAAAACAATGCAAACTTCTTTAGACCAATTCTTCAAAACAGGAACTGCATATAAAAGAATTTAAAAACTGGAATTAATTATAAGAAAATATTTATGAGGATAACATGTAAAATCTACTTTTGTTAATTGCAGTAAGGGGAAATTGTCATCAATCAAGGAATTTAAATAAAAATAGGGTCATGCAAGCTGTCTGATTTTGCTTAAGCTGAAATTATAATCCATACATAAATTTGTGTTTCCAAATCAATCAACAAAATGCTGGTTTCCAGAAAAATAAAAAGGTATTGTGTTGTATGTGTCAGTCAACAAATACCTGTATTCCATGTCCACTCCCATGAATTCGGTAGCACTTATCATTAGTTGAAAATTGTCAGATTTTAATGAGTACTAGTATATTTGTTGGTGTATAAGATACTTTTCTCAAAATACCTGCCAAAGAAAACTCTTGGTGTGTACAAGCAGTCTCACTTGCAAACTTGAATACAAACTGGTCTGTTCTCTTGAAATAGAATTACACTCAAAAGACATAAAAGCCATGCGATGAAATATATTGCTCTGTGTTCAGGAACTTTATTTTCCAATATGTAGTTATATAAAAGATGTAATACACTGTAATAAAAAGCAAATTCAAACACAGTAAATTCAGTCTTGGGAATATTTTACCAGATTTTATTATTAGTAGCTAATTGTCAGTAACTATTACTGAAAGTAACAATACATTACTCTTTTTTATGGAAATGTCAAAACATAAAGGCTTGTATATATTATCTACAACATAATCCGCTAATATCAATACTGTAGTTTGAAACCGTAGTCAGTCATTATGATTCTACTGACTGTAGATATTAGTAATAGTCCCTAAGGGGACATTAGCCTATATACTAGTTTTCTTTGCTTCATACAGATGTAATTAACCATAATTGTTTTGTGTATTACCTACCTGATAAGCAAATAGCTTCATCATTTGTTAAATGTAATCATTATGAATATGTCATTATGGCTGTACTCGGCATTGCTTTTCATTATCTTACATCAATATTCCACTTTCCCTTCCATTGCTACATCACTGCTCCAGTGCTCATCACACTGAATGAGTGAGCTCATTTATTGCCACAGATAATCATAGCATTGCTGCCTTATATTTTTCCACTATTTCTGATTGAGAGCAGTTAATAAATGAACCCACATATCAATTTGGCAACCATCTAGACCTTTTATTCACAAATGTTGTGGAATTGTATCTTTTGGAGTAGGTTTGCTTATGGGCTGATCTGATCATATTAGAGTAAGGTTAATGTGGAGATGGATCAGATTATTCTCATGTTAACTTTTTAAGAAACGTATACTTGAAAACCAAGGCTAGTTGGGATGGTATTCTTATTGAGCTCAGTTGGAGTGATGTTTAAAGGAAATCAGAATATTATCAAGTGTTTAAATGATCATCTTAACACTATTATCTAGAGGAGAATTCCTTCCAAAATCCTCAAGTTTCGGCATAAAGATAAGCCACGGTTTAATGCTGCATGTCGGCTTGCCTGCCATGAAAAACAAGAAGCTTATCATTTATGGAGGAACAATTGAGCTAAAAATTTTTGGCATAATTAGATTGAACTTGGAAATCAAGCTCAGGTTTTCTATAAGAAAACCAAGAGATTATATTGAGAGTGTGAAGATCTACCCCTCAGTTACCACTGGGTGTACTGATTGAAGTGCTGTATATGACCCTAAATGGATTCTGGAATTCTTGGCTCATGTCTTTGTGACAAAAGTGTGGTGACTCCTTGATGCTGCCTGGCATGCTTTCCAGAGCCTAAGTTGTATTCAATGGTCTTCAGAGCTAGAGAAGTCAAACCCTTTCTTCTGGGGCTTGACAGTTTCAGCAGCATAGACCCTAACAGGATTTTTCCCATGTATTGTAGTAGGACTGCTGATTTCATAGCTTCCAAGATACTATGTACTATTTTCAGAAGTTTTTATTCTGTTTGGAGGAAAGGAAATATTGTTCATTACCAATGCAAATAAGTGTGCCCTCATGCCTGTTACAAACCGACTAGAGAGGTCTGCTCCAAGTTCGATATTATGATAAACAAAAAGAATTCAACACCAACAGTTGAAACTGGGGATACGAATATAGAAAGATACACAAACACAACAAAGGTTTATTTACAAGCTTACTAACAAAGATAAATGCAGAATGGTATCTCCTGTTTACATAAAAAAGGCAAAATCTTACAATGTGTGAACTGGGGAAGAAGTGAGGTAATTCAAATACTTGCTGGCCAATTTTGAGACTCGAAGCGATGGCTTCACAAAAGGAGAATTGACTCCGTATTGCAGAAAATAATGTCTATTCTTGATACTCGAAGGGCAGGAACTTCTCTAAACCTCTTGCAGAACGTTTCTTCTCTGAAGTCTTGCTCTACGTCGAAATGCCTCGGTCGTCCTCTCCAGATGACGACTTGACCAGAATTCAACCAACTCTCGAGCAACTTTTCCTCTCTGATCCTGCGTTGGTTCCTTCTTCTCTTATCTCTCTCTGACGATCTCTGCTGCTGATCTCTCACTGATAATCTGATCTGTGGCTCTTACTGATGATCTGCTTCCTCCTATTTCGTCAGTCGTATTTATACGGTGACCTGGGGGCGTGGCCTACGGGGAAGGCGGAGCACGAAGTCACAGGCTCCCGAGATTACTAGAACTTCTTAGAAGGATCTGGACGAAGTATTACATCAGAAATCGCGGCGTTTCTCACATCACTTCGGCACCTGTTTCGTTCCCCAATACGCCCGACGATTCCAGAACAATCACGAGAACAAGCGCCTCCAATACATGCGCGAATGCCTCCTTGCTGCAGAACTTCTCAAAGATGCGTTTTCCTTTCCTTTTTCTTTCTTTGCTATAAAGCAATTACCATTACAATGCCCCTTAGAATATACAGTAGGATTATTTCAGTTACCCTTGTTTTATTGAAGGTTTTTGAGAACATGCTCTCCATTGTCTTTTAGGTTTTTTGGCAATAATAACTTGCTATTAGCATTATAGTTTGGGTTTTGTAAAGCTTTTAGTTCTTCCAATGCTCTATTGTCAATATCATCTTGCAGAGTGTTTATGATGAGGGGGCAGAGGCATGCATGGTCATTTTAGTTGTTCATACGCAAACAAAAATTCGGTCTTAACCATAGGATAATTTCTATCACCTAGCTGGATCCAGTTCAATTGCAGATGAAAGCAAGGAATCTTGTGAGATCTGGCAACACGAGTGTATATCGGGTGAAGAGTGGTCAAGGATCATGCCACAGCATCAGTCTTTCTTTAAACTGCCTGGACGAGAGTTGTGGTTGACTTCTCTCAGCCTTTACCCGGTTCATTGGCCGTTTCGCTTGTGTTTGAGTATGTGTGTGTGTGTGTGTGCTGTTATTATGGCTTCTTCTGCTCCTTCTCAGCCTCGTCAACGTGTGTGCCCCTGAACTCCAGGTTTTCCATGTTTTCGTTTTTTGGCTTCGGCTGCAACCGACACACACGTCACTTGTAGTAGGTGCCGCTCTAACGTTTGTGCAATAACGAATCCCTGCACAGAGTGCTGTGCATGGCCTAGAGAGCAGTGGAAGTTATTTTATAGTAAGAGGCAGCATCATAGGGTTTCTACTCTTCCTTCATGGGAGGGTTTTTCTCCTCTTCTTCCCGATGCTTCGTCTCCTGCTGCTGTCACACCCCATGCTAGTGTTGTGCCTTTGTCCCCTTCCTTTTCTTCCACCGATTCGTCGTTGGAAGTATCATGAGGTCCTCAGGCTGATTTATGTAATGTCGCCCCTTCTTCCTCGGAAGTTAATTTGATTCCCGAGAGGGAGGAGGCTTTTTCATGAGTGTCTTTTATTTCAGTGTCGGAGGTGTCCAAAATGGCGGCACTTTGGGGGACGCTTGGTCAATGGAGTCCACCCTCCTTGGAGGGTTTGCTGATGCACTTCATGGATGCTTGCTAACCCCCTCCTCATGCTGTCCAGGCCATCCCCCCCCTCCTCCTGGCCTCGTCTTCGTAGGTAGCCAAGGTCAGCCATTTTGTATTGCTCAGCCAGTGACGATTGCCACTTCTTCGAGTCAAGAGGGAAGCTGTGGCATCAGCCCTGCTAGTGACGTCATAGGGTCAGTCATTTTGTATCCCTCCGCCAGTGGCATCTGCTTCCGTTTGGATCGAGGGGAAGCCTTGACGTCATTGCCGCTTATGATGTCACTTCCATCGATGATGTCCCTCCCAGTCGTCTCTGCCATCCAGTTCGCTGCATCTCCCTTCCATGTTGTTGGCCCCTTCTCTTGCTGATCTGTCTGAGGCTTTATGCCAGGCGGTTCTTAAGAGATTGGACTGTGTTTTAGAAGATAAGTTTGCTGCCATGTCGGCTGGGAGGACTGGAAGCAAGCATGTTGCATCTCCCCCGCCTCCAGCGAAAAGATTGCGTAAGGAGCCAGTGCTGTCTTCCCCATCTCTGCCGCGTCGGCGTATCAAGCGTTGGAAGGTTAAGGACTTTGCCCTTTCTTCGTTTGCGATTGAGGGGCAGCACGCCCGTGTTCCCCAAGTGTTGGTGTTTCTGAGAGTGTTAGTGTATCTTCCCCTGTGCAGTCTGTAATGGCTGCTTTGTCCTCTGCATCGAGTCGAGAGTGTGTTGCAACCTCCCTCGTTCCTGCTCATGTTGCAGGTGCTTCCGCTTCTCCTTCTCCAGGGCTTATTTGTCACCGTAAGGATCTCAAGGCACCTGTCAAGAGGTTGAAGGTTGTGAGCGTGGAGTTGGTGCAGCAGGAGTGTTTGCCTGCCCCTCTCCCTGGTACTTCCAGGAGTTTGACTCCGAGGGATTTTCATTCTATTTTGAGTGTTCTGGATTCCCTACCAACAAACGTTCGTACATCTGCCCCACATGTGCTCATACGCAGCCATGTTAGAGGTTATCTGTTGGGAGAGTGCGTAGTGATGTCCCTAGAGTTGTGGTTGGTTCGAATTTCAGAGCGCTCTCTCTCTCTCTCTCTCTCTCTCTCTCTCTCTCTCTCTCTTGTAATTAACGTTTGTCCATCATCGGGACGGGATTGCTAAGTGCAATGGTCTGTGTCGGATGGATTCACGCTATTTATTGCATTCAAGTGGTTTGAGGAGATAGGTACCTCACTTTTCATTGGGGAATACCTGTGGCATCACGAACGATGTCATGAGAGGGCCGGCTGCTGATTGGCTATCCTCTTTGTGGGCGGAGCCTCATCCTTATTGGTGATGATGGAGGTCCCCTCGAAGGGCGGGCTACTAGGCTGTCCTCGGGGACATCCCTAGTAACCCTGAGGGTGATCAAAGCTCAGGCTCTTGCCCTGAGGATGACCTAGTAGCACGCCTTTCAAGGGGGGCCTCCACCATCACCAATAAGGATGAAGCTCCGCCCACAAAGAGGACAGCCAATCAGCAGCCGGCCCTCTGATGACATCGCTCGTGACATCACAGATATTGCCCAATAAAAAGTGAGGTACCTGTCTCCTCCACTCGAATGCAATAAATAGCATGAATCCATCTGACACAGACTATTGCACTTAGCAATCCCATCCCGATGATGGACAAACGAGGTGGCCGAAACATGTAGACGCCTGTAGGAAAAACCTGTAAAGAAGAAAAAGCATAAGGAATACCGGATAGACCCCTGACGACTATGGCTTGTTCCCGACCTACAAGACACACCTGTAGTACAGAGGTACCTCGAGATACGAAAGGCTCAACTTACGAAAAACTCGAGATACGAAAGCCAATGCGAAAAATTTAACGGGTCTACATACGAAAAGTTTTCAAGATACGAAAGGTTTCTGAAAGTCCGAGATTTGCCCGATAACAATTTTGAAACTCGCGCTTCGCGCCGCCATTTTAGTTCTAGTAGACTCGCCACCATCCTCCTGATGCTAGCCACCGCCATGAGATCCTTCTCTCCTATTGGACAGCATCCCTCCCATCATGCATCTTATACGTACGTACGTGGTGGTGTCCCTACCCCGGCCACCTCGTACCAGAATCTTTATCGTACGCATGCAGCATTCGTTCGGTCCAACGATTTCGTTTAGTAACGTAAATTCGTTAGTGATTTCGTTGTGCTACTTTATTGTGTTGTGTGAGAACCTAATTAGTATACGTACTACATAACTTAATTACGTACAGTATAGTCATGGGTCCCAAGAAAGTTGCTGAAGTTCACAGAAAGAAGAGAATGCTTTCTATGGAGACAAAAATGGAGATAATAAAAAAGTGTGAAGCTGGCTTCTGGTTGAGTGTGATCGCTAAGGAATACGGCTGAAATTCCGTCAACGATAGGCACCATCGTTAAGCAGAAGGAAGCCATCAAAGCAGCTACACCTTCCAAGGGCGTGACTATTTTGTCCAACAAGAGGAGCCATGTGCATAATGAAATGGAAAGGCTGCTTTTTGTATGGATTGAGGACAAAGAAATCGATGGCGATACGATAACCCAGACGGCAATCTGCCAGAAGGCCATCGCTATTTTCGGCGATTTGATTGCCCAAGCCGAAAACGACGGCGGAGAGGGGACATCAACGGCAACCCCAGAGTTCAAGGCTTCTCATGGGTGGTTCGAAAAATTCCGTAAACGGACTGGCATCCATTCGGTGGTGAAGAAATTGAAATTACGTAAAGTATAAAAAAGTAAAAAGAAATGTAAAAATCAAAAAAAGAAAATAAATTTTATTTTAAGTTTTTTGTAAAGTTAAGTGTTACAGTTTTGTTAATGTGTTTTGTAAAGTTTAGTTTGTTTTTCTGATATTTTTTTATGTGTTTCGTAAAGTTAAGTGTGCGTATCTGCCGTTTGTCCTCCTCCTCCTCTGCCACCACTTTCGGAGATAGCCTCACTTGAAAGGTCAGCTTCCACATTTTATGTACAGTAATATTTCTTGTTACCATGTACACTAATATACACTTTATTTACAGGTTTTGCATTTTTGTTATTAATTTAGGTATTGAATGGTCCAAATTGTTGTAGTATTTCATTGTTTATAGGTCAATTTAGCTTTATTATGAAATTTACTGGGGTGTTTTTGGAGGGCTTGGAACGGATTAGCCATTTTACATGTAAAATGTGGTCCAAGATACGAAAACCTCATGATACGAAGGGCGCCTCGGAACGGATTAATTTGTATCTCGAGGTACTACTGTATACCTGTTAAAGACACCAACCTGTCCCTGATACCCCGTTGCCTTTGGTAACACCGACCTGAAATTCCATTGACGACCTACAGCACGATGAATATTGGACAGCATGCCAGAAAGACAAATCGTAAGGAGAATTGAAAGAATTTTGTATAGAATTAATTGTGTGAATTCTGCCATTATTTTTAATATTATTAGTATTTTAATATTAGTAGTATTATTATTTTAAAATATTTATATTATTATTTGAAAATATTAATAAACATAGTACCTACATGTTCCATAAAAATGCTCTCATTTCAGTAAAAGAGAGAGAGATAAATTATTATTTTTATTATTTAATGTTATTTGATTTTCACATAAAAGCTTGAAAACTTATAAATTACAAAAAATTGAACAAACACTTTTGCAGGGTTTCTCCAGAATTTGAAAATGTTGCATTTGTATACCTGTGTCTGTGAATTACTTGTGTATGATAATTAGTTAGGTTCCAATGAAAAGTTTGCTCTATTGTGAATTTGTGCATCTCAAATCGTGTAAGATTGAGTTATTACTGAACGCCTTAGCAAAAAGACAGAATCAGATCCCGACTGTACGTCCCTAGCAGCTACAGCCTCAAGTCGTCGGCTGAGTTTTTAGAAGCAATTCAAGACTCCCTTGGCTCTGGCACTGTTGCTTCCTTAGATGTCGAGTCTTTATTCACAAACGTGCCAGTTGATGAAAACATTGATTTGATCCTCGATTGTGTCTACTGGGATTCATTGACACTCCCCGGGGTTATTCCTGAGACTTCCTTTTATGCTCTCTGGATATCTGCACGAAGAGGGCCCCTTTCTTCACCAAAGAGGGCACATGTATGGGCAGAAGGATGACTTTGCTATGGGCTCCCCATTAGGAGTACTGTTTGCAAATTTCTACACGGGCATCATGGAAGAGAGGGTCTTCGAGCGGATCCAGCAGCCCCTGGAAATATGCAAGATATTTACATCGACAACATCTTCGTAAGCAGACAGTGAGGATGAATTTGCAGCCCTTTGTAGCATATTCAAACTGTGCAGCATGCTGAATTACATATACGCACTGTGGAATTCAGTACTAATGATCGGCTCCCCTTCCTCGATACCAAGACAGAAGACTGCCTTTGTACCTCTTGTCTACACAAAGGAAACGAACCTAGGGATGTGCCTCAACAGAAACAGGGAGTTCCCAATGCTCCACTTGGCTGGACACACACAAAATTGGACAGATCCTCCTAGGTACTCGTCACCAACTGGTATCCCTATGGGCTTATTAATAATGTAATCAAGACAGAACTCGACAAATGGTACTCTGACAGCAGTGGCTCAGAGTAGACAGTCTACTCTGACCCACTGCCGTGATCATACTCAGATGATACCGAGGGGAACGTTGGCCACTACAAGAATTTGACTAAATCCAACATTGACTTATGTCTTGATTTATTTATTTACGTTCTGTAATAAATAAATCTTAATTGAACAATATCTCTGAAATTGACTCCTCCTGATGAATCATATCGGCACAATACTCACCAGTTGTAATAGCAAAGAGAAAGCAGTTTATCAGAAAAATAGAGAAGACTATTTACAAATTAAATGCAGCTGATGCAGCAATATCTTTCAGTAATAATACTAATAATAATAATTTCAAAAATATTTTAACTAAAAATTTATTTTATTAGACTATGGTTTTCAGTACAGTCTATGATATGATTTACAGTACAGTTGTTTGATCCTGATGTTGCAATTTTTTTTTTTTTTTTTTTCAGGTCTGGTGGTAGTCAAGACGCAGATGACTATGACAGATACATAAGGCACTCTGAAACTGCGGAGGAAATCTATTCTGCTGATGATGGTGCTGAGCATGCAACTGGCACTGAGGATACAGAACTAAGTGCATCTGGTACCCCTGTCTTGTACAAACGAAATAAACGGCGTGTCTCATGGGCTGATGATACAAGACCACTGTTCACCATTATCCCAGATGACAATAGTGAGAGTACTTATCGCATAAAATATACAACAAAGCAGTTGTCCCTACCCCTTATTGAATGGGATCCAGCATCTGCTCGAGACACCCCAGAAGAAAATATTGATCAGACTGACTCCTCCTCGGCTGTCATTCAGAGTCCTTCAGAATTGTATAAAACGTTTGGGGAAAGACGACGGTCATCCCTGCCAGATCCTCCCCCACGAGGCATCCTCAAGAAAACTCATTCATCCACAGGTAAGTTCCAGTTTAGACCAGTAGTTGTAGCTTATATAGTATGGTTATTGTTGCATGACAGTTTCTTAAGAAATTTTTTTTATAAGTTATTCCTTTTGGGATTTTGCATATTATTGTTTTGTTCCTATTTAGCTATTTTATTGAGATTTGTAGCTAACATTATAGTTCTTTTGAAGCATAAGATTGACTTAAACTAACTTGGGCAGAAACATCATATAGAAAGGAAAAATAGTAATCTATTTTTCATTTTTCATATCTGCCAATCATATATCTACCAATCATTATTATTTTGATAGCGCAGTCACTTTCTCATCCTCAAGGAGTACCCTTTCCATGGTCTATCCAGCAGAACTCCATGGTGACCAGACTAATGTCAAAGAATTCTCTTAACTGGTCTTATGGCCGGGTATGTGTTGAAATGATAAACACTATAACATGTGATAGAGTGTAAATGGACTCAGGATAATAGGGCCCTTTCTATTATCTTCAGTGAATGCTATTACCCAGTTTTCCTCCTATGCCAAAACTGCAAGAAGAAGAAATGGTTATGCGCATACGCACTGTGATAATTTATATATGATCAAAATCCGATCAAGACACAATTCCCTTTCTGGTCAGTCAAGAAACCAGAGCTTAGAAAAGTCAATTCTTTGCTTATTGATTCAGCTAAGTGCATAGTTTTAAGTTCTAGTTTGAAAAATTTTAAACTGTTGAACAATGGTTTATTGTGAGTAAAAAGCCGCAGTCGGCTTTTTTCGTTGACGTTTTTTACAATTTATGATCGTTAGGCTAAGTCCGTGAATTTCGGTCTTCACTTGTCCATTAATTTCATTACCAAGGTCCATGAAAACATATAAGTTGAAAGCTAAGTGTACAATTTTTAAGTTTCAGTTAAAAATATTGTTAGTTTATAATATGAAACAATGACTTTAGTGTGAGTGAAAAACAGTAAACAGTTGTTTTTTCGCAAGTACTCGTCGGCGCTAGCGATTTAGGATTGTTAGCACCAAGAGTTTCATTCTTCGCTTATTGATTTCATTACCGAAGTTCATAGAAACTTCCAACTTGAAAGTTTTGTATGTAATTTCAGGTTCCATAAAAGTATTTTAGTTTAGACCATGGAACAATGGTTTTAATGTGCATGTAAAGCCATAAACCAACTTTTTCATCAGTACACATCAGCACTTCTTAGAATTTGCAATCGTTAGCTGTTTGTAGAAGCAGAAGTTGTTTTGAAGAATTTATCATTCTATTTGTTAGTTTAATCTAAAGAAACAATCCACAATTATTATTAATGATGGATAATCTGGTCAGATAACGATGTTGGCAATAGATTACCGGGCAGTAGCCTACAATCTACGTCAATTCAGTGAGAATATGTTGGCTAGATTGTAGTAGATATTGTCTGTAGCCTGTAATGTAGGATTATGTATCCTTAAGGGTAAGCAAAATATAGCTTGGATTAAGCATTAACCTGAATTAAGGTAAGTTTTGGGGACATATCATGTTAGACTATTGCTAGGCCTAGGCAGGAGCCTAAGTTTACACCAGACTTTAGGATTAGATAAAAGGCTACAGACATTTTCCCCATTTATATAACCTGTATATTTAACTGTAGGCTATCAGTTGCATACCTTTAAAAGGGAATTAAATAATCTACATTAATTTGAAAAATAACATAGGCTAGGTGATAGAGGCTAGCCTAGCTTTAGCAGACCTAAAACAATTAATTAGAACTAGACAATAACCTATACGTGATAACTTATCTATAAAGTTTCACATTAGTAATTTGCTGTTTTATACATGTTACATGGGTCACAATGACCCTGTTTTAACTAAAAGGAGAAAATTCCTAAGCTGGTAACATGACCTACCTTCGATGTCCCCATTGCCTTCCCTCTCTGCATAGCTGAAATCAGTCATTAAATCTTAGGCTAATTCAAACCCTTGAAATATGAAAAATAGTCTTTATTTTCCCCAAAATAGCTAACATGAAAATGAAATAAAATAAATCTAAAATCCCAAACCATGAGATACCATTACTGTTCAGCATAATCATATTGAATAGCACTATCACTACTTATTCTCACTGTCAAATATCCCCCATTAGTCTTTCTCAAATACACGTCTAGAGAATTCATTTTAGATAGTGACACTCCGAATCCATCTGCAAAAATCACAATTATCTCAAATGAAATGTTAAAGTTCATGAATCATGTTAAGTATCGCACTGCATTTCCCTTTTCAGAACCTCTGAAATAAATGTATACGTCCTATTTAGGACACACACTGATGTACTCATGTAACTGCATTTTTCTGATGTCACGATCATATACTTCAACTTAATCCAGGTCATTTGTGCACTCGCGATCTCACCACTGCAGCCGGTAATATTACGATGCATTAAGCTTGTCTGGTCTGTTCCAATGTTTGTAATTTATCTAAACAATTGACACTACTGTTTTTTGCATACATATATATATATATAATATAAGAATATATATAGATATATATATATATATATATTATATATATAATCATCATATACATTAACTACATACGTAACGTACTACATACAATACATACATACTACGTACATACATACATACATGCAGTCCCCGGGTTACGACGGTGTCGGCTTATGACGTTCCGAGGTTTACGACGCTTGTCAATAGACGTTATTTCCAGGGTACGACACATGTTCCAGGGTTACGACACCTACAACGCTCATCTAGGAGATGAAATATGACACCAGAAATGCAAAATAATCAATGTTTGAAGGTTTTTTGATGAAAAATGCCATAAGAATGCAGTTTACATAGTTTTCAATGCATCCAAAGCATTAAAAGTAAGGTTTTCTTAGGATTTTTGACGATGTTCCGGCTTACGACGATTTTTGGCTTATGACGCGTCTCAAGAACGGAACCCCCGTCGTAACCCGGGGACCGCCTGTATATATTTATTAATTATTAATATATATTATATATATATAATATATTATATTATATATATATATATAATATATTTACTATATAATATATATATATATATATATATATATATATATATAATATATATATATATACTATATATATATATATATGTAAAAAGGATAATACAGGATTTCATCATATATTTAACTTCCCATGGACCCATGGAGACAGAGTCCGAGCGACAACCTGGAGAAAGCTGATAAATCATTTCTGGGATGGTGTGATACTAAGATGCTTACTTAGCCCTTAAAAGCCGAAGCGGTAAAATAAAAATTGTCTCCCGTGTGCCGGAGGTGTTTCGGAGTGAGCGCGGAAGCGGAAAAATCTTTTTTTTTTTTTTTTCAAAAAATCACAGCGCGCTTAGTTTTCAAGATTAAGAGTTCATTTTTGGCTCCTTTTTTTGTCATTGGCTGAAGTTTAGTATGCAATCATCAGAAATGAAAAAAATTATCATTATCATATATAAATAATGCAATATATGATAGCGCAAAAACGAAATTTCATATATAATTGTATTCAAATCTCGCTGTGCGCAAAATGGTTAAAGGTAACAAGTTACTTTATTTTTCGTTGTAATGTACACTAAATTGCAATCATTTTGGTATATAACACATTGTTAAACGATAAAAGCAACACAGAGAAAATATTATCACAAAATAATGCATGAATTCGTAACGCTCGGATGTAAACAAATATTTTTTTCAAAAATTCACCATAAATATATATATTGTCCTAGAGACTTCCAATTTCTTTCAAAATGAAGACAAATGATTGAATATTACTATACTGTAAGAGTATTAGCTTACAATTGCAGTTTTCGACCATATCTGACGAGTTAAAGTTGACCGAATGTCGAATTTTTTTATATATATTTTTATATCCAATTATTTAAAAAATTACAAAAGCTACAACCTTCAAATATTTTCCGTTTTATTCTACATGAAATTGCCCACATTTTAATATATAAAACTCTATGAAATGCCTAATATGAAACGGAGCAAATATTCCGAGAATGGTACGTACGCATTTCGGAGATTTGTGGCGGAGAATCCGCACGCGGAGGGAAGGAAAGTTTTTTTTTTTAAATTCACCATAAATCTAAATATTGTGCTAGAGACTTCGAATTTGTTTCAAGATGAAGATAAATGACTGAATATTACTAGATTGTAAGATTTTTAGCTTACAATTGTGTTTTTCGACCATTTCGGTAGAGTTAAATTTGACCGAACGTGATTTTTTTCTATTTATCGTGATTTATATGCAAATATTTCAAAAATGAGATAAGCTACAACCTTCAATTATTTTTTGTTGTATTCTACATAAAATTGCGCACATTTTCATATATAAAACTTTATGTAACGGCTAATTTAAAATGGTGCAAACATTACCACAATCGCACGTATGATTTTTTTGGAAGAGTTACCGCGCGGACGTAAAGAAAATGTTATTTTTTTCATAAATTCACCATAAATCAAAATATTGTGCTAGAGACTTCCAATTTGTTGCAAAATGAAGGAAAATGATTGAATATTACTAGAATATAAGCGTTTTAGCTTACAATTGCGTTTTTGGACCATTTCGGTAGAGTCAAATTTGACCAAAGGTTGAAAATTTGTCACATCATTTTTTATATGAAAATATTTCAAAATTGAGAAAAGCTACAACCATGGGTTGTTTTTAGTTGTATTGTGCATGCAATTGTGCACATTTCCATATAGAAAACTTTATGTAACGGCTAATTTTAAAATGGTGCAAACATTACCAAAACGGCATGTATGATTTTTTTCGGAAGAGTTACCGCGCGGACGTAAGGAAAAACTTTTTTCATAAATTCACCGTAAATCGAAATATTGTGCTAGAGACTTCCAATTAGTTGCAAAGTGAAGGTAAATAATTGAATAATACTAAAATATAAGAGTTTTAGCTTACAATTGCGTTTTCTTACCATTTCGGTAGAGTCAAAGTTGACCAAAGGTTGAAATTTTGGCACTTATTGTTATTTATATGAAAATATCTCACAACTGATAAAAGCTACAATCATGAGTATTTTTTTGTTGTATTCTACATAAAAATGCGCACATTTTCATATATAAAACTTTATGTAACGGCTAATTTAAAATGGTGCAAACATTACCACAATCGCACGTATGATTTTTTTGGAAGAGTTGCCGCGCGGACGTAAAGAAAATGTTATTTTTTTCACAAATTCATCATAAATCGAAATATATTGCTAGAGACTTCCAATTTGTTGCAAAATGAAGGTAAATGATTGAATATTACTAGAATATAAGCGTTTTAGCTTACAATTGCGTTTTTCGACCATTTCGGTAGAGTCTAAGTTGGCCAAAGGTTGAAAATTTGTCACTTGTCATTTTTTATATGAAAATATTTCAAAATTGATAAAAGCTACAACCATGGGTTGTTTTTAGTTGTATTGTGCATGCAATTGTGCAAATTTCCATATATAAAACTTTATGTAACGGCTAATTTTAAAATGGTGCAAACATTACCAAAACGGCATGTATGATTTTTTTCGGAAGAGTTACCGCGCGGACGTAAGGAAAAAGTTTTTTTATAAATTCACCATAAATCAAAATATTGTGCTAGAGACTTCCAAGTAGTTGCAAAATTAAGGTAAATGATTGAATAATACTAAAATATAAGAGTTTTAGCTTACAATTGCGTTTTCTTACCATTTCGATAGAGTCAAAGGTGACCGAAGGTTGAAATTTTGGCACTTATCGTTATTTATATGAAAATATCTCACAACTGATAAAAGCTACAATCATGAGTATTTTATTGTTGTATTCTACATAAAAATGCACACATTTTCATATATAATACTCCATGTAACGGCTAATTTAAAATGGTACAAAAATTATGTCAAAGTGACAAAATAATTTCCTAGATGTGTCACAGATACGTTTTAGTGCGGCAAGAAAGAAATTCGCGCTTGCGCGCCTGCGTAACGATTGTAAACAAAACACCTCGATCCGTGAACTCCCAGCATCCCCTAAGGCGCGTGATTCAAGAGTTTTTGGCTGGTAGGCGTAAAAGTATTTTTCCGCGAATTTTTAAAAAAACTTTTGTATGTCGACGTAAAATACGTCCAGTCGGCGTTTAAGGGTTAGGCAGGTCAATGTTCTTTCTGTGGGTATGTGAGTTCGTGAGGGCTTGTTCAAGGTGCCTTTGAAAACTGGCTGTGACCAGTTAATTGGGGCGTTGACAAAGATTGGGAATTCGTGTGTACGTGTACGAACTATGTCTATTCATATTGGCATGGTTTAGCCAAGAACTAGGGAGACGGCTGCCTTGGGGAGAAAGAGCCTCAATGGCTCTATAATGTATTTTTGTTTAAGTGATTTTCCAAGCTGTAATGGGCAGTTCTAGTGAGGGGGCCAAGTGTTCTAGTGAGGGGGTTAAGTGTCCTGTGTGGAGGGAACTATAATATTTTGGAGAAGAGATAATTGGTGTGACTAATTACTGATTGAGACTATTAAATACTGGGGGTTGTCTGTGAGACTTGAACTATTATCATTCCATTAATTATCTTGTAAGAACTTGAATTATTCAACTAATACTTTGCTTTGAATAAAACGTATATATTTTTTGTAACTCCGACTCTAATTTGATGACCTGATGGAATTGAGAGAGAGAGAGAAAGAGAGAGAGAGAGAGAGAGAAGGCTATGCCAGTGATCACCTTGTGAGAGAGAGAGAGAGAGAGAGAGAGAGAGAGACACTGAGGGTTACCAGTTCGCCTTATGCTATGGCTAAAACGCATCCCAAATATTAAAGCTGGGGGGGCGACGCCCTTCGCTGGTAAAATAAAATATATATATAATACTATATATATATATATATATATATATATATATTATATATATATATATATATATATATATATATTATATATATATATTATATATATATATATATATATATATATATATGTATATATATATATATATATGTATATATATATATATATATATATATAAGATATATATATATATATATAATATATATATATATATATATATATATATATTATATATATATAATATATATATATATATATATATATATATCTATATATATATTATAGATATATATATATATATATATATATATATATATATATATATATATATATATATATATATACATATATATATATATATATATATATATATATATATACTTATATATATATATTATTATATTTATTATATTTATATATATATATATAGTATATATATATATATATATATATTTTTATATATATATATATATAAATATTATACATAAATATATATATATATATTTTATATATATATATAATATATATATATATATATTATATATATATATATATATATATATATATATATATATATATATATATATATACAGTCGGCGCAAAAAAAAAGAAAAAAGCGAACGACTCCCTATATATTACTGTAATAAGCGTTCGGACTTTTCTTGCGATTTCCGCCCGAGGAAGTATTATATTTTTCCCCAATTTATCGTTCGTCTGGCAGCCTGTATTGTCTCGCTGTTCGGTACCATGAGTTCTAATGCACTTCAGTGATACTCAAGCTGTCCCAAAGGTTGGCTGTCATTGTATGCGCTCCTGCCCCATTCACGCTTTCATCACCGCTACATTTGGCGCTCTTGCATGCTAGCTAATGAATTATGGCTAAAACTTCCTTATCCTTGGTTAAGAAAGCAGAAATTGTGACCCTATGGAAAACTGGCAAGTCAATGTCAGCTATTGCAAGAGAGCTGGGAATCTCTAAAAGCACCGTCTCATTGGTGCAACCGCTCCAAGACAGGAGACCTTGATTCATCACTGAAGCGGAAGAAAGGCTCAGGGAGGCCACGAAAAACTACAAAAAGAACGGATAACATTTTAAAAAGGATTGTTATGGAGCATCCATGAATGCCAGCCAAAATTTTGAAGTCTCAAAACCCTGATCTGCTTAGGAACGTATCTGAACGGACTGTGCAACATCGATTGCAGAAAGACCTTGGTCTCCCATGTCGTGTTGCAGCAAAGAAGCCACTCCTCACAAAGCCTATGAAAAAAAAAGGATGGCTTTTTGCAGAAAATATTTGAAGTGGACTGAAAAGGATTGGGAAAGGGTAGTTTTTAGCGATGAATCTAACTTCCACATTATTCGTAGCGCTGGCAAAAAAGTAAGGAGGCCCCAAGGATCTAACCGCTATGCATCAAAATACACAGTCAAGACTGTGAAACATCCAGCTTATGTGATGGTATGGGGATGTTTCAGTGGATATGGGGGTAGTGGGGGATTATATTTTCTCCCAGAGAGCACGACAATGAATGGAGAGATTTATGAA
>NC_061103.1:11321460-11328960 GCF_015104395.2 Macrobrachium nipponense | reverse complement strand
GTTGATTAAGGCACAACACCGAAGGATTTTTTACTTTTTGTTTTACTCAGTAAAAGAAACATTTTTTACTTGAACTATTATTTTCATTTTAGGATACGCAGGTAAGTGAAAATTTATTAAAGTAAAAAAAAATGCATAAAATTAATAAACTAAAATCCCCCAAAGTCGCTCTCCGTGTCTGTATCATCAAATACTGCTCTGAATTCTTTGCCATCAAGGCAGTCATCATATTCGTCATCTTCCAGATCTTTGATCATTTCATCGTCATCTCCTGCATCTTCGTATAGGACATCGTCAATTCATATGGAAGGTATAGTCTTGTCACCGTGGCGAGCTCTCTGGCGTGTCTTTTAAAGATCTGCCCTTATGCTAATTTTACAAAAACAACAACTGCCCATGTGTGATAGACCTTTGAATGTCCTTGAGACAAACCCCGAGGCTATAATTATAAGATTATAAGGGGTTTTCATTCCCAGGTACTTTAATCTCCTTCCTATTCGGCCTGCTCTCTCTCTCTCTCTCTCTCTCTCTCTCTCTCTCTCTCTCTCTCGGTCTCTCCTCTCTCTCTCTCTCTCTCTCTCTCTCTCTCTCTCTCTCTCTCTCTCTCTCTCTCTCTCCCCCTAAATCTTACAGCTGTCCGAGCGAGAGCTTTTTTTATGGGACAACATAGGCCCGCATTTCGCATTTTCCATACTTATTTATTTTGTATACGATTGCCCTTTCTCGCTGTGAAGTGTGAAGTTGATGTCTATCCATTGGCTGTGAGATGACCAGGAATAACTTTTTTGTAAGTCGGTGTCAAAGTCACTCCACACTTCAGTCAGGCCAAAACTTTGCAATATCGCATTCAAACAATATTCAGTCATTGTTTCTTATCTATTATTTTCTCAGAGAAGAGAGAGAGAGAGAGAGAGAGAGAGAGAGAGAGAGAGAGAGAGTCTGTCTGTATACGATTGTTTATTTTCTCGTCAAACTTACTGTTATGCTTTATTTCATATTTCCTTGCTCACCAATTTATTCTATACCTGCGATATTAAGAAATCAAGATATGTGTAGGAGGGAGAACTGCCTCCAGACTGTACAGTCAGTATGGATTTAAATGCACGTGGAACTGGTTGAAATATTCGCAACAGCACCAAAATGGGATGCCCTGTTGATAGAAAATCTGACCCCGTTTCTTGTTATTGCATAAAAAAACTTTATCAATCGTGAACCTACGTAATTTATTTAGAATTCTGCCCAATGGAAAAGATAATATTTGATGTCTGTAATGGGAGAAATGGTTTTTATCTCTGTTGTTGTTATAAATTTGGCAGATATGCGATCAAACACGTGGGTAGACCAAAGCAGCCCAGCCAGAGAGCTCCGCTCATTTTGTAAATACTATTGTTTGGCGTGCTAGGCTTACCCGATTCATTTGGGTGTGCGCTGCAGCTGCTGCTGCTGCTACTGCTACTCAAATAATTGCATTTTTCTTACTAATCCCAAGAGTTGACCATGGAAAATCCCAAGATTAACCAAAAATCCCAAGATAATAAAATAATTGACGTATGCCAAGCTTTGGAGTCCTAAATGTTTACTCTGTCTATCAGAAAAGATACTGATAAATTGAATTGACGGTATCTTTCCTGAGAGAGAGAGAGAGAGAGAGAGAGAGAGAGAGAGAGAGAGAGAGAGAGAGAGAGAGAGAGAGAGAGAGAGTATTCTTCATGTAATCAGTAAAATACACTAATAAAAACAAAAACTATGTACTGTATGCAAAGCACACACGTCATTGTTAGCTTCCCGTGTGTTACGTGTAAACGTTCATTCTAAGAAATTCACAGAGTAGTATAACTAACACCTGATTGGTTGGTTGGTAGCCATGGAGATCTGTTATCCTATTTATAGACATATGCCGTGGATGACACTAGGTTTGAACGTTACCATGTTCGTGATTTTCTGACTGCTGACGGCAAAAATTACTTGATAATTTTCTTTAAATAATTATTTCTTCGTGAAAACAATAATATAATATGGTCATTTTAACTTTAATGTATAGTGGTATGAAAAATACCAGTGTGTCGTAGCGATGCGTCATCAATATAGTGGTATGAAAATACCACATGGTGTTGTAGCAATACGTAATCACAAAGTACAAATCCTTTTCCCGGATCATCCTCAAAATTTTACGACTCTTCAACTGCAAGACCGATATGGTGAAATATATTATATAGTCATACTTATTGTTGAAATTCACAAGTTGAACTGCAAAACATTATTAGATTTTGATTGTTATGTACATATATTTATTGCATTTTACGGAATGTTTGTTTTGAAAATAATAGCTATTAGTGAACATATGATATTAATTGTCCCACTGTTTTATCATAGGTGATCTTAATTATCTCACATTCATGTAACAGTATTATATAAATATTTATTTAAATAAACTGTAATTAATAAATAACAATAATGAAAAACATAAAGGAAAAAAATGTTTTTGCTGCAGTAGTGATGTTTGTTTGATTATGCATCTGACCTCACAATTCCGAAATTGAAAAATTCCAAAAACCGAAATATAGGAATGTGTGTACTGCACATTTTTTTAAACACGCACACAATGTCTACACATTTACTGATAACCGTTGGTGAAAGACTCAAATTACAGTATTTATTTCTTAGAGAGAGAGAGAGAGAGAGAATGATTTAGGACTCCAAGGCTTGTTATTTTTACAATTATTTTATTATCTTGGTATTCTTTTTTAATCTTGAGATCTTCTATTCAATTCCTCGAGATTAGTAAGAAATTACCGTAATTTCACTAGCAGCAGCACACATCTGAACGACTCGGCCATTAGCACGCTAAACCACCAACCTTATGAACTGACCTCGGAAAAGGAACTCGCATGATACATGAGATACATGACAAAACCACTGTTTATTGGTGAAAATTTTGGGGTCGCATGATATGCGAGATCACACGTTACTCGAGTATATACGGTATATTATTTATATGATATATATATATATATATATATATATATAGATATATATATATATATATATATATATATATGGGGATACAATCCACAATGAAGTAATATCCTCTTGTAGTTTAAAATATATATATCTTGTACAGGATTAAAGCTTTCGACCATCAACTGTGGTCTTGTTCACTAAAGTGTGATATCACACTTTAGTGAACAAGACCACAGTTGATGGTCGAAAGCTTTAATACCTGTACAAGTATATATTATTTTTAAACTACAAGAGGATATTACTTCCATTGTGGATTGTATCCCCATTTACTTAGAGGTACGACATAGTACCTGGCTTCTGCATATATATATATATATATATATATATATATATATATATATATATATATATATATATATATATATATATATATATATATATATATTATATAGTACATATATATATATATATATACTATATATATATATATATATATATATATACATATATATATATATATATATATATATATATATATATATATATATGTGTGGTGTGTGTGTATATATATATATATATACACACATACACATACACACATACACACACACACACACACACACACACACACACACACACACACACAGGCAGTCCCCGGGTCACGACGGGGGTTCTGTTCTTGGAGACGCGTCATAAGCCGAAAATCATCGTAAGCCAGAACATTGTAAAAAATCCTAAGAAAACCCTACTTTTAATGCTGTGGGTGCATTGAAAACTGTAAACTGCATTCTTATTGCATTTTTCATCATAAAAAAACCTTCAAATATTGATTATTTTGCATTTTTGGTGGAAATAATGTCTGATGAATATAATTGAGAAGAGCCTTAACCTCGGAACGTCGTAATCGAACCCGTCGTAACCCGGGGACTGCCTGTATATATATATTATATGTAATATATATATATATATATTTATATATATATATATATATATATATATATATATATATATATTGTGTATATATATATATTATATATATTATATATTTATTATATGTTATATATATATATATATATATATATATATATATATATATATATATATATATATATATATATATATATGTGTGTGTGTGTGTCCAGTGCCTTTTATATATAGACCAAAAATGGTACATAGACCAAATGGACTAGGAGGTAATAGCCTATCTTGAAGGCTACAAATTACACCTGGTTAATCCCATGCCTTTAAGGTAGATTGAACAAGTTTAGAAAACACAATTTCAGACAAGTATCACTTCCTTTCTTGCGCCATCAAAGGATGGCTAGCATCACCATTTGAGAGGAGGTGAGTATCGTCCTGACCTTTTAATGTAGGACACTGCAGTCATGTTGTCTCGTACCAACTAAATGTATCTCTTCTGGAGATTTAAGTTTTTTGAGAGACAAAAAGACAGCCACCAGCTCCAGGAAATTGATACAACAATTTCTTGGATTATCTGAACACCTCCCTGACCCCTGACACTCCTCCCAACCTGTCAACAAGGCAAATCTGTGTGCATTGTCATTCGTATAGACTGAGGAGTCAGGGTGACCTGTATCGCCAGAGATTCCTTCCAGGATCAAGGCCAAAGTATGTCCCCAACTTTTTCAATCTTGTTCAATCTTTTGGCGAGGTCAGTCTTGCATCTTGTTTGTTGCATGTGACTGTACATTCATTTGTTGTAAACCAAGTATTGGACCTATTATTGATGCAAATTGCATTAAGCCCATCATACATTCCAATTGCCTTTTGGAAACTCTGAGCTGTGCAAGGCACATTCTGAGGACTTGCATCATTCTGTTTTGAGTACGATGAGGAGAGACAACAAGCCATGAAAAGTATCCCAACATAGTCCCAGCTACTGAAAGTGTCTGTTGGGTGTGAGGTGGGATTTTGCCGATTTATCATGAAACCTTTTGACTGTAGTCAGTTGACCACTGCTCTTAGGTTTTTCACTTAGGTTTTTCAAGCACTTTTCGTGTAGGCGCCCAGATCAACCAGTCGTCTAGGTGGGCTATTATAGTTGTATTTCTCATTTCTCAAAGAACTACCTGTACTAACTGTCAAATCTTTGGGCAATGTTTATCCCACATGGCATGGTTTTGAACATCTACATATCTGTCCCTATCCAGAGCCTTAGCAAGGGACGGAAGGGAACGACGACAACGATTTGCCAGTATGCATCTTTCAGAACCAAGTTCTTCCTTTCAGAACAATTAAATGCACTAGGGCAACCCTAGTTATTGGGAAAATATGGCAAACAGTGTGCTTATTTCTCTATGGCTCTCACTAACAGGAACTTTCTGCACATAACATTCCAAAGAGGGGCCTGGTTTGGAAGAACCCCTTTACAAGACTGGGGGATGGGTTTTAAATTAGTGCTGTGTCCCAATAGAGAAGACTTCAATTGCCTGTGGTGTCATTGAAGTCGACCCCCAACCATACCATTCACATTGGTATCCACCTCTTCCTCTTGTAGATAGGCTTTTCTACTTCCTACAAGAGGGTCTTTGGACCCTGTGAAAAAATTTTCTTTTTGTTGTTGACCTGTTCTTTGACGAAAAAACTGATTGGGGGTGACAAAAGGCTTACCTTTTTAAGTGAACCTTTTTGGGTTGGGCAAGGGGATGTTTTTGAATTTTTTTCCTAAATTCCCCTTGTTCCCAAAATAGAGTACAGGCAGTCCCCGGCTTACGGGGGGATCCATTCTTGAGACGCGTTGTAAGCCGAAAATCGTCATAAGACAGAAAATCGACAAAAATCCTAAGAAAACCTTACTTTTAATGCTTTGGGTGTGTTAAAAACTGTGTAAACTGCATTTTTCATAAAAAAAAAACTTCAAATATTGATTATTTTGCATTTTTGGAGTCATATTTCTTCTGTCAGGTCAGCGTCGTAAGCGCTTGTAACCCTGGAACGTCCCGTAAACCTGGAAATAATTTGTGATGAATATAATTGAAAAGCATTGTAACCTCTGAATGTCGTAAGGCGAACCCGTCATAAGCCATGGACTGCCTGTACTCTCATACAATTCTGTTGGCGGGCTTGCTCGTTAAGTTTTGTTTACCCTTAAGGATACATAATCCTACTTATTAGCTACAGACAATATCTACTACAATCTAGCCAAAATATTCTCACAGAATCGACATAGATTGTAGGCTGTTGCCCGGTAATCTATTGCCAACATCATTATCTGGACAGATCATCCATTATTAATAATAATTGTTGAATGTTTCTTTAGATTAAACTAACAAATAGAATGATAAATTCTTCAAAAACAACTTCTGCTTCTACAAACAGCTAACAATCGCAAATTGTAAGAAGCGTCGATGTGTTCTGACGAAAAAGTAGGTTTGCGGCTTTACATGCACATTAAAATAATTGTTCAATGGTCTAAACCAAAATAATTTTATATGGAACCTCAAATTACATACTTAACTTTCAAGTTAGCTTCTATGAACTTCGGTTATGAAATCAATAAGTGAAGAACGAAACTCTCGCTGCTGATGTTAATAAATTGCTAGCGCCGACAAGTACTGGTGAAAAGACAACTGTTTACGGCTTTTCATACACACTAAAATCATTGTTTCATATTATAAACTAACAAAATTTTTAACTGAAACTTAAAATTGTACACTTAGCTTTCAACTTATATGTTTTCATGAGCCTCAGTAATGAAATTGATAGGCAAGTGAAGACCGAAATTCTCAGTCCTAGCCTAACGATCATAAATCTTAAAAAACACTGACGAAATAAGCCGATTACTGCTTTTGACTCACAATAAACCATTGTTCTACAGTCTAAATAAAAAATTTTTAAACTGGAACTTAAAGCTATACACTTAGTTGAATCAATAAGCGAAGAATTTACTTTTCTTAGCTCTGGTTCCTTGGGTGAGCAGAAAGGGAATTGTGTCTAGGTTGAATGGTAATATGTAAACAATATGACGGTGTGTATGCACATAACCACTTCTTCTTCTTCTTCTTCTTCTTCTTCTTCTTCTTCTTCTTCTTCTTCTTCTTCTTCTTCTTCTTCTTCTTCTTCTTCCAGTTTCGATGTAGTAGGAAAACTGTGTTAGCGTTTGCTGAGGATAATAGAAAGTGCCCAATTATCCTGAGCCCTTTACACTCGATCACATGTTATAATGTTTATCATTACAACACATACCCAGCCATAAGACCAGTTAAGAGAATTCTTTGACATTAGTCTGGTTGCAATGGAGCTCTGGATAGACCATGGAAAGGAGACTTCTTGAGGACAAGACAGTGACTATGCTATAAAAAAAAGTATATTTTTCACCTCCAGCTAAAAAGTCATACAGAAAATTTTACGACAATTTTTTGCTCAATGCTGCTTACAGGCTGGTAAATGCAGTGAACTAATATATGAAAAAACCCCCATAACAAATTTGTTTTGGCAATAATGCTTCAGGACATGTTTATTTAGATATTAACTAGTCCAAATCCATCAATAACTAAAAATTGATAATTCCATGAAATC
>NC_061103.1:11174691-11320960 GCF_015104395.2 Macrobrachium nipponense | reverse complement strand
AATGACACATGCTCGTTTATGATGCTCCTAAGAAAAAACTCTGTTTTTATTAAGCCTAGCTTCAGGAGCAAGAATTTCAGAACTGTCGGCTTTATCCAGAGATCCGGATCATATTCAATTCCTTCCCACAGGGGAAGTGCTACTTTCTCCGGAACGTAGCTTTTTAGCAAAGAATGAAGATCCTTTGATGAGGTGGGAACCTTGGAAGGTACTACCCCTTCCACAAGATGTTTCCCTTTGTCCGGTTTCAACCTTACGAGCCTTTCTATCCAGGACCTCCTCTTCCTCATCGGGGCCCCTCTTTAGGAGGGAAAAAGGTGGGTACTTTATCCACTAAAGGCATCAGGCAACAAATCCTGTACTTTATCAAACAAGCCAATCCTGACTCCTTTCCAAAAGCACATGATGTCAGGGCAGTAGCCACTCAATTAATTACTTCCAACATATGAATTTTGCTGATTTAAAGAAGTATACCGGATGGAAATCGCCGACAGTGTTTCAAACGTCACTACCTTAAGTCCTTGGAAGACTCTGAAATTTCCAGCAGTAGCAGCGGGTAACATAGTTTCCCCTGACTCTAGCTAGATTATAGTAGAAGATTCAGTCCTCCTTTCTACCTGCCTCACCCAACAGTTCGTCTATTCCTGCCTTGTTCATTAACATTTACCTTGTGTCTTAGCTGCTCTATGATTGTATAGTGCCCCTTTTGTCTGGTTAGGGACACTAACATCTGATTACCATACTGATCTCATAGATGTTATCCCTTATTTTTTATGCTAGGGGTATACATCATAACGCAATGGTTACGGGTTTTGTATATTAAGTCATATCACATTCCTAAGATATTTTATATTCATTGATCAATATTTATGTAAATTTATACTAATTGCTATTTCTATTTTTGATACATGTTGTTACACAGATTTATTGTGATAGGTAATCATTGTACCTATTTGTATATATGTAAATTACCTTATATTATTAACATAATTAGATCTAAGGGTAATTTAAGCATATTCTGATTTTGTTTACTACGTGTACTTGTATCTTGTTAGCAATTATATTCATTCTTTTATTTTGTATCTTTTATTGAGACCTATTTTATTTTATTATATCTTATTTACTTTGTTTACAATCTTGTGCTGTTTCTCTGGTACGATTTCGCGCAAGCGACACGAGCTGAGCCCAGAAAAAGGAGTTTGACGTAAGGAAAAAATCTATTTCTGGGCGATTGGCTCGTGTCGCCAGCGAAATACCCCCCCCCCTACCCATCCCTTCGCTCAAGATTGTCTGCTAACTTCAGGATGGCCACTAGAGGCGCAGCAGTCGCAAGCATGGGATGGTGTAGTAGTAGTACGAGCTGCTCCCTCTGTGGGACGGCTCCCCTCTGGAGGGTTTTGTAGTGGGAGATTTCTATTGGCATTTGGCTCGTGGTAGTGGTCTCACTCGCCTAGTGTTCATACCGACACCCTCCTAGAGGGTGAGCGAGTCAGTCATACTGACCTTTTTCTTTATTTATTTATTCTCTGGTATGTGTTAGTACATTTACCCTAGAAATAATAGATTAAAGGATATTTCGCTGGCGACACGAGCCAATCGCCCAGAAATAGATTTTTCCTTACGTCAAAATCCTTTTACGAACAATTCCTTTCTATTTTCATGATTTGGCTGCTGCACCAAACTAAAAGTACATAGTATATTTATTTCGTGAATGAACAGTTTATGATAAAAAAAAACATGATTTACTGTAATGATTACAGCACCGAACTATAATATTAATGTATAAACAGCAAAATACAGCAATAAAAATCTATTTTTGTCTTTTGTTTACGTTTAGAATCAGCTGATGGACATTTATTACCGAAAAAATTATTTTGGAAAACAATATAGTTGCTAAATGAAACGAATTTATTAATGGAATTGTCATTATTTTTAACTTTGTACATAATAGTTTATTATATTATGATACAGTAATTCATATATCATTGAGAGAGAGAGAGAGAGAGAGAGAGAGAGAGAGAGAGAGAGAGAGAGAGAGAGAGAGAAAGCAACTTGACTAGCTTGAGAGAGCAGCTTAGGACAAGAGTTAACTGTTTACTAGCTTGAGAGAGCAGCTTATGACAAGAGTAACTGTTGACTAGCTTAGCTCGATAATAACATAATGAAATTTGTATTTTAAATACTTTTATGGTGATAAGAAATGAAACATCGATAGTGATAAGATATTCTCTTGTATACTGTTATGATATGTGATAATCATTGAGTCAACTATAAAAGTTGTATTGAAGCACAGTTTCGTAAATCACAGAAAGAATAAAAATATGGCAACACATGAATGTACCTACAAATGTCGGGGACCATCTTGTTCTTTTGTTATGATAATAATAATAGATCAGTATTATAGTTTTTTCTGTATAGAGAGAGAGAGAGAGAGAGATAGAATTTTGCTATTTACATTCATAGTATTTGAAAATTTGTAAATAAGTTTATCCTGAAAATGCATTTAGTCATGTAAAGATGAAAACAGTAATTAGTGAATCTTGCTCCATGATCAAATTCGCAATTCCGTTAATTTTCCGGGATATACGTAGTATTTGGGCTCCACAAAAAAGTAAGTAAAGTGATTTATGACAGATTTTAGAGGATACTTATGTAAAAATACATCGGTAGTTTGTGTGTAACCACTATCACATTGTGTAAAAAAGGGATTTTGACGTAGGAAAAATCTATTTCTGGGCGATGGGTTCATGTCGCCCTGTGAAATAAACCTTATGACCATTATTTCTAAGGAATATGAGCTAACACATACCAGAGAAAATAAAATCAAAGGTAAGGTCAGTATAACTGACTCGCACACTCTAATAAAAGGAGAGTGTCGGTATGGAAACAGGGGCGAGTGAGACCACTACCACGAACCCGTAGCCATTTAGACATTTCCTTCGCCAAAATCCCCGCCTGCAAGCGCCAATCCGTAGGTAGAGACGGGCGCTACTACTACTACTACCCACGCCACGCGGACCGCAGCGCCTCTAGTGGTCATCCTTGATGTTAGATGCCAATCTTGGGCTGCAGGGCAGGACACAGGGGGGGTTTCACAGGGCGACACGAACCCATCACCCAGAAATAGATTTTTCCTACGTCAAAATTACTTTTCTGGGCTCAGTTCGTGTAGCCCTGTGAAATCGTACCAGAGAAACAGCACAAGATAAATAAAAAAGAGAGGTCTCAATAAAACCACAGGAAAAAAAAGAGAAGAGTATAATGGCATTAAATTTCTCATATAAACAAACAACTTACAATACTATAAAAGACTTAGACTAAGCTTAAATTTAATACCAATAAACAAAGATAATATTGAAATTAGTGAGCAAAATATACAACAGAAGGACTCGCTAACAATAAGGCAAAATACATGTAATCAATAGCAATAATGTGCTCCTCTAGCATAAAAATAAGAGGAGCAACATTCGGTAATATTTCAAAGTATACAAACTGGTGTGGATGTCCCTAGCATAAAAATAAAGGACTTACCACCTGGTATAATAGACAATTTAGTGTGGATGTCCCTAGCATAAAAATAAGGGACATTCCACTAGTATTATCATAGCCGCCAAGGCTAGAGCCCTATCAAGAGCTTAACGGTAGGGTACGCGACATGTTAGTTGAGGTAGGAGAAAGGAGACCTGGATCTTCAACTACAACTACTATGCAGAGTCAGGGGAAACTATGTTTCCCGCTGCCACTGCTGAAAATTTTAAGGATTGCAAAGACTTAAGATAGTGACGTTTGAAGACTGTCGGCGATTTCCAACCCAGTATATTTCTTAAGATCATCAAAATTCATGTATTGAAAATAATTAATAGAGGTGGCTACTGCCCTGATATCATGAGCTTTTGGGAATGATTCAGGGTTAGCTTGTTTAATGAATTAAAGGATCTGCTGCCTGATCCCTTTTACTGATAAAGTGCCACCTTTTTCTCTCATAAAGAGAGGACCTGAGGATCTAGAAGATGTCCTAGACAGAAAGGCTCGTAAGGTCATTACTGGACAAAGAGAAGGGTCTTAGGGAAGGGGGATGAGCTTCCAAGGGGCCCACCTCGCTAAAGGATCCTCATTTTTAGCTAAAAAACTACGATCCGGGGAAAGCAAAACTTCTCCTGAAGGGAGGAATTCAACATGCCCCGCATCTCTGGATAGAGCCGACAGTTCTGAAATTCTGGCCCCTGAGGCCAAGCTTAGTAAGAATAACGTCTTTCTTAGTAACATCATGAATGTGCACGAAGAGTTGTCAGTGTCCGAAGCTAACTTGAGGACGTCATTTAAGAACCATGAGACTGAACTAGGGCTTTGAGAAGGTCTAAGTCTAGCACAAGCTTTGGGAATAGACGTAAAGTAAGAGTCTGTCAAGTCTATTTGAAAGCCCAGCTGAAATATTTTCTTAAGAGCTGATTTATTGGTAGTAATGGTGCTAGCTGCTAATCCTTTTTCGAATAAGGACCTGAAAAAGGAAATAGCTAAATTCATTGTCATGGTTGTAGTGTTTGTCTCCTTCAGGAAAGATGATAACTTTTTAACAGCCGCATCATACTGTCTCAAAGTTGATTCTCTTTTGTCTGATTCCAGGAAAAGAATATTCTGGGGATCAATACCTGCATCTTTTTCAGCCGCAAACTTCATGAAGTCCATAAAGTTAGGGTTTTCAGAATTCCTGAGGAAGCGAACACAGTCCTCATTTGTACTGGTTGAGAGAGTTTGGGATTGGGAATCCGTCAAGGTCGAAGACCCAATTCCAGTAGCAGAGGATACCAGTTGCTTTTTGGCCAGTCCGGAGCTACTAGAGCTACTTGTCCCTTGAAAGGCCTGAGTTTGTTCAGAACTTTCAATAGAAGATTCACTGGAGGAAAGATGTAAACCTTCCTCCACTGATTCCAATCTATGGACAAGGTGTCCGTGGCATAGGCCAGAGGGTCCAGGTTGGGGGCCACATAGCAAGGGAGCTTGTGGTTTGCTGGAGAGGCGAAAAGATCTACTTGGAGACCCGGAACCCTCCGGCGTATCCACTGGAACGACACGTTGTCCAGGGACCACTCCGACTCTAGAGGAACTGATCGAGACAGGGCGTCTGCTATCACATTCCTCACTCCCGCCAAGTGGGTGGAGGATAGATGCCATTTGTGTTTGTTTGCTAGGGAAAATATGGCTATCATGACATGGTTCACATGCTTTGATTTGGATCCTCCCCTGTTGATGCAGTGTACTACTACTGCGCTGTCCAAAACCAATTTTAATGGGAATTCTTTGGTGGAAGAAGCTTCTTCAGAGTGAGAAATACTGCCATGGCTTCCAAAACATTTATGTGTAGCCGGCGGAATTGAGGAGACCATGTTCCTTGGACCTTTCTGAATTGAGAGTATCCTCCCCAACCGGTTAGAGAGGCGTCTGTGTGTATAGTTAACGCCAGAGGAGGATATTGAAGAGGGACTGACTTGGACAGATTCTTTACCTTCGCCATGGACGAAGTTGGTTGCGAAGTATTTGTGGGATCACTGACAACTTGTCTCGAGACTTGACATTTGCTCTGGAGCGCCAAACTCGATTTATATCCTTCAACCTTGCTTTCAGAAGAATGTCCGTTACTGAAGCAAATTGAAGAGAACCCAGGATCCTTTCCTGGTTTCTCCTTGACGTTCTTTTGCATTTGAGGAATTGCCTCACTGCTTTGACTATCTCTTTTCTTTTGATTGCCGGAATTGACAGATTGTGGGAGGATAAGTCCCATTGGATGCCTAACCACTGGAAACGAGTCTCCGGGGTGAGTCTGGACTTCGTTTTGTTTATTTGGAACCCCAGATGTTCCAGGAATTTGATTACTTTGCTTGTAGCTTTCAGGCATTCCTCGACGGTTGATGCCCAAATCAGCCAATCGTCGAGGTACGCTACCACCATTATCCCTTGAGACCTTAGTTGTTGAACTACCACTTCTGCTATTTTTGTGAATACCCTGGGGGCCACATTTAACCCGAAGGGCATCACTTTGAATGAGAAAGCTTGGGTTCCTAGCTTGAAGCCTAGATATGGGCGAAAGTGTCTCGCGATTGGGATATGATAGTATGCGTCTGTAAGATCGATAGAGGTGGTGACGGCCCCACGGGGAAGTAAGGTCCGTACCTGTGAGATAGTCAGCATTTTGAACTTGTCGCAACGAATGAATAAGTTTAGTTGGGACAAGTCTAAGATTATTCTTCTTTTTAGTGAGCCTTTCTTTGGCACGCTGAACAAGCGCCCTTGAAATTTTAGATGCTTGACTTTCGACACAACTCCTTTCTGAAGGAGCTCCTCTGCGTAATCTGTCAATTCCTCTGATGGTAATTGAAGGAATTATTTGATTGGAGGGGGACCTTTGATCCAACTCCAACCTAGTCCTTTGGACACAATGCTCTGTGCCCACTTGCTGAACCCCCACCTGTGACGGAAGAGGAACAGCCTCCCTCCTACCTGGGGATCCTCACTGTTGTTGTGTTGGATGGCCTCCACGGCCTCCTCGGAAGTGCCTACCTCTGTTGGTAGCCCTTCCTGCACCTCGTTGGCGAAAGTTGCCTCTGGCTCTGCTTCCCCTGGCAAACCTGTTAAAGGCTTGGAATGCCTGGTTCTCAAACGACGGGTTGAAAGCCGGGGAAACAGTGTACGAAGTGGAAGGTTGCCCTTGAGGAGACAGCAGGAGGATGGGCTGATTCTGTGCCTTGGAAGTTGAAGGCTGGCCAGGTTGAGAGACTGGGACCACCTGGACGAATTGCTGATGCTGTTTTTTCTGGTAAGGATGATATCTCTTCGTCTTTTTCAACTTCTTGGCAGCCGAGGAAGTGTTTTCTGGCTTCCTCTTGGTTGAGATACCCCATCTATCTCTGAGGCTTTGGTTAAGCCTCGAAGCTTCATGGTGTACGTCATTTACAGCGGACTCCGGGAATAGGTCTGCTCCCCAGATGTTAGAAGCGAGCAGCCTATTTGGCTCATGACGAATGGTAGCTTCTTGGAGAACGTGTTTGCGACAGTTCTTCCTTGCTACCATAAAGTCATACATGTCGGACAACACCGTCTGCATCTGAGCTTTGGCCAGTATTTTAAAAAGGGGTTCTGAACCGTAGGTCAAAGAAGCCACCTCGGTCATGACCAGGGAGTTGAGAGTCCTCCCAAGCCTGGATCTGGCATCAAATTCTGCCTGAATAAGATTATCAGGCAGCCTCGGCAGCTTCTCACCGAACTGTTCCATGGCACAGTCCGGCTTCAACTTACCTACCGTAAATGTAGCTGGCAGGTTCTCCCAGGTTTCTCCGAATGCTGGGTAGAGAGGAGATGTGGGGTCAGCCTCTTTAAGCTGTGGAAGAGGCTCGTCCTTTGAGACTGCTTGCATAACAGTCTCAGCCAGCTTTGTCGTGAAGGGGAGTGGTGCCTCCTCCTCCGTGGCAAAGATAGTAAAAGGACTCTTGAAGGCTTGGAGTCTGGTATTGGAGCAGTCCCAGTCCTCCAAGCAATGTACCCACTCCCTCTGGGCTTGTTCCCGGCTGTAGAGGACAGTCTCTTTAGGGATTTTATCCTCCCTATTGAGAGCTGCCTCTGTCAACCTTGCATACCCCATGAAAGGCGGGGTCAATCCGGCAGGATGGAACTCAAAATCCTCGATTCTTCTGGTTCCACACTCCGGGATCGAAATCATGCCATCCTGGAAGGGTGCGTATGCTGCCACCCTCCAAGGATTATTCATGGAGAAAGCGGGAAGAGAGTCATACGGTGGTAGCTGAGCTAGACCGGCACCTGCCACTGAAGCTACAGCTTGGGGAGCTTGGTTCATACCAGCCAGGCGGTTATCATGGTCCAATACACGGTCGGAAAGACTGAATGGACTGGCCTAACTGGTTCAAAGTGGTGGAGATCTGAGCAAACATTTGCTCAAACTTCGAACTGAGCAAACCGACCATTTCCCCCACTTGTTGGAGTACTCCTGACGAAAAAGCAGCGGGGTCGAAGTCAGCGAGTGCTGCGGCCCTGGCAGGAGTCAGCGAAGAAGTTCCGGTGGAGACAGGGGAAGGTCTAGGCTCTGCCGGAGCACGGACCTTCTCCCTAGAGGATTTACCTGTAGACCCTTTAGCGTGTGAAGGTTCAGCCTTCACTTTCCCTGCTCTGGTGTGGGGCGCCAAAGACTTACGAGAGGAAGAAGACAACGTTTTCTTAGTTGTCGTCTTCTGAAGGGTCTTCTGCTCTCTGTGTCCCTTCACCTTAGGGGGCACAGATGCAGTAAGTGCACTAGCAGGGATCTCCGACCCTGTAAAGCCTTGGAAAGACGAAGAAGAAGGAGCAGGAGAAGAAGATCCAGGTGCGCCCAAGGGAGGCCCTTGAGCGCCCAACAAACTTACCTCAACCAACAAATCGTCGGCACCTACCGTCATTGGCCCAAGATCTAGATTAAGTGTGGACACGTCCGCTACGATGTCTTGGTTGCTACTTCCACCCCAGGCTTGCTCCACCTGCTGTTGGATGGAGGCGATCGCCGGAGCTGCAGCGGCGGGATCCACATAGCCGGTTGACTTGCCCCCAGGGAAAATCTGAACAGCCAACTTTTTGTCCAGCATGTAGGGCTGTCCCTTGGGGGCGTTCTTGCCGAAGCTGCCCACCCATGCCTTCAGGGTGGCCAGGGCGACTTCCTTCACAGTGGCAGCCTGGAAGAAAGGGTCAAAGTGAGCCTTACACCCAGGTTCCCGAAACGTGTGTTAACCTAGCAATATAAAACTACCAAACTTAAATCTAAAACTGTCATCACATGTAGTCAAAACGGATAAGAGTAATTCCAATTGATATATACTTACTCCGTCCAAGAATTGGGTAACAAGCTCGTAGCAGATCGAGCATGCTTCATGGTGCCACACTACTAAATCTCCATGAGGCGTAGCACACGGAGCGTGGGTGCGACACACCTCGTGACCACATGGGTCCTGGAGGATGGCGTTGCAGCCAGCCTCCTGGCAGTTAGTAGCCTGTAAGTGGAAAGATACATGAGCATCAACAAGACACTTACAGTCCTACTATACTCCGTTGTATGCCAGAGTAAAAATAAAATAATTATTAATTAGGTACCTTCCCTTCGAGCTACGTGTGAGGGAAAGACATGCTTTCCTCTGGTTGGAATCTCCGTAGTACACCGGAGAGAACAAAAATAAACCAACCAGCTAACAAATAAGGATGACCACTAGAGGCGCTGCAGTCCGCGTGGCGTGGGTAGTAGTAGTAGTAGCGCCCGTCTCTACCTATGGATCGGCGCTTGCAGGCGGGGATTTTGGTGAAGGAAATGTCTAAATGGCTACGGGTTCGTGGTAGTGGTCTCACTCGCCCCTGTTTCCATACCGACACTCTCCTTTTATTAGAGTGTGCGAGTCAGTTATACTGACCTTACCTTTGATTTTATTTTCTCTGGTATGTGTTAGCTCATATTCCTTAGAAATAATGGTCATAAGGATTATTTCACAGGGCGACACGAACTGAGCCCAGAAATATTATGTACGAATGAGACTGTAGGTTTGGTGACGTCACGGTGGTCATACGTATTTTTTTCGTGAATGAATATACATTTATGATCAAAAATAATTACTGTACTGCTTACGGTACCATACTGTAATATTAACCCTCTTACGCCGAAGCCCTAAAAATCAAAACCTCTCCCGTATGCCGAGGCGGGTTTGGAGTGAGCACGGAAGCGGAAAAAATAATTTTTTCAAAAAATCACAGCGCGCTTAGTTTTGAAGATTAAGAGTTTACTTTTGGCTCCTTTTTTTGTCAGTGCCTGAAGTTTAGTATGCAACCATCAGAAATGAAAAAAGAATCATTATCATATGTAAATAATGCGATATATGGTAGCGAAAAAAAATTCATCCATAATTGTATTCAAATCGCGCTGTGCGAAAAACGGTTAAAGCTAACGAGTTACATTCTTTTTCGTTGTATTGTACACTAAATTGCAATCATTTTGATATATAATACATTGTAAAAAGATAAAAGCAACACCGGAAAAATATTATCACAAAATGATGCACGAATTTGTAACGCACGGACGTAAAAAAATATTTTTTCCAAAAATTCACCGTAAATCTAAATATTGTTCTAGAGACTTCCAATTTGTTTCAAAATGAAGAAAAATGATTGAATATTACGATACTGTAAGAGTGTTAGATTAGAATTGCAGATTTCGACCATTTCAGACGAGTTAAAGTTGACCGAATGTTGAAATTTTTATATATATATTTATTTATAGGCAAATATTTCGGAAATGAGAAAAGCTACAACCTTCAATTATTTTTTATTGTGTTCTTTATGATTTTGCGCACATTTTCATATAAGAAACTCTATAAAATGGCTAATATGAAAAGGAGCAAATATTGGGATAATGCGACGTACGTATTTCAGAGATTTTCGGCCGCGAATCGGCGAGCGGAGGGAAAGAAAGTTTTTTTTTTAAATTCACCATAATTCTAAATATTGTGTTAGACACTTTGAATTTATTTCAAAATGAAGATAAATGACTGTATATTACTAGATTGTAAGAGTTTTAGCTTACAATTGCGTTTTTCAACTATTTCGGTAGAGTCAAATTTGACCGAACGTGGTTTTTTTTCTATTTATCGTGATTTATATGCAAATATTTCGAAACGAGAAAAGCTACAACTTTCAATCATTTTTAGTTGTATTCTACATGAAATTGCGCATATTTTCATATATAAAACTTTATGTAACAGCTAATTGTAAAGGGTGCAAACATTTCGACAATAGCACGAAAAAGATTCTGATTTTTTCGGAAGAGTTACCGCGCGGACGTAAGGAAAATGTTTTGTTTTTTTTCATAAATTTACCATAAATCGAAATATTGTGTTAGAGACTTCCAATTCATTGCAAAATGAAGGTAAATGTTTGAATATTACTAGAATATAAGAGTTTTAGCTTACAATTGCGTTTTTCAACCATTTCGGTAGAGTCAAAGTTGACCGAAAGTGGAAATTTTTGCACTTAACGTTATTTATATGAAAATATTTCAAAACTGATAAAAGCTACAACCATGGGTTGTTTTTAGTTGTATTGTGCATGAAATTGCGCACATTTCCATATATAAAACTTTATGTAACGGCAAATTTAAAATGGTGCAAACATTAGGACAATCGCACGAAAAAATTTATCGGAAGTTACCGCGCGAACGTAAGGAAAAAGTTTTTTCATAAATTCACCATAAATCGAAATATTGTGCTAGAGACGTCCAATTTGTTGCAAAATGAAGGCAAATGATTGACTATTACTAGAATATAAGAGTTTTAGCTTACAATTGCGTTTCTCGACCATTTCAGTTGAGTCAAAGTTGACCGAAGGTTGAAATTTTTGCACTTATCGTTATTTATATGAAAATATTTCAAAACTGATAAAAGCTACAATCATGAGTATTTTGTTGTTGTATTCGACATGAAATTGCGCACATTTTCATATATAATACTCCATGTATCGGATAATTTAAAATGGTGCAAAAATTATGTCAAAGTGACGAAATAATTTTTGAGATGAGTCACTGATACTTTTTAGTGCGATAAGAAAGAAATTCGCGCTTGCGCGCCTGCGTAGCGATTGTAAACAAAACAACGCCTTGATCCGTGAACTCCCAGCATCCCCCAAGGCGCATGATTCAAAAGTTTTCGGCTGGTAGGCCTATAAGTATTTTTTCCGCGAATTTAAAAAAAAACTTTTTTGAGTCGACGTATGATACGTCCAATCGGCATACGGGAGACATTTTGACTCGACGTTTAATACGTCCAATCGGCGTAAGAGGGTTAATGTAATCACATCAAAATAAAGTAATCAGTGCATACTGTAAACTTGTAAAGTGTATTTTTGTCTTTTGAAAAATGCATTCCCCAAGGAATTATTCCTTGAAGAGGCTTTAAATTATGAAGATATGCCAATAATATATAAGATATGCATTTTATTATGAATATATGACAATAATATATAAGGTAACAATAGTTTTATTACGTTTATGCTTCGTCGCCGATCGCAAACAACAGTACGATAATCTATGTCAATTATCGTTTGTATGACTGCAGCATTCAGAGAAGTTGATTACGTTATACCAAAACAATAATAAAGTTCGAATTGAAAATTAATTTTTTCCTAAATGTTATTACTACTGTAATTACACTACTACTACAGTATTAACCTTTCTAAAAGGTTAAGAATGACAAAGTTCGCTGTGAGTTAACTCAATGTTTATATTTCTGCTGTCCACTCAACTACAAGTTGATGTCAATGATGTGGAATTATTCCATGAATAGGCTATATATTATGAAGAAATGCCAATAATATATAAGGTGAGAATGGTTTTATTACCTTTAACATCAGTTAATATCATAATGTGAATCTGTTCATGCACATGCTGGTTAATGGAACCAGACGAGGCCTAGCCTACCACAGACAAGCTTGCGATGCTGCGATTCATACCAGGATATAGACTGAGAAGTGATCAAAGGAAAAACCTGTGATTAGGTAAATCCGTGATTGCTGATCCGCAACTAAGCGAGGCCCCACTTTATATGCCAGTAAGGATCACGCAATATGCAGGAATGTTGAGAAACTTTTTTCCCTCATTAAAAAGCTTTTACTAGTTCGCTTGGCTGAACATTGTGTGTCTAGCTGTATAAACCTACTGTCCTCATTCTGTGTGGTAGTCAGCTAACTTTAACAGTAGGTGAGATTCATTCCAAATAATGAGAATTTTAATGATAAAATTAATATGTATTTGGATACATACTTACTATTCAAGTGGAAAACCACCCAGTCACCCCACATCTTAGTGGGTGGTCATTAAGAATTCTGACCAGAATGTACACGTTCCAGCACCACCTAATGAAAAACAGGTGATTACAGAGACGTTCCTAGCCAGTTAGCCAAGCTTTTTGTATGTTATTTTGATTGTCAATCGCACCTAATGCCTTGAAGATATAAGCTAACTTTAACAGTAGGCAAGTATCCAAATATGAAAATACTTTTTTTTTTCTTCTTTTTTTTCTTCTCCTCCTCCAATATTCCTTCTTGAAATTGAGAGCAGACCTTATTAAACCATCCAATACAGAAATTGGCATTGGTATTCTTAACAATTCTACCCCATGTGGTTCTTAAGCGCCTCAGCGATGTGGTTGGTATGGTATTAGCGTCTCACCTCGGTGGTCGTGGGTTCGATTCTCGGCTATTCCATTGAGGAGTGAGAGATGCGTATTTTTGGTGATAGAAGTTCACTCTCGACGTGGTTCGGAAGTCACGTAAAGCCGTTGGTCCCGTTGCTGAACAACCACTGGTTCCATGCAACGTAAAAGCACCATATAAACAAACAAACATATGGTTCTTGATTATAAAGTAAAAGTTCTATCTTATGGCTTGTGAGGAGGGAGGGTTGTTTCATCCATTTCCTTATTGCCAGTTAACCATTAATCACCTTGTTACTGACTTTGGATAACTGTTTCCAGCTCACACTTAGGAATACTCATACATAAAAGGCCTTAGTTTGTGTATCTTAGAAAATACAAACTACTTTGAAAATTTAGTATTTTTATCTCTATAAGGCAGTCCTCAGTTATTGGCTGTGGTTCCGTTCTCAGCTGGGTGGTGATAAGCAAAAGCCGCCATTAACCGAAACTCTGTGATTTATGTCCTTGAGTTTGGGTTAATGGTACCGATAACTGGTTAATGGTGCCTCTGTTAGTTATGTTATGGTGTCATAACTATTATTGGCACCTTATGGCGCTGATAACCAAACCTCCATAAATCACAGATTTTATGGCATTAGACAAGTCCCATAAACTGGATTGCCATTAAGAAATGAGTCCTTAATAACCGGTGATTGCTTTACTGAAAATGTAGCACTTCTAGTAGTAACTTATTAACCCTTTAATGCCGATTGGATGTATTAAACGTCGATACAAATTGTCTGTTGGGTGCCGATTGGACGTATGGTACGTCGATATAAAAAAAGTTTTTAAAAATTCGCTGAAAAATAGTTATAGGCCTACTAGGCAAAAACTTTTGAATCACGCGCCTTGGGGGATGCTGGGAGCTCACGGATCAAGGCGTTGTTTTGTTTACAATCGTTACTCAGGCGCGCAAGCGTGAATTCCTTTCTTTTCGCACTAAAAAGTATCAGCGACACTTCTCAGAAATTATTTCATCACTTTGACATCATTTTTCCACCATTTTATATTAGCCGTTACATGGAGTATTACATATGAAAATGTGTGCAATTTTATGTAGAATACAACCAAAAGCAACTCATGGTTGTAGCTTTTATCAGTTTTGAAATATTTTCATATAAATAACGATACCTGCCAAAATTTCAACCTTTGTTCAACTTTGACTCTACCAAAATGGTCGAAAAACGCAATTGTAAGCTAAAACTCTTATATTCTAGTAATATTCAATCATTTACCTTCATTTTGCAACAAACTGGAAGTCTCTAGCACAATATTTCAATTTATGGTGAATTTATTAAAAAACTTTTTCCTTACGTCCGCGGTAACTTCCGAAAAAATCATACATTTTTTCGTCTCTAGCACAATATTTCGATTTGTGGTGAATTTATGAAAAAACTTTTTCCTCGCGTCCGCACGGTAACTTCCGAAAAAATCATAAATTTTTTCGTCCGATTGTTGTAATGTTTGCACCATTTTAAATTAGCCATTACATAAAGTTTTATATATGAAAATGTGCACAATTTCATGTAGAATACAACTAAAAACAACTTATGCTTGTAGCATTTATCAGTTTCGAAATATTTTCATATAAATAACGATAAATAGAAAAAATTTGTCCTTTGGTCAACTTTAACTCGACCAAAATGGTCGAAAACTGCAATTGTAAGCTACAGCACTTACAGTCTAGTAATATTCAATCAATTACCTTCATTTTGCAACAAACGGGAAGTCTGTAGCACAATATTTTGATTTATGGTGAATTTTTGAAAACAGCTTTTTTTACGTCAGCACATTACCAATTCATGCATCATTTTGTGATAATATTTTCTCTGTGTTGCCTTGATCGTTTTACAATGTGTTATATACCAAAATTATCGCAATTTTGTGTACAATACAACAAAAAAAATTAACTCGTTAGCCTTAACCATTTTGCTCACAGCGCGATTTGTATGCTATTATATATGAAAATTTTTTTTTGCGCTGTCATATATCCCAATATTTATATATGATAATGATATTTTTTTCATTTCTGATGGTTGCATACTAAACTTCAGGCAATGACAAAAAAAGGAGCCAAAAATGAACTCTTAATCTTGAAAACTAAGCGTGCTGTGATTATTAAAAAAAAAAAAAATTTCCGCTTCGGCGCTCAATCGCGAACGCCGCCGGCATACGGGAGACGATTTTTAAAATACCGCTTCAGCGTTTAAGGGTTAATAGGACTTTGCTAGGTTATTTGTACCACACATGTGTGCAAGGGGGTCTTTGAACAAATTCCTTGCTCATATATGTTTGGAAGGGGGCGGGGGTGATTGCACAAATTCCTTGCACATATACAGGGAACTACTGTATTTGTCAATTTGTACAGGCAGTACCCGGTTAATGGCAGGGAAAATTGTCGGTAAACGGAACATCATTATCGTAATAAATGGCACTCACAACACCTTAAGCACTGGTAAACTGCTTAATGGTGCCATTAACCAGTTATTGATGCTGGTAAACTGCTTATTGGTGCCGATAAACTGCTTACCGATGCTGATAGACTGCTTACCAATGACAGTAAACTGCTTGCCAGCCCCAAAAATCTGGTTAGCAGCATCAGTAGTCAAGTCCCATAATACCGAAACTTTGTTAATGAATGAACTTGTCTTGCTATTCATAAATTGGGAGATGTCAAGTTAGGTATTGTTGCAATGGTTTTTTTTATGCTGCACTCCATCAGTATGAGGTGTCCTTGCATTTGTATGATATTTTTCTCTTTATGTAAAATATTCTCTTCTTGCACTCTCATCTGGTTTAATCTTAGCTATAATGTTTGTTTGTGGATTCATAACTAAAATAGTACACTATTTAATTTTGTAAATTAATTGTTGAAGGTCCAACTCTAGTTACATTGTCTCATACGTATGTTTATTATGCAACTCCCTTAATCATAGCCATCCTTTACTGTGAGTGAAACCAATCCATTTACGCTTGACTTTTTAGGTGATAGAAGAAATGTTCAACCACTCATGCTCTGCTCATGCTCCACTATCTGCTACCTAGTGCATCTCATTCCTCAGTGTGACTCCCATGGAGTCAAACATGTTGCGTTTCCTAATATTTACTCTTGTGCTTTGTGTCATCTTTAATTAATCCACTCCTCTGCCTCTGAATTCTTGTGTCATCCTGCATACTAAGTACTTTTCTGCCCAGTTTTTGTGTTGTGTCATTACAGTATTTTCAATCTTATGTGCTGTTTCATGTTCACCAGTATTCTAGAATAGTTTATTTGTTGTGTTTTATCTTGAAAAATGAGCTACAAGTCTAGTGAGATATACTTTTCACAGCTTTTTGCACTTGGTGACCCCTTTATCATTGACATCTTACTTTACTCACTATTCCTGTTTTGATATTCATGTTCTTTTCCTTGTAATTGACATTGTATTTTTGCTTGGATTGACAATTTTGAAGGGTATTCATAATTGTATATAGTATTTTTCCCTTGCTTAGTCCTTATCTGGGACTTTCATAACTTCACTGGTAATGTCAGTAATATACTTCAATTACGATCGGGTTCCGTTCCACCGACCACGTCGTCAAGCGAAGGAGACTAGCAGTAATGCAAACCCGTCCCAGATCTTTGCATTAATACCTCCAACTCTAATATTCTTCCCAGCCCTTTTGGATGAGTCCTGATTTCTCACTCATTTCTAAAAGGCCCAGAAGTCTGACTCTTGATCATGCATCTCTTATACGCCGATCAAGTTGTCAGAGGCACAGCACTCCTTTTTGCTTTTATGACCAGGTGTGCTGAACTCCAGTCAATTCTGGAAGCTCACTCACATTCCTTCCACCAATTAGTGAGTCTTCCTAATGTAAAGGATCGTGGGTTTGTATATCGTGTAGGAACAAATGACAGTTTTTAAAAGTAAGTTGTATTTTTCTTAACTGTACAAACCTGAGATCCTTTACATTAATGCCCACCTCATGCCACCCCTCATTCTGAAACCTGGACTGAAAGGCAAAGTAGAGTGTTTACATCCGGTACTAGACGGTAGTTACTGCCTAACCACCTAGTTCAAGAATTTAATGGCCATGTTCAAGCTTCACCGTAAAGTAATTGGTAGTGAAAAGGACTTCAGATTTACTTTAAAAAATTGTGATATAGTTTATGGGGACCGTGTCGTAACCATGAAACATTGTAGGTCGAGACGGTCATAACCCAATGATTGCCTGATTGATTCTATATTTTGATTTTAAAAAGTTTATAAACCTGTAAAAGTTTAACTATAAATGTATAAAAAAAATTTCCTGTATGCAGTGAATTTTGTTCTGCTCTGATCATGTAACAGTTCCCACTCATTCTATTTCAATGTTTATTTTTTAGTCTATCTGAAGTATTGTTTAATATAAGTTTTGTATTTATTTTATCTTTAAGGTTAAGGGAACGATATGGTCATAACCATGCCTTGTTGTTCTCCTGTAGAGGGATAGTAAGGCCCACAGTCCTTTTAATTTGTCCTTTGGATTGCCCTTGTTTAAGGATTTGAAGTTTTACCTCTCAACATCAGGCTTAACAGTTGATGTTTCCTTCTGGTTGCATAATGGCCTTGTCTGTCTCTTGTCTTTTCCCCATTGTCTCTTTTTCCCTATGGTATGTTTTCTGGGCAAGCCTGTCACCTGCTTCCCAGCTTTGCTGTCTTTTCCATTTGGATGAGTGACTCAGACTAATTGTCCTTTTTTGTTCCTCTCACTTCCTCAGGTCTTCCTTTTGTATCACTATGCTTGACTGTGTACTACTTTCTTACCACTTCTTTCCTGTGAAGATGATGGCACTCATCACTGGGACTTTGGAGGTTTTTTGGGTTTCAGTGCAGATGGCTTCCTTGCTAATATGGATCCAGGGATGTTTGTAAGGACTGAGAGGAAGAGGGATGATGGATGGCATTTTCATAGTAAGACAACAATAGGAAATGAGGCGAGAGGAAAAACAGGAGCTCTATTGTGGATTTATAGACCTAGAGAAAGCATATGATAGAATCCAAGAGAAGTGATGTTTCAGTGCTTAAGGAAAAGGAAAGTCCCAGAAAAGTTGGTTAGGCTGGTCGAGATAATATATAAAAGAACTAGCACAAAAGTGATAATAGCAGTTGGGGAAACAGAAAACTTTGAAGATAGTGTTGGATTACACCAGGTGTCAGCATTAAGCCCATTTTTATTTGTGTTGGTCATGGTTGTGTTGAGTGAAGAGATCAGGAATGAAGAGCTGTGGGAGTTGTATGCCAATGCAATGATCTGGTGATTACTGCTGAAAATGAGGAGGACCTACAGAGAAGGGTTGGAGAGCAGCAGGAGTCTTTAGAGAGGGGTGGCTTAAAGGCGAATGTGAATAAAACAGAGGTTTTGCTGAGCAGTAGGGAAGATAGAGACAAAAAAGTAATACACAAAAGAAGAGGCTCAATTATAAAACAGACAGAAAATTTTAAATACTTAGGATCTACTTTTAAGCCAAGAGGGAAGATGTGAGGCTGAAGTTGACAGTAGGATAAAAGCTGCATGTAGGAAGTGGAGAGAGGTAGCTGGAGTGGTATATGATAAGAAAATGACAATCAAGCTGAAAGGCAAGATCTATAACACAGTGATGAGACCAGTGGTAATATATGGAGCAGAAACGTGGGCTCTAAGAAGAAAAGAGGAAGTTAAGCTTGAGAGAAAAGAGATGAGAATGCTGAGGTGGATTATGGGAATATCGTTGCTTGAGAGATTGGAAAATAATGAAATAAGAAGGGCAGGCTTAGTAAAGATTACAGAGGTGATAAAAGAGTCACGATTGAGTATGTGTGGGCATGTGTTAAGAATGGATGACGAGGAGGGAGTGAAGAGGTCTTGGGAGGAACCTGTTAGAGGAACAAGATTGAGAGGGAGACAGAGAATTAGATGGCGAGATAAAGTGAAGGAAGATATGGAGAGAAGAGGTTTGGTGGAGGATGATGTCTTTGATAGAAAGGAGTGGAGAAGGCGCATTAGGTAACCGACCTCTTAATGTAGGGATAACGGTGGGAAAGATGATGTTTGTAAGGACTGATCTTTCAGCTCTTGGATAAATTTTTATCACCCTGTCACCTTGTTTCTGACAGTGGTCATTGGCTGCTGCTCCTGTTATAATTTTCCTAAGGTTCCCAAGCTTGCTTGCCCTATTTGTCCTGTTCCTTCACCTCTCAGAGGGATTTTTTGCTTTGCCTTAGCTTCTTCTAAACTTGTCCTGACCGCCATTTTTATGGCATTAGTATGTTGCTGGCCTTGGCTTCTTTGTAGGAGGCATTGAAGGTGCACTTGATGCTTTTTTTTGCCTTATGTTAGTCTTTTCTGTCAGTACTAGGTGGAGTTTGACCTAGTCCCTTGACATAGTTGGTGATTTATGCCCATTACATTTCAGTGTTGATCCACCTTTTAGGGGAAGGACACCAGTTTTCTTCTGGGGTTCCCGCCAACACTTCATTTCTTTTGCTCCAACACCTCCATTTTACTGGCATGGCGTGCAAAGGTTGTTTGCTTTCCTCTTTCCCCTTAGGGAGGCTGGTATGTCACTGCAGCCTCCTCATTTAATCTCTCCTAAAGATAGCCCCTGGCCAGGTCTGGTTCTTTGGGATCTCTTCATTGGTACCTCTATTAGGATCCACCATTCACTATCCTTCCAGTGATACCAGAGTAGCTGATGCAGAAGTTTTTCCTTCCCCTCATTTCACTACTTATGTTCCTGCTGCCTTAACTGTTGTCCAAGATGCCAACACCCCTTTGTTGGAGTGCCAAGGCATGGTCATTTGATCTGGAAGCCTGAATCGCAGGGTGTTAGGTTTCAAACCAGCATCTGGTCATCCTAGGCTTCTTTGTCTTTAGTTTTTGCATTGGTTTTTGTGGTCTTCCACTCCCTCGTTGCACTCTTGTGTGATTGTAGGGGGGGGGGGGGGGGGGTTTCTATGCCAGTTTTTCTTTGCTTGTTTCATCTCTAATCTTTCTGTGGAGTAATTCCTTTTATCAGATATCTGCAAGGCCCTGGCTGGGCATGTTTGCAATGTCTGACTGTCAGGCTATCAGTGGCCTGGAACATTGTTGTTACACTTTAATCTGGGGATGACGTTGTTATCTTCATGTTTTTCCATTGGAGTAAGGCAGACAAGCAGGAGTTCCATATGTCCCTAAAGCTCAGCTGACTCATTGCCCTACTCCTTGGCCATAGCATTGATGATTTCTGACTTTTCTGCTGTTGACAGATTTCTTCTTACTTGGAAGAGTCTTTTATAGTAGCCTCATCTGTGCCTACATAAATGGTTATGCCTATAAAATGGCATGTGATGACAAAGGTTATGTGTTCACATGCCGTTTTATAGGTACATCTCCTGTTAAGGGCTTGCTCGTTGGAGCTTATGGCAATGGTGGTTGCAGTTCTGTGATCTGTGCAGCCTCACTGTGTTACTTTTTGACTCCTGGAAGACTTATGCTTCAGGTTTTTAAGCCTCTGAACACAATGTTGGTTATCTTCTCCACTTCTAAGCATTTTAGTTGACTCCATACTCTTTCTTAAAGAGCCTCTCTTTCTAAACTGTTTGTCTTGTGGGAGATATCCTTTCACTCTTAACTTTGCTGCTTTGCCCTACTCTTTCCTAGGGCTTCTTCTCTGCCTTGCTGAGGGCTCCCCAAGTCATGGCTGCTGTGGAATTCTTTTTGGTTCTTTTTGCATTCATCAGTCCCTTCCCTCAAGTAACTGTGGTTGGTTTTGTGTTAGCTTCAGTAGATTCTTGTTCAGTTAAAGTCGATGTGACTGGGTCTGTTTCACAACAAGGAAAGGCTAATTATTTGTTGGGTTTGTTTAATAATTTTAGTTATTGTAAGATGTATATTAATAAACATTACCTTAATATAATTTATCTAGCCCTAAATCCCCAAAAACCGCACCAAAATTTACCACATTGGCAACCCTGTTACCTCCTATTCTGTCCGCCAGTTGGCAACACTGTCGTTGACAGATACGAAAAACCTTCCCTCAAATCAGTTGTTAACGAGCGCCCGTGTTGTTTACATCACGGCCGCTCTTTATAAATTTCCTTAAACATTTTTGTGCCTTTAAAGCTTTCATTATTTGTTAAATGAGACTTTATATGAATTACCACTCACGCATTACATCACGAAATAGTGAATTAACTTTGATTTCTGTAGTGGTTCTTATCTTAAATTACGAACTTTTGCGCGACCCGGAACTACTGACCTGTCCAATTCTACAATGGATTACCAAGAAATTACGATGCTTCCTTCTGCCAGCAACATCAGGAACTGCCCGGTTTGTGGGACAAGGATGAGTAGCAGGGAGTATGAACCACATGACATTTGTAGCTCTTGTCGTGGACAGGTTTGTGACTTGACTTCTCGTTGTGACGTATGTAAGCCCTGGTCTGACGAGGATATGACTGCTTATATGAAACGCCAAACAATCTTGCAGCGTAAAAAGATCGGTTAAGGAGAAAAAGAAACGATTGCTAGAACTGTATCTAACGAATTCTTTGACTTGAGCGCTCATGATTCTGGCTCTTCGGTTTCGGTATCGTACGACTCCGACTCCGAATTAATTGATGCTTTGCCCCTGTACAACCGGTAATTAGTGAAAGTTATTTCTGATGTAGATTCGAAGATTTTGGCAATGGAAACTACCTGGAAACAGAATTTTAAGAAATTACAGCTTTAGTCTAGATAGAGATATTCTGCTAAGTTTAACAATCTGTCAGAGAATTTTCAAGAAGCCTTTACTAGAATGTCTAACACTTTTAGATTCATTTTCAGCTCCTCGTCATGGTACCTGTCGACAGCACCATGGGTAACGGTGCGACAGATACCCGGCTTGTGAACCCCGTCGTGGCGAAAGGCCTAGGGGGAGGGGTCCGGTCCGGGCAGGTGCCTAACGAATCTTTACCCCAACGTGTCCCCTGTTAGTCCCGTAACAGTGCCAAAGGGCGCTTATTTAGGAGAAGGGGGGGAGGGATATTAGTGTCAGACCTAAGATAGCTAGTCGTCAGGATTTTACTTCAGAGGAAGTTTCTAAGTTAGGATCTGACGATGATGATGATGATGATGACGCGGATTCGTGTGATATTGATGTTTCCTCGAATGGATGTCATGATGTAGAATTCAAGAAACTTTTTGATTTAATTTTGAGTTTTCTTCCTCAGGCGAGGCCTAAAGAGCAGAAGCAGCCTCCGCCTCGTTGTATTACAGGGAGGGATTTTTTTCTTGACGGTCCTTCCCGGTCACGGGAATTTTTACGTTTTCCCTTTGCCCAGAGGTTCGCGAGAGTGAGGGCGGACGTTGCCGCTAACTTTCGAAGGTGATCGGGGAAGGGAAGAGGAAGCTCTCTTCTCTTCTACGACACCGGAGAGGAGTTTACAGGTGGCGGATGATTCTTCATTCTCTCGACCCCCCAAGCCAAATCCTGATTTTGTCCGACTTTCAAGTCAACCCTTGCCTTCTAAGGCTTCGGTCTCTGTCTCAATTGAAGATTTATTGCTATGGAGGCTGTTATGAGCTCCTTACAAGAAGCTCTATCCTTCAATATGTGGGTCCTCGGAGGGCTTTTAATGTATATCAAGGACTCCGGGTTTGTTCCTCCTGATGCTCCTCTTTTTGAGAAATTCTGCTCATCCATTTCAATCGCTTCTTGTACATCAGAAACGAGCTTGCTGCTCAATGCAGGCCTTTCTTGTTTCTCTAAGGCTGTAACCTGTATTTGTCGCAGTTACCCTCCTCTGTATCGGAGATTCAGAGAACCCGTCTGTTGTCCTCTTCTCCTTTGGCGATTTTCTTTTCGATATTTCTGTGCTTTCTGAGGTTTTGAAGGAACATCAAGGTGATGCCTCTTCCCAAGCTCACTGGGCCTTATCAAGAGCTTTTTCCTCTGGTCTTCCTCCCAGTTCCTTCAAGGAGTAAGCGTAAGTTTAGGACCAGATCTGTACCTTCTGCTCCAGCCCAACAACCTCCTCCTGGCTTTTTTTTTCCAGAGTACATCTCAGTTTGCTGGTGCCTGCTTCTTCTTTCATCCTCTGGTGCTCACCCTTTGAAACGCGGGAGAGGTTCTTGGCGTGGCTCTAAGGGCAGAGAAAGAGCTTCAACCTCCAGGAGGACCTTCTTCTTCTTCCTTGTCTCTGCGTAAGAATTTTCGGAAGTAGGAGTCATCACCTCGCCTGGAGACCGCAGTAGGAGCTTGTCTCTCCCGCCATTGGTCAGCTTGGCAGGGAGAGCGGTGGATGCTTGGGTGGTGGGAGGTCCTGAAGGAAGGTTACGAGATCCCTTTTGTTTCCAAGACCTCCACTTTCCAATCGTCCTCTCGAGTTCAGCAGTTATTCCCCTCACTCAATCAGGGGTCAAGCCTTGGAGAAGGAGCTTTCGCCCTCTTGGAGAAGGATGCCATAGAGCGAGCTCCTCCTTCTCCGGGTTTTACTCTCGGATGTTTGTAGTGTTTGAGTTCTAAAGGCCTCGGGTGCCTGGCGCCCCACCATCATAGATCTTTCGGTTTTGAACAAGTTCATTCTAAAGTCCAAGTTCAGGATGGAGACGGTCCAGACTGTTCTTTCATCCGTCAGGAGGGGGGACTGGATGATTTCCATCGATCTGCAGGATGCTTATCTGCAAATCCCCATCCATCCAAGAAGCAGACCTTACCTTCGGTTTTTCATGGACTCGGGAGTTTTTCCAGTTCAAGACCCTTTGTTTCGGCCTCACCACTGCTCCACAGGTCTTTTCTCGGGTGATGGCTCCTGTTTCAGCTATTCTGCATCAGTTAAAACGTAAAGGATGCTTCGGTATCTGGACGATTGGCTAGTCCCAGGCCGAATCTCTAGAGAAATGTCTCCGGTCGAGGGAGATAGTTCTGTCTCTTTGTGTCGAGTTGGGCATTCGTGTCAACTTCGACAGTCCAATCTAATCCCTTGCCAGATCATGACTTATCTGGGGATTGTTTTTGAATTCCCAGATTTTTGAGGGTTTCTCCCGCTCAGAAACGGATAGACAAGCTTCTGGAGTCTGATCGAAGAATTTTTGTCCTCCGTAACGCAGCCAGTTTCTCTTGGAGGTCTCTCCTGGGCCATTTGTCATCCCTCATCCAACTGGTTCCCGGAGGTCGTCTCAGAATGAGGTCCCTTTCAGTCGACACTTCGCCAGTCATGGGATTTCGTGTCCGAGGACACGATAGTCGCCTCTTCTCCACAATGTCAGAAGGATCTCCGTTGGTGGATGCAAGTTCACCGCCTCAAGTCAGGGACATCTCTTCTTTCGGTTCCTCCGGCCGGACCTAATGTTTTGGTCAGACGCCTCGGATCAAGGTTGGGGCACACACCTGGGCTCCGAAGCCGCTTCGGGCCTTTGGTTAGAGGAGAGAGGAGCATGTCAATAAATTGGAGGGAACTGAGGGCAGTGTACCTAGGCCTTCTTTCATTTCAGGAACAACTGTTGGAGTCGGTTGTCGCGATCTTTGTCGACAACACCACAGCAGTCTCGTACTTGAGAAACCAAGGCGGCACACAGTCGGATCTTTCTCACTCAAGAAGCCCGATCAATCCTGTGTTGGGCAGAAGATAGGGGGATTACGTTGGTCCCTCAGTTTATCCTGGGCCTTCACAACGTCTTAGCAGACGGCCTTGTCGAGACCGAACGAAGTTCAAGGGTCGGAGTGGACACTTTGCCAGGAAGTCTTCGACAGCCTCAGGAAGAAATGGCCTGTCACAGTCGATCTGTTTTGCCACCCCACTGAATTTTCGGTGCCAGATATTCTTCGCCCCTTACCAGACTCCTCAGAGTGCCGGGACAGACTCTCTTTTGCAGGACTGGGAGGGACTTCAAGCCTATGCTTTTTCCTCCGTTCTCTCTGGTGGGTCAGTCCTCAACAAAGTGAGGGCAACCAAGCGTCTGGATCTCACCTTGATCGCCCCCTTCTGGCCACAGAAGGAGTGGTTTCCCGACCTTCTGGAAGCACTGGTGGAACCCCCCATTCGCCTGCCAGAGAGACCAGATCTTCTCAAACAACCCCATTTTCATCGGTCCATCAGAGGCTCCACATGCTTCATCTTATGCCTGGAGACTGTCAGGAGGTTCTCCAAGCACGAAAGGGTTCTCCTCCAGAGTGGCGCGACAGTTGGCTCTTGCCAGGCGGCAATCAACCAGAGTAAATTATCAGGCTAAATGGTCGGTTTACAGACGTTGGTGGAAGTCTCAAGGACATTCAATTTCTAGACCTTCCTTACCGAAGTAGCGGAGTTTTTTAGTTCATTTACATCATGACAGGGCCCTGTCACCTTCGTGCATTAAGGGTTATAGGTCTATGCTTTCCTATGTTTTTAAGGCAAGGCTTCCTGAGATCTCTTCATCTTATGTCATTAGAGATTTACTTCGATCTTTTTCCCTATCTCGACCCAGGCCGCAGTGTTCGCCTCCGACATGGGACGTTAACAAAGTCCTTCAAGCCTTAAGGTTCCCTCCGTTTGAGCCTCTGAATTCTGCCAAATTTAGGGACCTCTCTTCTAAGACACTCTTCCTTGTCTCACTGGCTACAGCCAAGAGGGTGGGTGAACTGCAAGCACTCTCTTTTCTGGTTGCCAGATCTGGACAAGACATGATTTTGTCATACCTTCCTGAATTTGTCGCAAAGACTGAATCGTCTGATAATCCCATTCCCAGGTCTTTCGTACTGAAGTCGCTGGTCGACTTTGTTGGTAATTTAAATGAGGAATTAGTTCTTTGCCCTGTTAGGGCGCTCTCATGTTATTACCGCCGCACGAAGACATTCAGGGTCGTCCCCGTCATCTGTTTTGTTTCACCCCGAAATGTCAAGAGACCTATTTTCAAAGAATGTGTATCCTTTTTTCTTAGAGATCGTGATCGTTAAAACTGGTGGTTCGGCTGCTGGGGGAAGACCAGACGCCGAGAGCACACAGTATTAGAGCAGTTGCTACATCAGTAGCTTTTATGAAGAACGTCTCAGTCGCCAAGGTGCTTGAGGCGGCGACTTGGCGTTCTAATTCTGTTTTTGCCTCTTTTTACTTGAGGGATATTTCTCTAGTTTCTAGGCGACCTTCGTTCTTTGGGCCGTTGGTGATGGCAGGACAGGTCGTCAGACAGGAGAATTAGGTAGTCTTCCTGTTTTACGTTTGGTTGCTACCTGTATATTATTCATTAAGTTTTTGTTTTTTGTTGTATATATTTTTGTTTTTGTATTATAACCCATGGCAGTTTTTGACGTAGTTATAATGGGAATTAGGCAGTTGGTGGTATTTAGGTGTTTTTGATGACAAGGGGACTGACTGCTTGGCAACTCATGCTGCTTCCATTTTCAGTGTGAAATGGTTCCAGCCACTGGGTTTTGTCGGCACTGGCGACTACGCTTCTCCCAAGTCGATGCTGACCTAGGACTAGCCACTGGTTCGCTTGTCCTGACGACTCCTGCTTCTTCCACTGTCCTGGACAGGGAATTAGTCGATGGATCGTCTGCTGTCCATCTGGTGACTCGCTCACCATCTACTTTTTGTCTCACCTGTCTTCTCGGAGTCAGACACTCGTGTGAGATCAGGCGACATTTAGTAGCCCTGAGTTTTCTTGTTGACGAAGTCGGTTGCGTTGATACACCCCCGATGATCGTGTAACACGAGACCAGGTTGGACTGTCAGGCATTCGTCCTTCGGACTGAATCGCCTTTTTGCTCCGCGCTCCTTCTCTTGGCACCAGAAAGCTCGAGTTAGGAGTTGCTCATGAGCCGATTCGTTGCTGGCGACTTCGGGTTGCGTTGATACACCCCAAGGTTTGCTTAGCTTTGAATCGCCCAGACAGTCCAGACACTCATCCTTTAGGGAAAGAATAGTGCTTGATAGTCTTCAGGGTGCAGCCTTGCTGTCCGCAATTCGTCTGACTGGTCACCTTGGTCGGGTTTCGCACCTGACTTTAGTACAGACGGACTGACTATGCACTTACTCCTTGTCCTGTGCTACCGCAGTTGGTGGCATTATGGTAGGAGACTTTGAGTTGTTAGTATCTTTGACCTTGGGTTGAGTTTTGACTGCCTATGATATATATTTCTTTGTTTGTTTTCTCCTATTCTGTCCGAAGGGGAAATTGTATTCAGATTCCCTCCTCCTTTTCAATGTGGTTAATCGGGCTAGATAAATTATATTAAGGTAATGTTTATTAATATGGAATTTTTATTCTAAAATTAATATTAATAATACTTACCTGTATAATTTATCTAGTCCCACCCATCCTACCCCACGATCTGCCTATCACAACTGATTTGAGGGAAGGTTTTTCGTATCTGTCAACGACAGTGTTGCCAACTGGCGGACAGAATAGGAGGTAACAGGGTTGCCAATGTGGTAAATTTTGGTGCGGTTTTTGGGGTTTATTTAAGGGCTAGATAGATTATACAGGTAAGAATTATTATTAATATTAATTTTAGAATAAAAATTCCATTTTCCATTACCATCAAAATTCACTGTAGATCCCTCCCTGGTTTTGTTAATCACTTTGAGTAAAGTTGAAGGTACTGAAATATCCAAGGAAAGTGTTATGGTTGTAAATATTGTGGGAGGTAAAGTAAAAGATAATAGGACTTCTTAAGAAGTTAAGTTTGTAACAAGTAAAGCAGTAGACATGAGTGAGAAAACATTATGGATTGTTGCACACACCAGAGGTATTCAACATCAAGCACCCGTGGATACTTTGAGACAGTAACTGTATCTGTTTGTAGGAAATAATCCTTAGTTGATTAGTATTTTATTTATTTAAAAACTGAAAAGTCAGAAATTAAGTGTATGCTTGTTTACATGTTATGAAAATTTCGTAGCACTAATGGTCATTGATTAGTATATTGCCAGTGATTATAAGGAATGTTTTAAAGTGTGATTAATTGCAGCATTTTAATTAAAAAGGCACCTTTCTCCAGCAGAAGCATCTTCAAGTCTTTGCAGTAGTTTGGTATGTATGACAGTTTTCATCAACATTGTTTTGTAATGGTTGTTATTTTTATCTCATATCTATTGTAGTAGAATTGTAATGTTAGAGTATTGTATTAAAACTGTTATTCCTATTATCTCGTTCAAGTTATCCCGCAAAGTATCTAAAACAAAACAAAATCGCCCTCAGTGTCACTAAAGCAGTCCAGAGATGACGTGGAAAGTTTATGACCTTGGAGTCAAAACAGAATATGCTGTAATTAGTATTTGTGTTCTGAGTGTTATTTTCTAAGTGTTATACAACGTTAGAAAAATTCAATTCGAATACATACTATATGGCCTTTACTTCAGAATTTAGTGAAAAGCTCTTTAACCAAGAAGAGTTTTTCAGATGTTTATAAATTTGTTATGATTAAGGTTTTTATTGCATGTACAGTCTGTCCCTAAGGTGTACAGTATTACAGTCGATATGTGTTATAATCAGACTTCCTTTTATGATTCCTGTTACTTAATTCCTTCCTATGTTGAGATGTTTATGATTCCTGTTACCTAATTCCTATGTTAAGATAGTTACTTCAAGTGTGGTAGTATACTGATTTAGGCTCTTGAATCTAAAACTTCAAGCTAGCCTTAAACCATTTTTATACTAAATATATAAAAACGGTTGAATTACTTGGTAATATCTGTGATAGGGAAATCTATTGTTAGATGTTTTACCCCATGTTACTCCTTTCTCATATTTTTCTGCCAGTGTTACTCCTATGTCTCTTTTGCCTTGCATCATTGGAGAGGTCAATATAGTTGTTTTATTTTACTTATAGAATTATTTCTGCAGGAAAATGAAAAAAGATTGTAGTGTGGTTCTGTACATAGCACCTGTCACATCAAGGCTTTTGTATTTAGTATGAGAGATAACTTTTTGCATGATCAGGGTTTAGTTAATATTAACTCATTTCCCCCCAATTCCATGCCGTGTGTGGAGGATGAGGTGGGGTGACACAGGAGGACCATTGTGTAATTAAGTCTGAATTTCATTTCAGAGTTATTGAGTTGCTTTAGTTAATTAATTGTGGTGACTTTTCATTTTCCCATACTTTTTTCCCCTCTCCATACACAGTAGTGCACTCCTAGGACTGACTTGTTGAGCAACTAAGTGGCCTTAATTACTATGTCATGTCCTCTTGGAATATGAAAATTGGGTAAGATTGGAGTTTAAGCAGATGGTTGAATGAGGTGACTGTCCTATCAAACCCTGCTTCGGGTACTTGGTCCAGGAATTGTGGATTGATGACCTTCAAAACTTAAGTAGCATTGCATACATCTTTAATAAAGGGCTCATCCATCCTATAATCCTTTTTTTTTTCTATGCAGGGATCCTAAATTGGTACGTAGCCATGTCCAGTGGGAGCTTTTTCTTATTTCTTATTATAGGGAAGGACAAGTGTTGCCCATTCGTTTGTAAAACTATCAGATACTGGGATGGCGGAGACAAATAGCTATATTTCAGCCATAAAATACAATGTATTACTAGTCAACACAAAATTCAGTAATTCTGTCTTCACATGATCAATTATTTCAAAAGTGAGGGGACAGAAAGCTGGTGCCTCCTAGAGAGGGTATTGGTTTTCAGAAATTTTCTGTATGCTATATTTTCCATTAAACTAGAGAAAGGTTGCTTCTGTGGCTTTAATTGCTTAATAATAATAGGTAGGATAAACATCTCCATTGAGTTTCTGAATTCCTATTGAAGGAGAGACCAAGGGCACCTCAGTACTAGTGGGAAAGGTTGCTCTGTCCCCAGGATCCTACATGTTCATCCTCAATCTTAGCTTTCCTTTCATTAGTGAGGTATTTTCCATTTGGTGAAAGGATGTATATTGAGGTTATCCTTATCATTCTCAGGGGCAGATATTGGTGTCCATACTGCATTCTGATTTGAGGTTGTTTAGTATCACCTGGTCTTATTATTGTCACTAGTCAGAGCTCTGGGAGTTAGTAGGCTGTCTCTTATTACTCATGCTGATTTCAGCAGAGATCTAGACAACTGATTCAACTTTTTGGGCCTGGGATTTTTATTACCTTGTTCCAATGAGTTTATTGATAATAAAACCAATCTCTGCCTGGGTGGACTGTGCAGCCCCTCTGTCTTCTAATTTGAAGGATGAGAAATTTTTAACATTACACCAATTCCATACCCAGGACAGACCTCTCGGTAATCATGGATAACGTCTCTGATATGCTGACGTTCAATAGCAAGGTCATCCTTGATACTGTTCATGATTTCCTCTCGCAATTCTGAAAGTACAGCGAGCAGAATTTTCTCATCAGGGGAAACCTGCACTAACTGATTGAGCTAAATAGTCGTATCATCACTGCCTGGCAGTATGTAAGTCCAGGATAAATCAGTACCCCTTAAAAGGTACAGACACTTCAGATGGGGTTGGGTGGAACCTATTAGTGTCCCCCCTTCAGTATCTGATGCTGCATGGGAGAGGCAAGATTCTCATCTGAGTTCTCTCTCTCATGTAAAGCAGAAGAATGTTCCTTAGATCATCTGGATTCAGAGCGGAAATTTCAGTGACTATATCCACTTCATTAGTTACCTCTCTCCCAAGGAACAACTCTTCATTTCCATCGGAGGAGTTGAAGTGGGAGTTCCTCGAATCCACTGCTTTTGGAGTATGTCCCAAATGTGGTTTCTGCTTGGAGAGCGATGCCTAAATGATGCAGTCTCCTCCTGTACTCCTACTGAAACCTATGACTCATAGAGACAGCTGAAAATGAGCTCTTTCATCATTTAAATTTGTCAGGAGCATGTTGCATATTTCACACATCCAGCAACCAGCCAAATTCTCCTTTATTCGCATATTTCACACATCCAGCAACCAGCCAAATTCTTCTTTATTCCTTCAGAGCCTGGCTCATGGGAGGTAATTATGAACCATTTCTACAGTCAAAAAGGAGATTGAACAATTTGCTACATTGCAGGTAATCTGAAGGTCTGCATGATAGCAGCCCAGTACACTTGGTATTAACTACCTGTATCACTGTAGTACTGGTCTTTAGTAAACCCCAAGACTTGTAAGTCAAGCATGATTAGGATCTACTATCATGGCTAAGTTTCATAAACAAGAATTATCGATCAACTTTTGAAAAGTCAATGACTAATGAATTTCAATGACAAAATTCTTTAATACTTTTGCCATGGATTTATTAATCTGGAAAAATGAGGGTTCAGTATTATTGTTTTAATTATTAGTAGTATATATATTATTTGAAGGGAGTATGTAGATCCTCTTGGCAGCATCAGTGGAATTGCTTTTATACAGTCTTTTCAGTTCTCACTATTCTCTCTTTTTCAGGGCTGATGTCTGCTAATAGCTGGCTGATGTACATAATCTGGATAAGAAGAAAGGCAATAGTTCTGAAAAATTAGTCAAGTTTTATTCTGGTACATGCAGTTGTACATTAAATGTGGTATGGTATATCCATAGAGTTTCATGATGCCAGTGTCATTCTCGAGTGGTAGAGCATCTTTGTACTGTCACTTGTACCAGATTGCCTTTTTCCTTATCCAGATCATGTTCATCAGCCAGCTCTTAGTAGGTAGCCCTGAAGAAAAGTGAATTGAAAAATACTTTAAATAATCAATTCCACTGATGCTGACATTATTTTAAACAGAACATTATTACGTATTATTATTATTATATTAAACTAATATAACTAGACCCTGTATATTCAATTTTGCAAATGCTTATAAGACTGCCTTGATGGCATTGGCTTTGAGTGGGAGTTAAAGTTGAAAAGATCTGTAGTCAAATGGGAATATGTATAGCAAAGCTGATGGAGAAAGTACTCAATTGTGGGATTTACTTGCAAAAAATTGTCACTTATACTTTTCATCTTAGGTTTGTACAGATATTGCTCCCAACCTCCTAGTCCTCATATGTTTATTAATTAACTGTATTTGGTTTCTGCAATTTTGGTAATTCTATCAATCATGGTATAATTACACTGCAATGTAATCATGAGTTGTTATAAGTTAGCAGGTTTGTTAGAGTTTGTGTAACTTGGGTTTACTTACTGGCTCACCATGTTTGTCATTTTCATCATAAAGATTGATGTCAGCTGTGAGTGTCCAGTTATTACTGTGTTAATATGTTATATATGTTATACAGTAGTGGAGCTGTAAATTTTTGTTTATCAAACATAAATTTCAAATTGCTATTACTATTTATGTTTCATTCTTGACTTAGTTTTGTCCTGTGTTAGCTGTCATTCTGTAGAAGCTCTGTTACTGAATAGAATTGAATATTTTGTATCTCCCTCCTATGTTTCTCAGGTTAATTCTAGAATTCTCTTTAAGTGTCCTGAGCAGAGGAAGGATAATACCCTTTCTTGAATCTTCACTTTCTAGCCAAATTAATTAGGTGACAACATGTTTACAAATGAATATTTATCTTTATGTTAGTTACTTATCCAATCCATGATTTTTTATATTTCGTGGTACTTTAATTTGAATTGTAAGCTCTCGTTTGACCTATATCTGATTAATCATTGTTTTTTGTTCATTACTCTAACAACCAATTGCTGAGGGAAGAAGATTAGGGTAATGAATATACAGAGCAAGTGCTCAGTCAAGTCTTCATTGATTTTATATCAGATCTTTCTGTAAAAATGAATTTACTCAATTTTACAATAATACATATTAGTGTAAAAGTGCTGAATTATATTGCTCATGTTTTTAGTTATTTTACTTTAATGGCAGCTACAGTAATTTTTAGTTTTTGTATAGAGAAAGTGAAAGTTTATGATATCACTTTGTGTATGCTAGTTTTGGATTATTTTGTGGTAATCAAGGGATAAGTATATTTTTACACATGTAACTTACCAAGTAATTACCTGTAGCTCAAAAGCTCACTACTGCGGCTGTCAAATCTTACAAATTTCGTGATAGAGCTGCCATCGCTAGTGTAGGTGTTAGGACCCGCCCACTTTCGGGACCGATAGGTACAAAAATGCAGAGAGAACCAATTCGTTTTCTCCCGGCTTCCGACTAACATCAGTGGTTTTGGTGGTCTATTTTTTCATCATTGTTGGTGTTATTGGTGATGTACTTGCATATTTTGTGATTTGTTAATTAGCTATTATCATTATGTCAGATCCTAGCACCTCGAGCATTAAGTACTTGCTTACAGGGATGTAGAACTAGATTAACGAAATTGTCTTATGATTCGCATACTAAGTGTAGTAAATGTAGGGGGCAGATTTGTTCTAAGGACCTATCGTGTCCAGATTGTGCAGATTGGGATAAAACTAAATGGAAAACCTTAAATTCTCATTTAGATAAGTTAGCAAGGGATAGGAAAAGGAAGGCGGCTCTTAGAGCCAAAAGTAAGGCTATCTTAGAGAGTTCTCCTTCTTTAGAAGAGGAATTTGCTTCTCCTGCTCAACCTCCTATATCATCCCCGATAATTAGCCCTCCTACTCCTTTAGCAGTGTCTCCTTCTCCAGGCCTCTGTGTTTCCAAGCTCGACACCATTGCCAGCCTTAATATTAAGTTTGAGAAAAAATTTGATTTTCTTGCAAAGGCAATAGTAGATCTTGGCTCGTCTTTCAGGTCGTTTGTGGAGAGAACTTCTCAAAAGTGCGGTTATTAGTGATAATGTTGTGTCATCTGAGGAAGTGGCTGTTCGGGCCACTGGTTCTCCTAGATGAAGGTCACTGTCCCTCTCCCCCACACCAGGGAGAAGACATACCGGAAGTCCAAGGGAGGCTGGAGGGGTTTGCCCCCGGACAGTTGCCCCTCCGTCGCACCTGTTGGAAGTTCACAGGGAGCGACAGAGCGCCATTGGAAAGGTGTCTCATTCAGTGCTTCACGTCTGTCATCGGATTCGTCAGTGGCGTCGCCAGAAAAGAGACATAGACGGCGCAGAATGTCAGCCTCTAGGCCGCTAAAGAGACATTCCTCGATCTCTGACAGCTGTCCGCCTCCTGTTAAGAAGTACAGAGAGGCTGGTATTGACCCTCAACCATCTTGTAGCTTCCAGGTTTCACTTAGTCATCAGTTTTTGGCTGCCAGGCGTTCTCCATTGTCCAAACGCCCGTCACATCAAGAATTTGTAGTGACTGCTGACGTAAATCGCTCAGCTTCTCCATGTACAGTAGCACCCGTATTGGACCAGGTAGCGCCTGTGGCGGACCAAGTAGCTTCTGCACCTGATCGCCCGACTCCCCTCTCTGACAGTTTGATGCACTACGCTTCCTGCTCGGCACCCGCAACGGCCCGTTTGGCACCCGCTCTTGCAAGCTTGACAGTCTTCTGTTGACTTGGCGCCTGCCTTGGCTCACTTGACACCTGGATATACACCCAATCTGGGGCATTTGACGCCAATGGCTACAATATCACTTCCGGACTTACTCCTGATTCTACTTTGACTTATGTAGATGAGTCTTTGGCTCCTCTCAAATGTAAGCTGGATGAGTTTATGAGTTTCACGAAAAAGGAAGCTTCTTTAGGCAATAAAGAGAAGGTGTACTCTCCTATTTCATCAGAGGACGAAGCAATAGAGCAAGAGACCCAACCTCGTTCTGCTTACGCTTTTCTATTGGCGTTCTTATTGGAGAATTATTCAGATTTCTTCTCTCCAGGGAAGACAGCGGCTCCAGCCTCCACTTTTCTCATGAGGAAAGCACCAGTAGAAGAACTTCCTCAGATGGTTTTGTCCTCTGCTTCTAAGATAGCGTTACAAGAGGTGGAAGACTGGGTGGCTATTAAGAGGGATCTTGGCAAGGCTACGTTAGCATTTCCCCCTGGGAGTATCTGCCTCCTCCCAGGGAGATATCTCAGTCTTAGTGGACTCAGCCAGACATTCAGCGTTCAGAGCGGCCAGAGTATTTTTCACTTTGCCAGAGATGGAACATCTGGTGAAGAACATTTTCCAGATTTTGGAGGTGTTTAGTCTCTTAGACTGGACAGTGAGCGCTTTGGTAACAAAGATAGAAAGCTGTTCTTCGTTGCAAGAAAATCTGTCAGCCAATTGGTTGGGAGTCCTTTCATGTGGACGAAGTCCGCACTGTTGTTTTCTCCTTTGGACAAGACGTATCTTTTTTCCACAATCAACGGTAAAAGACATTCTGATAGATCTTCAGAGTAAGTCCATGACAGATTTGTTGATTCAGTCAGCAAAGAAAGAGGAGCTGGTATCTTCTGCATACAAGTTGGTCTCTCCTCTTCAGCCTTGCCCCTTTCATGTTAATATGAATGCGCTTAAAGCAAAATTCATATTAACCCTTTTTGTATTATTGTTGACCCTTTACAACATTATTATTATTATTATTATTATTATTATTATTATTATTATTATTTGAAAATATTAATAAACGTATTCATCTACCTTAAAATTTCTCTTATCTCTGAAGTCTCCTTGGATGGGGGGAGATGCACGGCATTGGCTGCAGCGTTGATAGCACTAATGGTATTGCTGGCATCCCACTTGATATCATCAGTTGGGTTGGGGGAAAGCCGTTAAGACTTTGAGGAGTCTGACGGGATATCATCAAGCTAGAATAGTTCATTGGTTATATCCAATTATATCACCATAACACTATGGTGTTCCAGCCACATTCATGAGATTATCAAGTACTCTATACACTTGTAAGGTAGTTTCCTTGGTTATAAGATATTTTACTTGGTACAGGCAGTCCATGATTATCGGCAGGGGTTCCAATCTGTCGGCACAACGTTAACTGAAAATCTGCAATTTCCAAGGATTTTTGGCACGTATCAGTAGTGATAAGCACCGAGAATTGCTGGTTTTCAGTTATTGGCACCTCAGTCAGGTATGTATTGGCGTCAATACCCGATTATTGGCACCAATAAATGGAAATTGCAACATATCGGTGCCAAAATTCGCCAATTTTTATTGTTAGACAAGCCTTGTAAAACCGGATCACTGATTACCAAGCCTGCCAATAACTGGGGGGCTGCGTTATAAAGGAATTTTAATAACATGGCTGACATTTTACCAAAAGCCTCTCCAAGGGAAGATATTTCTCATATTTTCTGTTCTCAATATAACTGTTCTGTAATTAGCTATAGTATTTTCATGGCTGACTGACATCATATCAAGGTAGGATGAGGAGTGGTTGTTGTAGGTCCTTAAAGGACTGCAGACTTGATTCTCACTTTTGTTTCTTAAAGCAGCTAAAATTGATATGGTACAATAGATCCCCCTGTCTATCTAGGAATGAAAGAAAATGATGTACTGACAAAGCAGCAAATTCTAGATCATTTCCATTCAAATCAAAGAAGACCATTAATGGAGATGTTCCTTTAGTAAAGACATTTTGACTTCCAAATTTTTATATGCTTCAACAATCATAAAAAAATTATGAACAAATAATTTAATAGCAAAACGAGAACTTTTTAGTGCATGGTCTCATTGCTGAGATATTTCTTTGTATTGTACATCAGTTTGGACTACTTAACTCTTTTAGGCAAGTAGCCAATACTAAATTCACCCTCCTCACCAATCCATTTTCTGTCTCTTGAGACTTTTGGAGATCCAATTTTTTGTTTAATTTCCTGGGACTGTGTTATTCATGAAGTGCAAAATCAGTGTGTGAGTATACATGTGTTACAAAGGGTCTCATTGACCCTGTCGAATAAAAAAAGAGAGAAATCACTAATTGGTAAAGTAACCTACCTTGGCATCCACCACAAACTGGCAACTCTGCAGCTAAATCAAGTTATTAGATCTAGGTTAAAAGCAAACTCTGATACAAAAATAGTCTTGAGATAAGTGTCAGAGAATTCTTTTTATATAGAAACATTAAAATCAATCTGTAAAAAGAAACTAAAATTGTCAGAAATAAAATTTAAAATATGTATACCTAAAATGAATACATATGTAATTAGAAAATGTCTTTTCCCTGCACTCCATCTTCTCTCAAATGTTGTTTGGTTTAATAAAGTCTTCTACCTTTTTGACAGGAAGAATTTGGCAGATCTTCTACACTTTTCTTCCGGACCTCATTTCACTTTGTGTGATCTATCTTTCTAGAATAGCCGCCTTTGCCCATGGTCACATTATGTTACACTTTTAGAAGCTCTAGTTTTCGCACACACAAACACTAAATGGTTCTAGAAGCTTCCATGAACACACCCTGTTTGGCGCACGAACAGACACACATGATTGCATTTTTCAGAAGTCATGATCACATGACTTTCGACCAACCAGGTTAACTTGCGCACCTGCACTCTCGTTGATACGACATTATAATGTTATGCTTGTGTATGCTTTGTCTCGTTCAACCACCCAAATTATTCGCTAATGTCTTGAAGCTTATCCATAACACTCGTGACTGTGCAGTTGCACATTCCAGTCTGTTCGCAGCAAAGTCCATTGCACCCTAATTTTAATTACTATCCTTTCCAGTGCAGTCATGACATGTATAGCATATCAAAACTTACCTCAAAGGCTAACTTATATTGTTCATCAAACATTAGGCTCTGATTGAGAGTAAAAGAAAATAAAAAAAAAAGTCATGTCATAATGAGTGAAGTACATGTTAAAATGCAGATGTATGAACAGCATGCATTTACTGTTGGAATTTACCAGATACTAAAATTAGTGAACATTATTAACTATTGAAAGTTGAAAGTAGTTTTATATCATGTACTATATTGTATGTAGTACTTATACAGGCAGTCCCCCGTTATTGGCGGACTCGGTTAATGGTGCTCCAGTTTAATGGTGCTTGTCTAGCCCCATAAAATTGTTGATTTATGGCTCCATAACGGGCCAAGTTTCAGGTGCCGATAATAGAGTTATGGCACCATAAGTGCCATTAATTGCTGAGTTTCGGTTAATGTGGTTTTCGCTTATCAGCACCCTGCCCGGGAAAACAGAACCCCCTCTGATAAACAGGGACCACCTGTATTTTTATTAGATGTTGAATACGTTATGCAATGGTAGTCACAAACCATTTGCTCGTTTTTGCTTGTTTGTATGGTGTTTTTACGTTGCATGGGACCATTGCTTATTCAGCAACGGGACCAACTGCTTTATGTGACTTCCGTATCACATTGAGAGTGAACTTCTATCACCAGAGATACATATCTCTCACACCTCAGTGGAATGCTCAAGAATTGAACTCGCAGCCTATTTATAACCTGAGTTTACTTGTAATAAAGGCAGTACTGTTTCTACCTGACTCTTTATCATACCCTCACACTGGTGATCTCCCGGAATGGACGGTGACACACCGGTCTTGGCTCAGCCATTAAGGGACTAACTACCACCGCTCACCTTCAGAGACCTTTAAAGGACTCACTACGGCGCCTCAGTCTAGATCTCTGAAAGTTCCCTTCTGAGGAGAACACCGACGCCTTTAACGGACTAATTACTACAGCACATCTCCCAAGGTGTGTTTAGGTGTTCTCTCTACTTCATCCATTTCTGTGAGGGAGACATGCCATGTTCCACAGCAGCCAGCTATTTAGGGGTAGAAAACAACCCCCCTAGCCCCACTTCACCCCAGAGCACAGACGTATCTCCCTCTGTGAAACTGCCCATGTTCTTCACAAAGAATCCAGCCTCATGGTTCCTGTGCACGGAAAGCCAGTTCTGGATCGCAGTTATGTCGCACGAAGCCTGCAAGTCTGACTTCGTCATGTCGACCCTGTCGTAGGAGGTTTATGCCCAAATGTGTCCATGGATGGTCGCGCAGCCAGACACGATACGCTACAGGAATCTGAAGGCGAAGCTGATCGACACCTTCTCCCTCCCCGCCTTCAACAGGGCCACCCAAATTCTCGACCTGGTAACGAACCCCATACACGACCCAGACCCACAGGTCTCTTGGAATAGGTTGATGGACCTCATCCTCCTGCCAGAGTGGGATGACCGCAGGCAACAGAGGGAGATCAGCCTTAAGCAGGAGATATTCCTCCGCCAGTTGGACCCGGAGGTGAGGAAGCAGATTACAGAAAGCCATGCCCTATCCAACGATGAGTTGGTCGCGAAGGCCCGGAGATTAACCGAGGCCTCCCAGGCAGCCACCTTTTCCACCCCATCAACGCCTTCGACCAACTGCCTGATGGAGGACGACACAGCAGCAGCAGAGGCACCAGAAATTCAGCAAATAAGCCAACACAGTGTGAGAAACCATGTTCATACATCCAGTCAATAAAAGGGGAAGGCAGCTGCCCCCATCAGCAACCATGGCTGCGTTCCTACAGAGGCCACAACCTGTAGGTTTTTACGTCCAGGACAAGATCTCTGGCCGGAGGATGTTAATGGACACTGGGGCTATGCAGGAGGGGATTGCAGCCGCACCCCCAATGCCAATGCTGCCCTAATGGCCACGATTGGGACCCCCATCGATTCTTACGGCACGAGATCCCACAGGATATCCATCCCGGGACGGACCTACATGTTGTCTTATATCGTTGCCGACGTCAAGGCCCCCCCCTCCTCGGCACAGACTTCTTGGCACAACACGGGCTCCTGGTTGATGTGGGCCTCAAACACCTCCTCGACACAGGGACCTGCTGGTCCTTCCCCCTTGCCGCAGGCCCAGTCATTCCTACCATTTGCTCCATAGCATCCCACAAATACAGCGCCCTCCTTCAGCATCTACCATCACAGCATCTACCATCACATCGCGACCACTAGCCCGCCCACACATGCAAAGTTCCACAGGCTACCGCCAAGCCACATTCAGGATGCCAAAAGGGCCTTCGCGGAAATGGAGCAGATGGGCATCTACAGGAAAGCCTCCAGCCCGTGGGCATTACTCCTCCACATGGTCAAGAAGGCGGATGGAACCTGGAGACCCTGCAGGGATTACTGTCGGCTGAATTTAGTGACTACTCCCAATCATTACCCCCTGCCGAACATGCAGGACCTGGTGGGGGTCCTTCATGGGGCAAAATTATTTACAAAAATGGACCTTCTCAAATCATATTTTCAGGTACCGATCCACCCCAAGAATGTCCCTAAGATGGCCATCATTATGCCATTCAGGTCCTACGTCTTCTTCTACTCCACCTTTGGCCTGAGACCCCATGATGCCAAAGGTAGCCGCCGTAGAAGTTCCCGACACCAACAATGATCAAGGCCCTGCAGGAGTTCATCAGGATGGTGAACTATTACCGTCGACTCACACCCGACATCAGCCGCACCATGTTCCCCCTGACAGAGGTCCTGAAGGGGAAACCAAAGAAGCTGGTGTGGGAGACAGCGCAGCAACAAGCATTCCTGCAGATGAAGAGGTCTCTCACCAGGGCGACCACCCTTGCCCACCAAGACCCCGCAGCGCCCCTACAGCTCACCACCAATGATAGCAACGTTGCCTGTGGAGCAGTCCTGGAGTAGGCGATTCACAGAGTTCCCCAACCACTTGCCTTCTTCAGCAGGAAATTACAGTCCACTGAGACCTGCTACAGCCCTTTCAACCGCGAGCTACCAACGGTCTACCAGGCCGTTCGGCACTTCTGCTACCTGTTTGAGGGGAACCCTTTTATCATCAGAACGGACCAGCAGCTGGTGGTCCACACCTTTACCAAAGGAGATGCCTGGTCTACCAGACAGCAGTGACACCTTGCAGCCATTGCGGAGTTCGGTTGCACCATCTGCTACATCAAGCAGCCGACCCTGAGTTGCCAGCCTACCGGACCGCAATCACCTCCCTTAAGTGGGAAGACATGCTCTTCAGCCCGACAGCAACAACTCTCCTCTGCGATGTCAGCATGGGACGCTCTCACCCACTGGTTCCAGTATCCCGAAGAAAGAAGGTTTTCAAAATTGTCCACGGTCTCTCACATCCGTCGGGCCAAACGACAACTCGCCTCCTGACTGAGAAATTCGTGTGGCACGACATCTGAAGAAACTCTCGGAAATGGGCCAGACAGTGCTTCCCATGCCAGACAAGCAAGATCAGCAGGCACACCAAGTCAGGAATCAGCCGTTTTTCCCAGGCCAAGCGGAGATTCAGCCATATCCACGTGGACGTCGTAGGGCCTTTTCCTCTGTCAGGTCACAAATACCTCCTCACAGTCGTCTGTCGATCCACCAGATGGTCCAAAGCAACACCAATGACAGAGACCACCACCAAAGCCTGCACGGAAACCCTTCTCTCCAGCTAGATCAGCCATTTCAGAGTGCCTGACAACATCATGATGGACCACAGGGCCACCTTTCTGTCAGATTTGTGGTCACTGGCTCGCCTGATGGGGACTTCGCACCACTGAACCACCGCCTACAACCACCCCGCAGCCAACGGTTTAGTGGAGAGGTTTCATTGTTCCCTCAAGGCCTCCCTGATGGAGTGCTGCTCTGGCGACAGCTGGAAGATGCAGCTACCTTGAGTCCTCCTCGGCCTCCGCACCGCCCCGAGGGCCAACGGAGAAAGTCTACGGGGAAACCTTGGCAATCCCAGGCAAGTTCTTCCCAATGTCGACCGATGTCGAGGACGTCTCAATCACCAGGCTGCGAGAATTTGCTGGGAAATTCACCCCCTGCCTCAAGACTTTCTCCAACAGGATAATCATTTCTGGCCCAAGGCCTTAGCCACCAGCAAAAACGTCTTTGTCCACCAAGACGCACGCTGGCTGCCCCTGACAAGACGGCGGTCCTTTCTGTGTCCTCTGCCACTCAGAAAAGGCCTACCTCCTGCGTATCAATGGCTGTGAGGATTGGGTCTCCATTGACAGGTTGAAGCCACCCATCCTGACGGAGGAGGACACCACTCAAGATGAACCTGGCAGCCGCCCCAGAGTGCCACCGCAGAACCTGACTTCCCCCGAGACCCCCAAACTATACCAACGGCGCCGCGGCCCTCCTAGGACAGCAGTCAAACCCCCCAGGACTTGTTCCAGGGGCGAAATCCTGCCGCCGGGCCCTCTGGAGGACACGAAGGACAAGAGCCCCCGAAACAGCTGGTGTCACGGACCGGGGGCACCTCCGCCCTCCGATACGCTACCACAATTAATATTCGGCCTTCCAGTTTCTGTTTTATCATCCAATGTTTACTGCTATAACCATTGTCTTTGGGAGGGGGGAAGTATTTGTAAGAACAACAACTATTTCCTAAATTTATGTATATAGTTTTCCTGTCGGCATTTTACCTCACATCATATGATTAAGCACTTTTCGGCCTTGCTGCCGACATATCATTCATATATATTAACCCATTATAGCAAGTAATATTTATGTAAATTAGCATGTCAAGAAACACAAATCTGGGTCGGATCGTGTCATTTCTGTCTGTGTCGGTCGTATACTACATATCCGCCCACACACCTGTTTATAACCTGAGTTTACCTGTAATAAAGTCAGTACTGTTTCTACCTGCCTCTTTGTCATACCCTCACAGTGTAAACTGTATTTTTTCAAAGAAACCCATCAGTAATATGTAATGAAAGCCCACATCCCATCCCCTTATTGTTGTTGCGACACATCCTAATAGGTAATACAGTTAGGAAGATGGGTGTTGTTAACCAGTGGGTCAAGGTGTGCCTATATATGCAACATTATTAGCAACTCTAATATTTTTTGTGTGGAATATCTAAGAGCATAGATGTCCCAGGGATTATGCAGACCATGGTAATGGTACTGTATGATTGATGGGTTAATAGGGAAACATGTATCCTATGTCATAAAAACTTAGTGGGCTAACTTTGATATCTGTTGAAATAGCATTCTTATTACATGGTATTTACTGCTTTACTTAGCAGGGTTACTGAGTTGAGAATTTCTCTTCATTTTAGTATATTTATTCTTCATGTGCCTCTGGAAAAATAGGAGTTAGTTGATCATCAGCTGCACTGGTAATCTATCCAAAATTGGAACCCTCTCACTAATTAGTTAGTAGCTATACTTCTTGGTAATTTAACCTATCTAATATTGTCAACAGTGTCGTTCAGTATTTATTGGACTAATTCATATGTGATTACTATCAGTACCTTTGGAATTTTATTAATTAAGTTACTGCATCAGGCCTTGTGGTCCACTTTTCATCCTTCTTTATTAAATATTCCCTCTGGTTTAGCCGATGAATAATCCTCATTTAATAGTCACTCAACTAATTATGTTTCCAGATACCCACTCGGATGATGAAAGCAGATCGAGTCTTCCAAACACGGTGGCTGATGATGCTAGCGCTCCTATACCTCTAAAGACTTGTTTCCCTAAAAGTGATGATGGTGACGATGATGATGAAGAAGAAGAAGAAGAAGATGAAGATGATAGCAAAGGATCAGTACCAGTAAGTTTTCATATGAAGGAATTGTAAATTCCATGAAATCATTTGACATAATCTTGAATTGCAATGCTCTCATGTTAAATTTGTAACTGCATTTGTTTAATATTAATCTATGTGTAGAGTAGGATTATTGCTTTTATATGGATTATGAAAACTGATTGAATGGAATCTTCGAAGTGAATGTTTCTCAACTTTGATGATTTTTTTTCATTATCAGTGATCATGCTTTGTTTATCTTAATACTGTATGAGTACTATATTATTGTTATTGTTGCTGTTGTAGTATTGTTATTGTTATTGATCAACATTTTTTAAGAAATGAGGCTAACAAGTCACCAACACAAAAATGTAATTAAAAAGTGCTCAATATCCAAAGTTACATTTGGTGACATTGTCAGGTAACAAAAGCACTTCGTAAATACAGTGGGACTCATGAGAAAAATCTCACCTCTTGTGTATTAACTGCTTGTCAGTAATTCAGGATATAGTATTATTGTATTTGTTGCCAATAATTGAAAATATGTTTACTTTTTGCTTTTGTATGTCTGGTAGAGAAAAATGAAGTAAATGCTAAATAACACCAGAGCAGTTAACTAGATAAGAAGTTAGGTTTTCCCCATAAGGGAGCCTCATCGGATTTATGAAATGCTTTTGTTATATGATTATTTCACCATAAGTAGCTGTGGATATTGAGCACTTCTTTATTGCATGTGTTGGTGATATTTTTGCCTCTTTTCTTAAATCTTTGTGACCACTGGAGGTTAAGAACACACCCAGTCAAAAACAGTTAAAAGGAATACTTAAATGTTTTAAGCCAAAGCTCATCCTCTTTGTAATAGTAGAAGTCGTGGCTATCAGTGATTGGGACCACTCTGACTTCCTGGGTAGGATTACCAGGGTCATTACATTGCAGGAGGAGATCTTTCTCAATTAACATTTTGGAGTGATAATTCTGATAGCAGATGCACCATCACTGAAAGAGAGAGATGAAAGAGAAAGACAGGGAACTTTCAGATACCTACTTAGGTGTGAAGACCATCATTCTACATTAAACTGATTGCAATATTCTCCTGATGAGCAGGATTGAAAAAAAAATATTAATCACTGAGTGATCTAATTTGGCTGCATCATCAAACTTGTGAGAATGATTCCTAGCCCATTATCCAAGGAAGTAGAAGGCAGATACTTGCTGGACAAAAAGTGTCTGGAGATATATTCTTCCTCAGAGAAAAAGGGATCCCTGTTTTGACTATTAAAGAAGCAAAAGTTCTGGAAGAAGGGAAAGCAGGGCAGCTGGTGGGAAGAAGAATGTCCTCTAATTTGAGCATCTGCTTTAGTGCCCAAAGCACCACAGACTAAAGTCAGGCAAACAAGTGCCAGCTGTAACTTGACAGCTCAGCTTGAGCAATATGACATTTTTGAAAATAAAATGTATTTTTCCCTAACCATACAAACCTGGAGTCCTTTACTTGGAGATAGATTGCAGCTCAGCTGAAACTACCAGCTAATCGTCACTTTGACTATAGCCAGGACTTTGATGATGACCCCTGAATCAAGGGGGTGGGTGTTTGGCGGGACCATATAAGTAAAGGACTCCAGGTTTGTATGTTTAGGGAAAAATGCATTTTACTTTCAAAAATGTCATTTGTGCCTACACCGTATGCAAACATTCCGTCCTTTACTTAGGAGACTCATCCTAAGGAGGGATGGAAGTCCTGTCTTGCTGGCTGAGAATGGAACCCGGGATGCCAGGGCCCGGGATTATAGCTCAGGGTCGTGGATCCTTCACCCCGCGAGCCATGGTAAATGCGACCTGATGGCTGATGGCCTCGGTATCAAAGGCGTGAGCGTAGAACTCTCTCTGGCAACCAAAACCAGGCTATATAAACATAACGGGTTTGTTGGGTTGCAGCACACTCCCCATTGGAAAGGAGTGTGGAGACTGACTTCTGTGTGTCTACAGAAAAACCACTAGTCGGACATGGAATGCTTACCAGTATCGAAATCGGTGCCAGAGAATGGGTTTCTATGCTATGACCCCAAGTAAGGGGAAAAGGTGAAAAGAAAATAGGGCAGTCATACTCTCACATTCACCACCAGCCTGATACTGAACCTCGATCCATGATTCGATACTTCAGACCTCTGAGGGCACGGAGGCAGCTAAACCACTTGCTGAGCGGCTACCACAGGACCAAGGTCAGTTGTGTCGAGGTAGCTGTGGTTACAGTCTCTAAGGTAGAACCTAGTGAAGGTGGAAGGGTGAGACCTTGTGCCAGCTTCCATCACCTGGGTAACAGAGGTCCTTCTTGAAGGCAAGCGATGTGCTCATTCCACGCACATCATGAGCCTTCACTTGACTGGTACCAGCAAGTGGAGAAGAGGGAGGGGAGAGGGTGCGGTAAATCACCTCTCGAATCCAATGTGAAATGGTATTCCTCGTAACCTTCTTCTTTGATGGGCCCGTACTTACAAAGAGATGTTGTAAGGTGGGTCGAGTAGAGCTGGTCCATTGGAGATAGTGCCTCAGTGTTCTCAGAGGACAGAGAAGTAGCTCATCTGGGTCTTCGGTTACTGTGCCCAGGCTCACAACCTGGAACGAAGAAAACCGAGAATCGACCTGGGCCGGATTCTGGGTTTTCTCAACAAACTCATGAACAAGCTAAACCAGGCATTAGACCAGCACTCAGTATGAGTGACAATATAGGCTAGGCCATGAAGCTCGCTGACTCGCTTGGAGGAAGCAAGGGCGAGAAGAAAAACCATTTTCAGGGTGAGATTCTTATCAGATGCCAGGGATAATGGTTCATACCGAGCTCTCTTCAAAGACCTGAGGACAGCAACGATGTTTCAGGGAGGAGGCTTTGCCAATACCGGAGTGCAAACCTGTTCAAAGCTTCGTATGAGCATAGAGAGTTCCTCCAAGGAAGAGAGATCGATTCCCTTCAGTCTACTGCCGAGACCAAAAGTAGCTTCTCTCTCCGGAGGTAAAGTAAGCAGTTGGCAATCAAGGAGATAGAGGCTCCGAGAGGAAAAACACTTCTCTGATGACACCAACCACAGAAGATGGCCCCTTGGTCTGATAGACAGACGTTGAGGACTTCCTGAGGTATCCTGACATTGCTGTCGCAGCCTCTCGCAAAAAGCCTTTCGCTGTCAGGAGCTGCTGGATAACCTCCACGTGTGAAGATGTAAAAAGCTCACCGCATTGTGGAAGATCCCCACATGTGGTTGGCATAGGAGGTCGGAGAGTGGCGGAAGCACTCTCGGAGTCTCAACCAGCAGAAGTAGAAGGTCCTGGTACCATTCTGCGTGAGGCCATTTCGACGCTGCTAGCATCATGGCCAAGGAAGGTGTGGATCGCACTCGATTCAACACCTGCCTGATCCAGCAAAATGGCAGAAAAGCATAGACGTCGAGGCCATCCCAGGGGTGCTGGAAGGCGTCCTCGAACCCCAACGCCAGATCTGGAACTGAGAACAGTAAATCGGGAACTTCCGATTTAGAGAGGTAGCGAACAGGTCTATTGTTGGGGAACCCCACAAAGTCAAGACTTTGTTCGCTATCTGAGGAGCCAAAGACCAATCGTAGCCAACGATCTGTGTCCTCCTGCTCAGATTGTCCGCCACAATGTTCCATTTGCCTGGAGTGAACCGAGCTGTCAACCCTACCGAGTTGAGAGCTACCCATTCATGAATCTGCACTGCTAGTTGGCATAGCTGCAGAGACACGGTACCGCCTTGACGGTTCACGTATGGCACCACGGTGGTGTTGTCACTCATCAGCGCAACCGAGTGACCTGTCAGAAGAGAGCTGGAGTGCCATGAAGGCAGCTCGAAGTTCCAGCACGTTGATATGATCATGACGTTCCTGCTCGGACCATAGGCCCAAAGCCAGGTGTTGCAGTAGGTGTGCGCCCCATCCTTCCTTGGATACGTCCGTAAACAGGAGCAGATCGGGTGGACGAGACTGGAGAGGAGATCCCCTCAACAGGTTCGCATCGTCCAGCCACCTCTCGAGATCGGAGCGCATGTTCTCCTCCACTGGGACTAGTTTGTGAGTAGAATCGTGACTTTACAATCAATGATTCTTCAGACCCCACTGAAAGGATCGAAGGTGCATCCAACCGCTTGGAACAAGACGTTCCAGCGAGGCCAGATGTCCCAGCAACTGTTGCCACTGATGTGCTGGCAGCTGGGACTGTCAAAGGAAGGGCAGAGCGACACTTCGGAAGTGTTCCAGTCTTTCCAGTGTCGGAAAGGCTTTCCCTGCAACGGTGTCAAGGATCATACCGAGATACACCAGTCATTGAGAGGGCTCTAGAGAGGATTTCTTGTGGTTCACTATGATCCCCAGGTCGTGACAAAATGCCAGAACCCTGTCTTGGTGGAGACGAAGCAGTTTCATTGAGGGCGCCAGTATCAGCCATTCGTCTAGGTAACACAATAGACGAATGCCCTGGCGATGAGCCCATGTTGACGCTAGGGTGAACACCCGAGTGTAGACTTATGGAGCTGTAGAGAGACCAAAACATAGGACCTTGAATTGGAACACACTGTCTGCTACAATAAGACAAAGATACTTCCTGGACAATGGATGGATTGGGACCTGGAAGTACTATGCCTCTTTTATGTCGATCGTCTCCATGTAATCCAGAGGACGAATGGCCTGTCTGACCCTGCTTTGGGTCTCCATCCTGAACGGGGTTTGCTGAACAAACTCGTTCAGGGCCGAGAGGTCGATGACCGGTCTCCAGTCAACTGAAGAAGCCTAGAGACTCGTCAAAGATCTCGAGAGCATCCTTCATCAGCAAGTTCTGGACTTCCGCCTGAAGGGCGAGATCCTTCGTCAATCCCTGACGATAGGATGATGACGTCCTCGGGGGTCGAATCAGAGGAAGGGGAGAGTTAATGAACGGGACGCGATACCCGTGTCAGAGGACAGTCAGCGTCCAATCCTCCGCCTCGTGGTACTGCCACCTCGTCCATCTGGCTTGCAGGCATCCCCCCACAGGTGGCAGAGTGGGGGTATTGCCCTCCTCACTGGTTGCGGCGGATTCTCTTCCTTTTGCCGTGTTTGTCTCCCCCTCGACCACCCCTGGTTGAAAAGGGCTGCTGACCTCTCGGCCACTGACTGGTGGAGGCAGTGGGAAAGGGATCAGCCCCGGCAGGAGGGTGAGAAACCCTCCTAGATGGAGAGCCAGGGCAATGTCGAGCAGAAACAGCAGGAGGTTGGGGCTGACAGAAGGATGCTGCGCAGTGCAGCAAAGAATCCTGGCTCACTCTCCTGAAGTTTCCGATCACCTCATTTACATCCGAAGATGGAAAGAGGATGGATCCCTGAAGTGAGGCATTCCTCAGGTCGGTCACATCCTGAGGGTCCACAGCTCGATCAAGCTTTGATGAGATGGCGTCCTTACGCCATCGTGGGAAGAGAGCGTTGAGGTTCGGTGTTGCAGTGTCTCGAGTGAAACTCCAGGTGCCAATGATGTTATCGTCGGTTTATGGGCAAGGGTGAAGGCTCAGCCTCTTGGGCCACATAGTACTACTTCTGCTTCTGGGAAGCAGAGGGGATTAGCTTAGAGGAGCGAGATGCCCGTAGCGAGTCCTTCTTCGCTGAAACTTGTCTATCAACCTTGGTCAGACCCTATCTTGTCAGGGATGACAAGGGCAGCTCAAACCGGGACCGAGCACCCCAAGGGGTGCGACAAAGAAGGTCGGCTGCCAACATATGGCCTTTCGGAGAAGTAGTTGGCGCTTCTCCCAGGCCATTTACCTTCCAGATGAGACCGATGATCTCGCGGAAGGTGGTTTCAGGTGCCGCATCTTCTGGAACAGCTGGAGTAGCTGTTTCCAGAAGGTAGCCAGCTGAATCATTGGTTGCCTCGTGAAAATCATCCTCCCTCTGCATTGACGCACCCAGGCGTGAATGAAGGGCAGCAGAAGGTCTGGTAGCTGAGGCCCCCAGAGCCATAGGAGCCCGTTGAGGCTCAGAATTGTGAGAGTGATTCTTCGCTGCCTTCCACAGGTCCTTATACCCCCTGTCGGACAGCCCCTTGCGAGAAGGGGGAAGGTAGAAGTGGAGGATACCTATCTGCTTATAGCGAAGCTGGAGGAGAGAGGGGAAATTAAGCCCTTTCAGCAAGCACTGTTGGACCCCTGTCAGGAGGATCTTGGCTGGGTTCAAACTTGATGGGCGAGATATGATATTTCTCTACAAAGGAACAAGCCCTTGGAGATTGAGAACCTCGAGAGGTTGGAGGTTTGGACTCGTAAGGAGGAGTCACGGGATGCCTTTGCTTCCAGAGCACCTCTTGCCTGACGTTAAGCAATCGTGGCAGCTTAGGGATAGTAAATCCCCTTAACTGCTCTCCCAACTTCCCAAGAGGAATCAGAAGGGGGGTTGGAAGGTCATATGAAGGAGAAGGAGCCCGCTTGTGGCCTTGTTCTCAAGGAAGAGTCGGGGAACGACGACCTCTGATCAGTGGTGAAAGCCTATATGGCTGCCTTTTGGAAGGCTGGGTTGCAGCTTTATAAGGATCCTGAGGTGGAGATGGGACCTCCGGAGGAGGAGTAGGCAATGGAAGTTCCGAGGACGGGTACTCTGAGTCAGACGTGTCTGTTTTCCATGTCAAAACATTGCAAAAAACAGAGGAAAAAGGTTTTACAGGTGTGTGTATCTGCAGGAGCAAGAGCATTTGTCAGTGCAGGCATGGGCACAGGTTCTGAACACGTAAGTGCAGGAGGCGAATGGCGCGCAAATTAGTGCTTGGGAGAACGCATTAGAATGTGATGGAGAGCGTTGATGCTCTACAGGTGAAATTGCGCGTCTTGTTGCGTGTGTAGGCGAAGAAGAGCGTGGGGTGTGATACTGGAGACTGAGAGCGCCTGCTGGAGTGTTTAGAAAAGTGCCCTGGTGACACGCGGCACGCACGGGCAGTAGCGTGTCTCGTTGAGCGCTTACTCTGTTGCTGAGGCAGTGGTGAAGCAGCGCATTGGGTAACTCCTGTTACAGGTGAGTGCTGGCTAAAGAACGCATACGCAATCACACGTGCTGTTGGAGTGCGCTGTCAAGGTGTAACACAGCGTGCAAATGAATGGTGCGCACCAGGAAGTAGTTCTCGCTGTATTGCCGTGCGCATTGGTGTAGAAGGTGGGGGCGCATTGTCCCCGAGAGGGAGAGACAGTTTCTCTGCGACCTCTCTCCAATGAAGGCTCCTGTGCGTGTGCCGAAGCATCACGCACTGCAGGGGAGCGCTCAATTAGCAAAGCCTCCTGTGCACTTGCCATAGCATCGCACATTGCGGAGGAGAGTAAATCCAATGAATGCTCCTTTGTGCATGGCATAGCATCGCACAAAGACGAGGAGCTTACACTTGGAGGTCTGGTAGTTCTCGAAGAAGAGCGTGTGTCAGCACGTCTCTTGAGAGGAGTCTTTACTACTTCTCTGCGAGTCACTGCTGGCTCTCGAAGAAGGCGTGTCAGGCGGAGTCCGAGAACCCCGTCCAGGGACAAGGCGAAGCTGCAGGGCCCGCATCCCCGAGGGCAGGCAGACAGGAAGACGGACCTGGTCAGCATCGAAAAGAGCCTCCGCAGGGGAAGGCTCTGGGGGCTACGCCGCAGAGGGAGGGACGTCTTCCTTAACAGCATGGGAGAATGAAGCTGACTCCTCTTAAAAGACTAAGGAGGAAGATGCAGCCCCAGAGGAGAGTGCTGACAAAAGTCTCTCCTTCGACGGCAGGCCAGGAAGTCACAACGAAGGCCACAAAACATGAAGGGCGTCGTCAACACGTACTGAATAACAGGAAATGGGCAGGTCTTGCTCTTTCAAAGGCTGGCCAGGAGTTAATTGTCGCTCTTATGCACTTCACTCCTGAGGAGTGAGACGTTGAAGGTCCTGAAGGACAAGTCCCCGACGAGGAAGCAGAAGGTCTGGGTCGTTTAGTCTTTGAGGAAGAACTCGAAGGTGAAGAAATAACGTTTCTTCTTCTTACTTCGCCACCGGCGATACTCAACCCACTGGGCAGGTGACCAGGTACAACACTCCTCACGGGGATTTTGATGTACAGGAATGCCCCCTGCAAGAAGGACAAAGGGAGTGAGGGTCTCTATCAATCCTGCTTATGAAAGTCCCGCACCTTCGGCCCGGGACACCAGGGCAGGAATGCATAACCATATTGTCAGACATACTCGCACTCAGCTAGAAAGAGAAAAAGAATGTTTTGAACAATTTCAACAAGCCAGCGAGAGCGAAAGAGAGAGGTCTTTCCTCGCTGCCGGCTGTAATCAAAGTGACGACTCAGTGAGCTGGTGGGGAGGCGGTGCTTCCCCACTGCCGGGTAGGTAACTACTGGCCCAGTAGTTACTACCTCGATATATAATAGATTGTATTAGCCAGTAGTTTGAGCTGAGCTGCAATCTATCCCTAAGTAAAGGACGGAAGGTTTGTATACGGTGTAGGAACAAATCAGAATTAGTAGGAAAGCCAGGAAGTGTAATCAGTCATTAATGCTGGCATAGCAGCAAAGGCCAAGAGAAGCAGTTAATGGCTAAGCACCTTTCAGTGAAGTGACTAAAGACAGAGCAGGAGGCATTGAAGTGGTTGACATCGATACTACAGATGCCATAGGCAGTGCAATCACAGACAAATTGATTAACAAGTGCTGAAAACTTATACATGCCAGAACAAGCACTGAAGGAGCTGTTGTGGTCAAAACTGGTACCTAGTTCTGCAAATATCAGAGTGCCAGAACTAACAGTAAAATTAACATCAAAACAGCAGAATATGGTAATGGAATGGTGGGCACTGCAGTGTCTAAGGAATCATCTGTGCTGCTGGGGTAGAAAATTAAGTGGATGCAGTGAGTTGCTCAGGAAGTGCAGAGAGAGCTGGCATAGGAGCAGCTAGTGCAGTCTGGAATCCCATTGCATAGAAGCATACAGAGATAGTAATTAGTCTTTGATGAAGGTTGCAGAATTGAAGCAGCCACAGATTTGCAGTATTAAGGGGTAGTTAAGGCCAAACCACCAGCAGTAGTTGGTGAATGAGTAACTGGAAGCATCGTGAAAACACCATACAAACAAGCAGCAGCTTTCCTCAATTTGCACCCATTCCTGTTATTAATGAACCTAGGACATCCTCCCATCCCTGCTACTGTAAAGACAATTCCTCAGTTGTCTGCTTCGTATCCCCTTGATGACTTGCTGTTCTTCTCTGGTGAACTTGGTTTTGTACTCCTCTACTAACTCCACTTCATCATCCCCCAACCTACAAACCCATGGACCTACCTAGAGACACAACTTCCTCAACAAAGGTCAGCCTCTGTGCCTTTAAAGTCCCTTTCTCTTCTAGCATCAGGCCACAATTTGATCATGGTATGAATTGTTTGGCTACACCATACTCTACCCCATGTTTTTCTGTTATTCCTTTTTGAACCTCTACAGATCCTCTATCTTTTTTTGCCTTTGTGTCATCTCTAGCCTTCTTAGGGGTCTTGATGAAATATGTACAGTACACATAGTTTTCACTAGATTTTCAAAGAAACACAGAAAAACAGGAGAGTGTTGGCAGAAATGTGCATGTAGATAGAGCCATGCAGACAGAACCCTTCCCCTTGTTTCTGCTGGTAACTACACACATAATAGGAACTGCACATGTAATGCACCTAATCCCATACATAATAATCCTTCTGTTATCTGGATTGATAGAGCAAAGGGCCTCTCGGATTCTGGTGAAATTTGGATAAGGGAAACTATGAAATTCTAGGGGTGTTCATGGGCAACTCTGTACCCTTCCTCACCTAACTGTGTCATTACCAATTAACTGCAAACACTCGGTATGCATATAAACAACAACCATCACACTTTAAAGTGAAAAAAATTATGCAAAAGGCAAAGTTCACAATCTCACCCAAAACCCTCGGGACAATTTGTTTTTGCTTTTTGGATATTTTCAGAATTTGGAACTGACAGTTGCTCCTAAATACACAAGCACAAAGCACATTTTATTTCTAACAATAAAATACCTTAAAACTCAAAATGTAGAGCATCAAAACAAACCATAATTTGCATATATACTCATATATCATCTGATCTCGTGTGTTACGCGATCCTTAATGTTTTGTCCCCAAACATGGTTTCATCACATATATCATGTATAGTGAGAGATTCTTAATATGCAGGTTTCTTTTTTGGTAGGTAATAGTTCTAGGCTAGGCTTCCTATAGCTGTCTTGGTTTTGGTAGATTTCACTGATAAGGCTTGTGGAAGTTAGCTTTCACCTAATGAAAGGCCTAGGAACAAAAGTTCAATAGGTGAAGAGTGAATCATTATACATTCAACTAGACTTACCAAACTTGTGGCTTGTGCAAGAATTCATTACTATTTCTTAAAATTAGAACCACTTGCTACTGCATACAAAACACTGGAAAAAATAACAGCCAGTATTAGCATAAACAACTGAATCGAGAAACAGTTGTTTGTCGATGTTAGTTACCTAAGTAACACCATATTTATTAAAAGTTGTATTACAATTGTTGACTTCTTAAATACTTAAAAACTAGATGCAGTAACTTTTCGGGAGGTATTCATGTTTTCTAATATTTCTTTGCACTTTTCTTTGCAAAATTACAATTATAGTTGCCATACTATCATAAAAGATAAGAACTAAAACCAACATCAATCCCTGGGTATATTTATGAGCAAATAAATAAAAAGAGATCATAGACGGACAGCAGCAAAAATTCCCCCTCATGTCTAAAATCATACTGAGAGCTACCTGTGACTCCTGACTCCATGAGCTGAGAAACTACAGTTGCCACAAGTCATTGAAGTGCTCTGAACATCTTTCGTGCTAAATTCATCCAAATCGTGTGGCGCATAATATTGATGCTCAATGTGAATTAGCCTGTCCACCACCCAAAACTGTTTTCAATACTCATAAGATGGTGCCTGTCCCTTGAGGGTTAAACAGCGGGCAGTATAGCTGTGGCTAAAAAAACAAATGAGCAGACTGCAAAATGTTTTGGAGGCAAATGTAGCATCTAAAATTAGAAAAATCATACATGTACTACATTTAATTTATTAGTTTATAGATTAAGTAGTAATTGAATTTTTAAAACTCATCTTTGATAATTTACAAAAGAAACGATCTATCTCTGAATCAAGTTTCATTCAATAACTAAAGACATTGATGATGTTATTAAAAGGCAATCAGCTGATAATTTTAATGCCTGAGTCACACATTGGCTATTTGAGACCACGACCGTCTTATTGGCTGTGTTTGGCGATCAATCAGCATCAGTTGCAGGCCTTGGGGCACAAAAAAAATAAAGCCAGTGGAATACGACACCATGATGCCATATGCAGTGAATCAGTTGTGATAGCCTTTTGCATGTCGAGGTGAGACCACATATTTATGTAGTACAGGAAGTCTCCAGTTATTGGGGAACTCGATTAATGGCGATCAGGTTTTATAGCACTTGTCGAGGGTCATAAAATCAGCGATTTATAGTGCCATAACGGGCCAAGTTTCGGTCATCGGTACCTTATGATAATAGAGTTATGGTGTCAAAACATACCTAACAGAGGCACCATTAACTGAAACTTTGCTGCCATAATGGTAGTTTTCGCTTCTCAGCACCCCACCAAGAACGGGAAACTGCCCCCCCCCCCCCCCCCCCCCCCCTGTGTAGGTCAGACAAAAAGAAAAACAGAACAAAATCTTTTGCTTTATTAATGAATAAATAAAGTCTTTCACTTTATTAATTAATAAATACATAAAGTGCACTGTGCTCTGTCTTTGTTTATGTCGATGGCTGTCGTTTGCAGGGGACACCACCCTACTCCTTGGCTGTCCCTCCTCCCACCCTAGTTTGTCTTCTTCTTCCCTGCTCACTCGTCTTCTGATTCTTTTTCTTGTTTTTTTTCCTCCTGTGGTCTTTGGTTTTTCTTGAAAAAATTGCTCCGGTTAGGTCTGTGTTGCATTTTCCTCTTGTTCTCTAGCATCATAGTGTAGCAATTTAAATCACCATCACCTTTCTTGCTACAGCTGCACTTCTTGTTACATTAGAGTCATTCGCCTCCAGGATGTTAAAAGTTCTTCCCGAATTCTTTGCATTGCATCCTGGAGGGTGCCAATTTGCGTTAAATCAAAAGTTTTGCATTTTTTTTAACATTTTAAAATATTTTCTAGCTCACCTTAAATAAAAAACAAGTTAATTAAATGAGTTTATAGTAGACATTCTAAAGGTCACTGTTAAAAAGTTAAATTCAAAGAGATTTAATTTCTAAGGGAAATTAAACTGCCATCAATAAGGTAAAACAGACATCTATATAAAATTACTTGAAGATATATTCATAAAAACCACAAGACCAAGTGTGAATATTACATAAACATACCATTTCTCCCTCTCTCTCCTCCTTCTGGCCAATCTATTTTTAGAAGTCTTCTCAACCTTGTTTTTAAGAATTTTATTTTGTCTCTATTTTTGTCTGAAATGCTCTATGTCTATGTGTTAGAGTGATGCATTTGCAGTTTGTAGATGGGACAGGTAAAATTAGATCAATTTAAAATTATCTAGTGTACAGGTAAGACATATAAAGAAATAATAATGCGTAGGTTGTAAATTATGTGTGAGCACTAATTAGGATTGAGAGAGAGAGAGAGAGAGAGTGTTGTCTTTACTTAATTATTTATGAATTATTACAGAGAGAGAGAATTATTAATTTTTATTATTTAATGTTATTTAATTTACACATAAGAACTTGAAAACTTATAAATGACATAAAAAAATTAAACAAACATTTTTGCAAGGTTTCTCGAGGATTCGCAAATGTTCGTGAGTATATGAAAAACTCATGACAATTAGCTACCAGTAAAAAGTTTGTGTGTGAATTCATGCAACTGCAAGTGTGGGATATTACTGTACATATAAACACACATAAAGTATTTACTGGTTGCTTTGCCAGACATGTATGTCTTATAATTAGGTATTAGGGCCTCTTAACTTCTAAATTTCCCCACACTTTAGTCTTAGGATTTTGGTTATTTCATGTACTGTATTATTATAGAAAATAACATTGTTATTAGTGCTTTTAGGAAAATGTAGTACTAACACAATACATATAAACATTATATACACAATTTATTATATTGTAGAAAAATATACAGGCAGTCCCCGGGTTACGACGGGGGTTCCGTTCTTGAGATGCGTCGTAAGCTGAAAATCGTTGTAAACCGGAACATCATAAAAAATCCTAAGAAAATCTTACTTTTAATGCTTTTGGTGCATTGAAAACTATGTAAACTGCATTCTTATTGCATTTTTCATCAAAAAAAACCTTCAAATATTGATTATTTTGCATTTTTGGTGTCATATTTTATCTGCCAGATGAGCGTTGTAGGCGTCGTAACCCTGGAAATAATGTCTGATGAATATATTTGAGAAGCGCCTTTACCTCGGAACGTCATAACCCGAACCCGTCGTAACCCGGGGACTGCCTTACAATTTAAAATAGCATATATCTTTATAGAACAGTTACATGAAGAATTTACAGTCATTGTCGTTGTCATTTTCAGTCATCCCCCAGGCTACAGCCTCTCAGGCTGACATCAGCCAGCTGACAACAACTTCCCACCACGATGTCACTCGTGCTACCTACTGTCAGACAGCCTCACTATTCGCTCCCTGATGGAGAAGCGAACCCTAGCCCTAAGATTACGAGACTAGGATGCTTCCAACTATACTTGCATATTATAGAAAAGAAACAAGAAGGAATTACAGTAACATTTTCCTAATTTTTGTCTTTATCTGTAGTTCTGACAGCTAACCTGATTTCGTCTGGCAGTGATACATTGTCACAGTGATACATTGTCTGACAGCTAACCTGATTTCGTCTGGCAGTGATACATTGTCACAGTTTTGACTCGCTGCACACCCCAAACTGTGCATGTTGCGGGGTTGCCAAGTACTAGGTGTATGTCATACTGGATGCTGCATATTGACACTTGCTAATTATGTCTTCCGTAATCAAATGCTGACGCTGTTGCGGCAATTGAAATGCCATTATGACACTATTGCATCTTCTGGCATGACATGGCGACTTTTGACAGTTGTGACTCATTGCATAGGTGCTGGACAGCCTTGCACATCCGCCATCACTTGGTGGAAGTTAAGTTGTCAAACTCACCGGCGTGGTTACAGATCATGCCAAGTGATGGCATCTTGCTCATAATTGCACTGTAGTGACGTCGTATTAAGCAAATTTTCAGGCCGTGGTATTGAATCACCAAAGTGTGCGACTCAGGCATAAGAATGTAAATAGAACCAGAATGCAAATGGTGCTTGATTGCTCTGTCCATATTTTGTACGTAATACAATAATACATGAAATATACAGGTAGTCCCTCGTTATTGGGGGGGTTCTGTTCTCGGCGGGATGCTGGTAAGCGAAAACCGGTAACCGGTTCACGGTGCCTTTGTTAGGTATTCTTCAACAGCTTCATACACAAAACCAGCACTTGACAGTTTCACTGTGATCATTGTCATTAAATCTCTATGGGAACACCCCCACCCTTTCTTCACTTCATTGAATGACAGTCTGAAGAAAATATTTGTAAAAGATTAAAATACGCTTACTTTTCAAGTATGTACAGGCATTCCCCAGCTATTGGGGAATGGGCAGGGGCTGGGTTCCGTTCCCAATGGCGTGGCGATAACTGAAAATCACCGATAACCGAAAATCAGTGATAATAGTGCTGATCCACGGTTATTGGTGCTGAGCTTCGGTTATTGGCACCGTTAACCAAGGAACAGTGCTGATAAGCAGGGATTGGTGCATATCAGCGCTGAAAATTCAGTTATTGTAATCACTAGACAAGCCCCATAAAACCAGATCACCAATAACTGTACATATACGTATATTCTAGGGGCACAATCTTTGGAATGTTCAAGAACAATACCTTAATGTTCTAGAACAGTGCGTTATTATTCTATAACATTATTTGCAACTAAATGTAACACACAAAAACATGAAAAACAAGGTTCTCATTCTGCCCAAGTACCCTTGTTAGGATGTAGCAAGACATGCAAGCTTCCCCAAGGCTATGATGAAATAAACTTTTACATGTAGACTGGGTGCTTATCTTATTTAGCTTTATTATTTGCCCTTTCGATTCGCAATCAAGAAAGGTTTTAACACTTCGACGTATATAATCATTATTGTTCACCTTTTCACTTTCATCACCAACTATTTAGTCATGGGAACCCAAGTTGTCAAAATCTTTTGTTGATTGTTGGCATTAGAGTGAGATCATCAAGAGGAGCAACTAGTAGTAGGTCTGCTGTCTTTTGTGTTGAGATGCATAATGTTTAATTCTGGGAAGTATGGATGTGCCATGCTTGCATATTTCAAGCTAAAACTTGCTCACAAGACTTGAAACTCGCATAATATCAATACTTGTGTAATATTAGTGGAAGTGGCATGCCATTTCTTGAGGTGCTACTATACCTGGTCATAAATTTGTCAACTTGTCCTATTCTCATGTGATAGGTCACGAGAATCTGTGATTCAGCTTTTGGTTTTGTCATTACCTCCAAGTGTTTGTGAATGAATGGCTCCATTGGAATCTGTACTTTATATTCAAGCTTGAGCCCACCTCCTGCCTTTACCTGCTGAGTGGTTGCCTATTTTGAATTGACCCTAGCCTGGCATTGTAGATTAAGTTAAAGTAATGTGCTTGGCTGTATGTAACAGAATTTATATTTTTCAGGCCTTCAGTTATAAAATTGTTGAACGAAGTGTGGATCCTGAAGTTGTGGAGGCCAGACCAGAAGCTCCAGCAGCTGACACGCAAACAAGAAAAATATCAAGATTTAAAGCTTCAAGAATGAAGAAGTAGTTCTGTAGTAGTATGAAGATCTACAGGGATTAACAGACACAAGCAGCTCATTTCAATTGTGATAGAATAATCTTTGGCAAAGTATTGTTACATATCAAAATATCTGTCCCTACCTTGTTTATGTGCATTAAAATAATACTGTATGTGATTGGCTGTTTCACACTTACCTTGTGTTGAACGCATTAAAAGTTTAGTCCTTGATAAGATGTGAGGTGGAATAGGATTTTTCAATGGCAAGAATCAACTATAAATAATGTTGAGGGTTTTTAGATATATTCAAATGTATCATGCTAACTTGTGCAGTTTTATTTGAGGTAAATTATAAACTACAGGCAGTCCCCAGTTATCGGTGGGGGTTCCATTCTCGGCAGATTGTTGATAAGCGAAAACTGCCATCAACCATAACTTGGTGATTTATGGCACCGATATCCGGTTAATGGCGCCACTAACTGGTTCATGGCACCTCCTTTAGGTATGTTATGGTGCCATAACTCTATTCTTGGCACCTTATGGTGCTGGTAACCAGAACTCAGCGTATTATGGCGCCATAAATAGCCAATTTTATGGTGCTAGACAAGCGCCATAAAACCGGATCGCCATTAACCTAGTCCGCCCATAACTGGGGACTGCTTTTATAGTCATCCCTTGTTTTCTGCAGTTATTTTGTTTGAATATGTATTCATAGAATTTTGCAACTAATATGAGATTTTACCCCCAAAAATTTTATAGAACTGTTGGCCAATCATTGAAAATTTCATACGTGATCAGTTTTAGAAGAATATTGAAATTTTCTTCAATAATTCATAAACCAGTGAAAACAGAGTGATAAATAACAAAGATTGCTAATACAAGATATATTTGAATTATAATCTCCCCGACTATAACTGCTTTTCTGGGCTCAGCCGTGTCGCTCCGTGAAATACGTTCCTTTAGCGCCATTTCTAAGGTAAAATATTGCTAAAATACCAGAGAACTGCTAAATTGGACATGCCAGAATATTCTGACTCGCTCACCCTTTTTTAAAAAGGTGTCGGTATGAATCTGGGGAGAGTGAAAAACACTATCACAGCAGCCTCTCCAATTAGCCTTTTCCACATCAAAACCCTTTAGAAAAGGGGAGCCGTGCTACGGCTCACTCCCTGCTACCGCGAAGGTAGCGTCAGTGACGACATTCCTTTGATAGCCATTTCGAGAGCCGCATGTAATTTTTGTACTCTATTATTCTCTGCCTTTTTGGCTTGTGTTTTTTAGTTATGGATCGTCAATCTGCTTCTACATCCAAGTTAAGTACTGGTTTTTTGTTTGACACTATTTAGGGAGTGATTTTGACCTTCGTGGTCCTTTTATTTAGGGTTTTGTCTGGCGTCGCCTTCGCTGAAGCGGCTGCGCGCCGCCATTACGCGTTCCCCTTTTGTGTCGTTTCGGTTTCGCGTGGTCTTCCATACTTCGTGAACCGAGTAGTATATCAGTACCATTTATTTGCCTTTTCTTGGATGGCAGTTTTGTCGATCGTGTATATGTTTTATATTTATTATTTTCGTGTCTTAGCACGGGGGTTTCCTTTCGAGCACGTGTCTTTGTTTCGTGCCTCATCGGGTACCCCGTTATAGTTTTACTGATTTTCATTATGATTTTATTTTGTTTGTTTTCATTATCATGGCTACCCTGGCCGTCTGCCCTTCGGTTTTGTTATATTGTTACGGCAATAGGCCAGTTCTGGTTTTGTCCTGGTTAGGGCCATCCTTATCGGGTGGCCCTACCTGGTTGTTAGGTGTTTTGATGTTCATTTCTCTTCCCATCTATTCCCTTTTCCCCTCCCCCGTGTTAGAGCATGATTTTACATTAGTTTTAAGTATTTATTATTTATTTGTGTATGTTTTTCTTTGGGTGTTCGTGTCGGCTAGCCTACCACGTAGGTTTCCCCTGCGCCTTCCTCGCGGTCCAGTAACCTCGGGGAGCCGCTGGGTCACGTGATCGTCACCCCTCCCGACCTGCCTTTCGCCCCCCTCCGCTCGGGGCCCCCCCTAGGTGGGTGCTTCTCTCGCTCAGGTTGTCGCTGACGACCGACCCGAGTATCTGCAGGGGGGTGTGGAGGGGGGCCTCTCAGGCCTTAGGTCGGTGGGTGTCGCTTCTCAGCTGACCTTTCTTCGGAGTTGCGGTAGTCTGGGCGTGCTCGGCTCCTCCCGCTTCTCTTGAGTGTATTCACCCTCCCGCCTTAGACATTCCTTCCCCGCCTATGGCGGGTTTGCATTCCGGCCTCTCCGGCATCGTCGAGGGTTTGGTTTTCGGGAGGTTGTACCTCCCTAGGCGGAGATAATAGTATTCATTTTTTAATTTATTGTTTCGTTTAATTAGTACATTGAACCTCCGGGTTCATTGCCGCCCGGGATAGCCCGTTGCTAGTGCCTTTGTATTTCATTCTCCCTGATCGGGTAGCTTCAATAGGAGGTTCTGGGTTACCCGGAATGTATTGTCCTCTGGGCTACTACGGTTCCAGGTTAATTTATATGCGCTTAGCACGAGTTCCCGGGATGCATATGTCTCTTTAGTCCGGGTCACTCCTGCACTATATCTTATTATATGGCGATACTCATGTATCATTACATTTACAGGCCACCCAATGTCTGGTTGCCGGGTGTAATGCCGTCCTCCAGGATCCTTGTGGGCACGATGTTTGCCGGGGCCATGCCCCCTGCGCTGTGCTGATAGAGAACTCCATAGTTTGGCATCACGAGAACTGTTTTGCTTGCTACGAGATGGTAGCTCGGGTTACTTCTTCGGTAAGTTACCCGTTCCCTGCGCTTCTACCTTTAATGTGGTCTTTGTGATAGTATAATATCTTACTGTACTTTTAGCCCTATCGTCTCCGATAGCATAGTAAGTTAACCCTTTTACGCCGAAGCCCTAAAAATCAAAATCTCTCCTGTATGCCGGCGCCGGTTTGGAGTGAGCGTGGAATCGGAAAAAATAATTTTTTCAAAAAATCACAGCGCGCTTACTTTTGAAGATTAAGAGTTCATTTTTGGCTCATTTTTTTCCATTGCCTGAAGTTTAGTATGCAATCATCAGAAATGAAAATTAATATCATTATCATATGTAAATAATGCGATATATGGTAGCAAAAAAAAAAAATTCATAGATAATTGTATTCAAATCCCGCTGTGCAAAAAACGGTCAAAGCTAACGAGTTACTTTTTTTTTCGTTGTATTGTACACTAAATTGCAATCCTTTTGATATATAATACATAGTAAAACAATAAAATCAACACCGGAAAAATATTATCACAAAATGATGTACGAATTCGTAACGCGCGGACGTAAAAAAATGTTATTTTCAAAAATTCACCGTAATTCTAAATATTGTTCTAGAGACTTCCAATTTGTTTCAAAATTAAGACAAATGATTTAATATTACAATACTGTAAGAGTTTTAGATTAGAATTGCAGATTTCGACCATTTCGGACGAGTTAAATTTGACCGAATGTCGAAATTTTTATATATTTTTTTATATGCACATATTTCAGAGATGGAAAAAGCTACAACCTTCAATTATTTTTTATTGTATTTTTCATGAATTTGCGCACATTTTGATATATGAAACTCTATAAAAAGGCTAATATGAAAAGGAGCAAATATTAGGATAATGCGATGTACGTATTTCGGAGACTTGCGGCCGCGAATCGGCGCGCGTAGTGAAAATATATTTTTCAAAAATTCACAATAAATCACAATATTGTTTTAGAGACTTCAAATTTGGTTCAAAATGAAGAAAAATGACGGAATATTACTAGGCCATAAGAGTTTTAGCTTACAATTGCGTTTTCCAACTATTTCGGTAGAGTCAAATTTGACCGAACGGGGTTTTTTTTCTATTTATCGTGATTTATATGCAAATATTTCGAAAATAGAGAAAAGCTACAACCTTCAATCATTTTTAGTTGTATTCTACATGAAATTGCGCACATTTTCATATATAAAACTTTATGTAACAGCTAATTTTAAATGATGCAAACATTTCGACAATCGCACAAAAAATTCTGATTTTTTCGGAAGAGTTACCGCGCGAACGTAAGGAAAATGTTTTTTTTTTTTTTTTCATAAATTCACCATAAATCGAAATATTGTGCTAGAGACTTCCAAGTTGTTGCAAAATGAAGGTAAATGATTGAATATTACTCGAATATAAGAGTTTTAGCTTACAATTGCGTTTTTCGACCATTTCGGTAGAGTCAAAGTTGACCGGAAGTTGAAATTTTTGCACTTAACGTTATTTATATGAAAATATTTCGAAACTGATGAAAGCTACAACCATGGGTTGTTTTTAGGCGTATTTTGCATGAAATTGCGCACATTTCCATATATAAAACTTTATGTAACGGCAAATTTAAAAGGGTGCAAACATTAGGACAATCGCACGAAAAAATTTATCGGAAGAGTTATCGCACGAACGTAAGGAAAAAGTTTTTTCATAAATTCACCATAAATCGAAATATTGTGCTAGAGACGTCAAATTTGTTGCAAAATGAAGGCAAATGATTGAATATTACTATAATATAAGAAATTTAGCTTACAATTGCGTTTCTCGACCATTTCTGTAGAGTCAAAGTTGACTGAAGGTTGAAATTTTTGCACTTATCGTTATTTATATGAAAATATTTTAAAACTGATAAAAGCTACAATCATGAGTATTTTTTTGTTGTATTTTACATGAAATTGCGCACATTTTCATATATAATACTTCATGTAAAGGATAATTTAAAATGGTGCAAAAATTATGTCAAAGTGACGAAATAATTACCGAGATGTGTCACTGATACTTTTTAGTGTGATAAGAAAGAAATTCGCGCTTGCGCGCCTGCGTAGCGATTGTAAACAAAACAACGCCTTGATCCGTGAACTCCCAGCATCCCCCAAGGCGCGTGATACAAAAGTTTTCGGCTGGTAGGCCTATAAGTATTTTTCCGCGAATTTTTAAAAAAACTTTTTTGAGCCGACGTATGATACGTCCAATCGGCATACGGGAGACATTTTGACTCGACGTTTAATACGTCCAATCGGCGTAAGAGGGTTAAGTTCAAGTTTAACATATTTCGTTTTTTACAGGCGGATCAGTCTGCAAGGGATGCTGCTCTCTCCACCCTCAAGGTTTGGGTAGGAGGCTTTGGGCGGAATGTTGGGAAGGCGAGGCCTTACATCCTTTCCCAGGACATGGCGGCTTTAATCTTCCCGGCAGGAAAACAAACCGCCTACGTGAATCCAGAAGTTGCAGCTCCAATAATTGATACTATTCAGGAACTGGTATCTCAACAACAAGACGAGGAGTTACCGGAGCTTGTGTTGGGAGGAGTGCCACTTCCGGTTACCGAAGATGTGCCCATTTCACCGAATATGGGTATTGGTAAGAGCATTGATGAGGCTAGCCTTCTAAGTCCTCAGGGTCATTCCTTGAGTACTTCTAACTCTTCCACTGCTTCTTCTTCTAAATCATTCCAAGGTTTCACCGGGAGATTGCCTCCTTCTAGGTCGCAACCCTCCTCGGTGATACCTAAAGTAAAGAAACTTCAGGCAAAAACACTGCAAAAAAGAGCTTCAGTACCAAAAGCATCCTATGACAACCTCCCTAAAAGTGTTCCGGCATCCCATACCGGAGGTACTAAACCCAGACAAAAATCCCTGTCAAGGCCCTCTAAACCAAGGTCAAAGGAGGGGAAATCTTACCATTCCCCTTCGAGCCCCTTACCATCAACTTCTAAGGGCCTGATACCTCATAAGGTACCAAAGGAGAAGGGGGATTCCTCTCCCGCTGGGCAGGATCTGTTCAATACGAATATCTTAAAACAGGTCAATAACCTAGGAACTTTAGTCAATACGGTTACGGCAAGGTTTGAGGAGGTGATTAAGAGACTGGGTACTCAGGAGTCTCTAATTGCAGGTCTTCAGCAGGGTGCAGCAGGTTCGGACCATCCTAGTAACCTGGTGCAAGGCCAGAGTATGCCGGACGGTTCCACTCTCCCTCCCTTTCATCCAAGTAACCCTTGGAGGGTAGCGAACTTCGCTCCGTACAGCAATGGGATGTTAACGATAGAAGGCTGCGGTACCCGGAGACTCGAGGACTTCGAGTTCTTCCCCGCAGGCTTGCAGCCCCCTTTCATTGACTATGTTCGGCTTACGGAGGCTGCTCTTGTTAGGGAGGATAAGGTTCCGAAGAAAACAGTCATCCTTTCCAGGGACCAGGCCCAACAGTCATGGGTCCGCAGTTTGGAAGAGTGGAACTGCGCAAACACTAGAATCACGGCCTTTAAGAGCCCATTCACTATGTTCACGACAGACGAGGAGAACCCGCCACCGTTTACAACCAAGGTGGCGGAGCTTACTCTTCAAGCAGTGACGCGTGATGAGCCCATGCCCCAGCTTAGGGAAATAGACCCTACATCACTGCTTCTTCCGAGCGGGGAGGATTTGTGGGTAGATCTGACGGCAACCTTCTCTGTGGGGAAGCTTAAGCCGGATTGTGCAATCACTATGTTCAGCGAACGCCTTCCTAGGCTGTCGGATGCTCTGATTCAAACAGAGTTCGATGCTAGGTCACGTCTTGCAAGTTCTCTTAACTCATTAGTGATGACCAAGACGGCGGCTCTTGAGTACGCACAGGAGCCACTGTTTAAGGTTATTGCAGAGTCATTACTGTTGAGCATGCTATGCGATTTGTGTTTTTTCGGTGGCTAGGAGAAATTGCAGGAAGCATGTCCTATCCGAAGCTACGATTAGGCATGAACCGAACAAGCTTCTGGCTTCAATTTGGGGAGCAGATCTATTCCCGCCCTCAGTGGTCAACGAGGTTCAGCATGAGGCAGCACGCCTGAACCAAAGCATCAGGTTATGCTGGGGGTATTCCATATAAAAGGAAACCAGAGTCCTCCTCCTCGGGTTCGAAGCCAAGGAAGAAACAAAGGAGATTCCAATCTTTCCAGCCAACTCAACAACAAGCTTTAGTCCAGGCTGTACCAGTACAGCAAGTACCACAGCCTTCGACCTCCAAGGCACAGCATCAGCATCAATTGGTTCTGTTTGCCCCGTCTCCTAACCAGCAAGCTCCAACACCGTATGCAGTGTCGCCTGCCTTTAACACAACCTTTTAGGCTCAGGCATTTCAGCCTTTTAACAGGTTTGGGAGAGGTGGCAGAGCAAGAGGTTCCTTTCGCCAACGTGGTGGAACCAGAGCCTCCGGTAGGAAGCAGGCTGTACCACTTTCGTCATCATTGGGGGTTCAGCAATTGGGCAAAAAGCATAGTATCCAGAGGCCTAGGCTGGAGTTGTATCAAAGATCCTCCTCCACCCAACACCTTCTATCAGGAACCAACACAGGAGTTGGTAAAGTACTCCCAGGACCTTCTCCAAAAGGGAGCAGTGTTGAGGACCAGGAATTTGAAGTTCCAGGGACGCTTGTTCAGTGTTCGGAAGAAAGGCACCGACAAGAGAAGGGTGATCTTAGACTTGTCCCGTTTAAACTTGTACATTCGTTGCGACAAGTTCAAAATGCTGACCATCTCTCAGGTGCGAACCTTACTTCACCGTGGGGCCGTCACCACCTCTATAGATCTTACAGACGCCTACTATCATGTCCCGATAGCTCGGCACTTCCGTCCGTTCCTAGGCTTTAAATTAGGGAAGGAAGCCTTCTCCTTCAAAGTAATGCCCTTCGGGCTCAATATAGCCCCAAGGATTTTTACGAAGGTAGCGGAGTCGGTGGTGCAGGAGCTAAGGTCTCAGGGTATAATGGTAGTAGCGTATCTGGACGATTGGCTAGTGTGGGAGATGGACAAGGACAAGTGTATGAAAGCCACAAAAAAGGTCATGACTTTCCTAGAACACCTAGGGTTCAAAATCAACAGGGGCAAGTCCCGCCTGACTCCAGAGTCAAAGTTCCAGTGGCTAGGTATCCAATGGGACTTGGATTCACATACTCTCTCCATTCCATCGGCAAAGAGAAAGGAGATTGCAAAGGCGACAAGGCAATTCTTGAAATCCAAACAGACGTCCAGGAGGAGCCAGGAGAGGATCTTAGGCTCTCTCCAGTTTGCTTCCGTGACAGACGTCCTGCTGAAGGCCAAGCTCAAGGATATCAATCGAGTTTGGCGTTCGAAGGCCAATTCAAGGTTCTGGGACAGGCTTGCTCCGTTGCCAGTGATCCTGAAGAAATGTCTTCGGCCTTGGTCGAAGGCATCAAACTTGGCGAAAGAAATTCCGCTGCAGTTTCCTCCCCCATCCTTAGTGGTGCACACGGATGCGTCTCTTGACGGGTTGGGGGGATACTCGCAGTACGAGAAGGCTCAGGGGATGTGGTCGACTCAGTTCCAGAAGCTCCACATCAATGTCCTGGAGGCTATGGCTGTGTTTCTTACGCTGAGGAAACTTCGCCCGCCAAAGAGGACACATATCAGGTTGGTTCTCGACAGTGCAGTAGTAGTGCACTGCATAAACAGAGACGGTTCAAAATCAAGCCATGTGAACCATGTAATGATAGCAATCTTTTCTCTAGCAGCCAAGAACACCTGGCATCTTTCAGCTACTCACCTGGCAGGAGTTCAGAACGTAGTAGCGGACGCACTTTCTCGCTCAGTTCCACTGGAATCAGAATGGTCACTGGACTGGAAGTCATTCAAGAGGGTTTGCAGCATAGTACCGGGTCTGGAAGTGGATCTGTTTGCAACAGAGGCAAACCACAAACTCCCATGTTACGTGGCTCCCAACCTGGACCCTCTGGCCTACGCTACAGACGCTCTGACCATAGATTGGAACCAGTGGCAGAAAATTTACTTGTTTCCTCCAGTGAACCTTCTCCTGAAGGTTCTGAACAAGTTGAGGTCATTCATGGGTCAAGTGGCACTCATAGCACCACATTGGCCGAAGAGCAAGTGGTTCCCTCTTCTCCTAGAACTAGGTCTCCATCCTCACCCTCTTCCGAACTCGAGCTTGTCACAACAAGTACAAACGAAGACTGTGTTCGATTCCTCAGGTCTTCACAAAACCCTAACTTTATGGATTTCATGAAGTTTGCAGGACAGAGGGGTGAGGACATAGACCCAGAGAACATTTCGTTCTTAGAGTCAGACAAAAGGAATCAACACTCCGCCAATATGATTCAGCAGTTAAGAAATTGGCGGCATTCCTCAACGCGTCCAATATCCAAAGTATGACAGTTAATGTAGCTATCACCTTCTTCAGGAATTCATTTGAACAAGGTTTGGCGGCTAGCATAATTACAACAACGAAATCAGCCTTGAAAAGATTTTCCAGATCAGATTTGGTATCAATTTAACTGAGTCTTACTTCACGTCTATTCCGAAGGCATGTGCTCGTCTTCGGCCTGTACAGAGACCGTCGACGGTGTCATGGTTTCTCAACGATGTACTTAAGCTCGCTTCGGATACAGACAACTTAGGGTGTGATTATCAATCCTTATTGCATAAGACACTTTTTTGTTAAGTCTGGCTTCAGGTGCTAGGGTTTCAGAGTTATCAGCTTTATCTAGAGAACCAGGCCATATAGAATTTTTACCTTCGGGGGACGTGTTGCTTTCACCAAATCAAACATTTCTCGCAAAGAATGAAGACCCTTTAGATGGGTGGTCGCCATGGAAAATTGTCCTGCTTCCGCAGGATCCATCATTGTGCCCTGTGCAAACTCTGAAGGATTTCCTTTCTAGGACATCTGGCCATTCGAAAGGGCCGCTTTTCATAGGGAAGCTGGGGGGACCATTTCTCTAAAGGGTATAAGGCAACAGATTTTGTATTTTATCAAGAAAGCTAATCCAGGGTCATTTCCGAAGGTACATGACATCCGGGCTATAGCAACAACTATTAACTTTTTCAAGTATATGAGTTTTGAAGATCTTAAACAGTACACTGGTTGGAAGTCACCCTCAGTTTTTAAACGCCATTACCTTAAGTCCTTGGAGGCTCTTAAATACCCAACAGTAGCAGTGGGCAGACTAGTGTCCCCTGCTACAGCATGAGCAATTTGCAGTGGCTTTATTTATTCCTCATTTCCTTTCCGCCAGCCTCATTAACAATCTACCTAAGCTACCTCAGCCCATTCTATGGTGTTCATATTTAGAGTTTAAGTTGTATTTGTACATATTGTTATTGTACTACAATTTAAATCTGTATTTTTGTATCTGAATTTTATTTTATGTAATTTTTTAGCCTTAAAATATGGTGTATATGAAGGCTGTGATATATTTTTCTGTTATGTGTATCTTAGTTTATTATATTCTCACATTTTTTAGTTGTTTTTCATTTTCAACCCTTTATTTTTTATATTGTCATTTAACTTATATGTCTTTAGCTTGGTGTTTTCTCTGGTACAATTTCACGGAGTGACACGGCTGAGCCCAGAAAAGGGATTTTGACGTAGGAAAAATCTATTTCTGGGCGAGGAAGCCGTGTCGCCCAGTGAAATCCCACCCTGTCTTTCCCACCCTCCTTAGTCACCAAGCTAGAATGCTATCTGCAGGTATGTCAGCCCTGACACTACCTTCGCGGTAGCAGGGAGTGAGTCGTAGCACGGCTCCCCTTTTTTAAAGGGTTTTGATGTGGAAAAGGCTAATTGGAGAGGCTGCCGTGGTTGTGTTTTTCACTCGCCCCAGATTCATATTGACACCTTTTTAAAGAAGGGTGAGCGAGTCAGAATATTCTGGCATGTCCAATTTAGCAGTTCTCTGGTATTTTAGCAATATTTTACCTTACAAATAGCTCTAAAGGAACGTATTTCACTGGGTGACACGGCTTCCTCACCCAGAAATAGATTTTTCCTACGTCAAAATCCCTTTATTATTTTTATTTTTAAAAGCAGTTGTATATAAAGGATTGCAAATTCTCAGCTTAATGCTTATAATAAAATTTACTTGTATACACAATGAAAATGATATTGTAGGATATAGTACAGTGTTCCCCCCCCCCCCCCTAATTTGCGGGGATGGGTACCACACCCATAGTGAATAACTAGAACCCGTAAATAGTTGAACCCTCCATAAAAATACTTAAAACTGCCTATTTTCTTATTAAAACTCAAGAAAAACCCACTAAAAATGTTTGCAGTGGTCCCCCTGTATTCACGGGGGTCGAGTACCAGACCCCCCGCGAATGTTTTAGAATCCGCGAATAGTTGGAACCCCTTTAAAAATGCTGAAAACAGCCTATTTTGGTAGGTAAAACTCAAGAAAAACCCACTAAAAATTGTTATACCTGGTTTTTTCAATAGTTTTGTCGCAAAAAGTGCATTTTATGATGAAATTGATTTTAAAAATCCAGGAATTTCTGGATATTTCTCAGAAAAATACAGCGAATAAGCAAATTTTCCGCAAATAATGGGTAGATATGGTCCAGAGAGAAATTTGCGAATCCATGAGTCCGTGAATCGGGAGAACATAAATACAGGTAGCCCATTGTATACCTGTTTTTTTTTTTAAGTTTTATCAAAAAGAGCATTCTATGATGAAATTAATAAAAAAAAAACAAATTTGTGCATATTTCTCATAGAAAAATACCACGATTTGATGAATTTTCCGCTTAAAAACCTGAATGGAGGTATTGGAAAATTCCAGCAAGTCACATCCCAATGTGACTGCTTTATTATAGTCTAATACCTTCTGTTGGGACCTGTTTGAGGATTCTCTTGTGACTCAAGTCAAAGAGCAGGCACATCAACAAAATTCTACTGTGTATGCTCTCCTGGGAAAAGATTTCAGGAAACAAAAAGCCAGAAATTACCACTTACCCAATCTAAAAAAAGGCTGTTTTGATCAAAAGTCATATAAGTCTTCCGTCACCTCCAATAGTTCTCATAAGCAGGTAGGTGGTCAGAAGGGACACCTCCCTCAAGAGGGACAACAACCTACTCAGCAGAAGATACATCTTTTTTCACAAGGTCCAAAAACCATCTTATAAAGAAAATGGAAAATTAACATTTGCAATGCCCATCATGGGCAAAGATAGAGGAAGAGGGGGATACCAATAGGAATTGTTTGGTTGGGGGTCGATTTCAAAGATATCACAAGAAATGGAAGTCTTTTCCCTAGGAACACAGCATTATTCTCAACAGGCTGGTGTGGAAATGGTCTCATCCTCTCCCCCGCCCCCCCCCAACAACCTTTGAAAGGGTTCTTTAAAAAACTAGACCCCTCTCTGGAAGATTACATGCAGAAGACCTTGTTGAAAGGAGCCACAGAGAAACATTCGTATATTCGTCACCAAGCTTGTCTCATCAGTGTTCCCAAAAGGATTCCTCCGAACGAAGAGTGATCCTTAACCTATCAACATTGAACAAACCCATTGTTTGCCAAAAGTTTCGAATGACTACCGTTGCCCAAGTACATTCAATCATTCTAAAAGGGACCTGGAAAGTCTTTATAGATGTGAAAGATGCATACTGACACGTCCCTATTGCTGTTCTCTGGGAAAAATATGTACAGGTTCAAAGTTATGCCTTATGGGCTAAACATTGCCCCAAGAATCTTTACAAAATTGGTAATGGTAGTTGTCAGAGAACTCAGGAAAGAAGGAATACGTCAATAACATGAAGCCGGAGGAGAGATACCACAACTCAAGGTGGCAGAAGGTGCACAGCAGTGCCTGTCACCACTGAAGGAATTGTACTAGGTGGAGGGTGGTGGTACACCAGATGTAGGACCTTGGCAAACGCAGTAGTGGTGATTGAGGTGGTGGTGGGAGTCTCCACTACATTAGTCGTAAGGGGGCCAGCCAGGTGCGACAGCAGGGCCTACAATGATGGGGTTCCTGCTCAGCCAAGAGAATGTCACATCACCATGAGACCCGACAGTTGCTCCGTCAAACCTGAAGAAGGAAAATTCAGATTAAGGGAGGGGGACCCTTGTCACCCCAAGGGGAACTCGACTCCGTCAGAGCGACCCGAGGCCTCCATACCGACAACTTCCTGAAACCCCCACCTTCCCTCCATCTTCATTGCTTGATGGATCGGATGAAGACGACGAAGAGGAGGCCTCCTCCGTAGAAAAGGGAGCAAGGTGGAGAGCTTGCTGGGAGAGAGAAATGAGGATGAGAGGTCTGGCACCAAGGGAGTTGTCGGAGGTGTGTACCTTTCCGAGGGTGTCCTGGTGCCATTCCTCTGATAATGTTTCCTCTTTGCAAACTTCACCCATTGCACAGGGAACCAAGAAATATACTCGTTGCAAGTCATTTCAGGATGACAATCCTACCCTCTGCAAGAAGTGCAGAGTATGAGGATCGACATCCATAGTTGATTGCTAGTTATTGCATTTCCTACCTCCCACCCTGGGGCACAGGTGCTTGGGGAGGGAGGGCTTAGAAGCTGGCTTAACATAATCATGGTTTGCATGTTGAAGATTGGTCAGAAACAACAGCAAACACACTCAAGATATTGATTCACACTGAAAACAAAGAAAGATTTTACCATGATACACAAGTAAGAAAAAGCTAGAGATCATCGAGTAGAGAGCAATGTTAATCACATCTAAACGCGATGGTACCCAAAAGCATAATATAATATGTATACCCGGGTGGGAGCTCTCTCACCTGGGTTGTAGTTGAGCTACCAAATTACCTTGCTATTAAAGTCTAGCAGCCATTTCCAGCTTTGTTGAAGGTAATTCCTCATGTAAAGGACATACAATTTACTTTTAAAAATTGTGATTTTGCTGGATAAGAGATGCATCTGCAACGGTTATCATTGCAGTATGCAAAGTTGGTTGCCTGATTCAGCAGGGACTCTTGCAAGTGTGATAAAATGTGAAAGGGAGTAGGAGGCTTGGTATGAACCTCTGACCTGGCCCACCAATAAGTCATGATTCAGGTTGTAGCACAGTGATGATAGGGAAGTTGTATTGTATTGGAAAGGACTAGCAGCATTCCTGTGTGCTATGGAAATAATGTAACTTATAAAATATAGTGGACTGCAAAAAATCTAAAGGACATTACTGAAAGCACCAAGGTCCAAAGTAGTTGTGCTTTATGATCCAGCTGTTCAAAGCTACACTATGTGTGAATATTCAGTCTAGGTAATAAAACACTGCAAATTAGGGAGTTGATAAATGGAAAATCTTTTAGTACATTAGTGGTTGCTGCGACTTAGTTAAATGATTTTGAGACTGCTAAGATAAATGACACCTCGTACTCGCTATCCTTCGCATTCCGAGGGAAGGGAGGTCGGGGTGAGAAGTTGGATGCTGTTATTACCAACTGTTCTCATTTTATTTTAGAATAATGAAAACCAAGATAAGGTAACTAGTTTTGAATATGTGGAGGTAAGCTTCAAATACTTAGGAAAAAAATTCATTTATTGTTGTCTATAGATCTCCATGATCAAGTGTAAGTTTGTTGGAATGTGATTAAGGCATAATGCCAAGCACTGGGACCCACAGGGTCACTCAGCACTATGATGATAATGATTGTAAATGGGAATACGTAGATACTCTAAAGATTAATGTTTAAAATGGTAAAATTGAGAGACCTGATTTCCAGTAGATTTAAAAACTACCATAAATAAGATTAAAAAAACACATCTCTATATAAAATTACAAGATATTTTTTATAAAAACCACGAGTCTTTAGAAAAACTTTAAAGAGGACTAACATCAATGTTGTCTCTTAGAATTTTAGTTATGGTTCTACCATCTAGATGGTACGTCTGTTGCTCATTTACCTATCTAGTGCAGCGAACCAGAATCTGCTGAACTGTCAAAGGGCTATCACATCGAACACACACTGGAGAACTACCACCATCAAGAAGAAAACTGTCATTCAGCAGTGACCAATCCTCAGCCTTGTTAAAATAACTTCAGTCTTCCCGTCACTTTGATAGGATGATTGCCAGAATCCTATTTGGGGCTTTTAACTTATTATTAGCAAGAAGGGGAGATGCATATTGATCCTGCCACTTACTTATTATATAATTATGAACAGAGATTTTCATATCTAGGTGGGGCACTCTATTTATATCAATTTTGCCTTGATTACAGGTATTCATTGCTTCTCTGTCTGCTTCTTCATTCCCTGGGATCCCAACAAAACCAGGAATCCAACAAAAACATACTGTTTTATGCCTACATGAGATGCAAAACAGCCACAATTGAGCCTTCTGTACTAAAGGATGGGATGAATTATAATTGTTCAGGCTTTCCAGAGGATTTTTACAATCTGAACATATGGCACAAGACTTCTTATTTGAAAGGTATGCTACACCTAGGGCTTTAACAAAGGGATTTTGACGTAGGAAAATCTATTTCTGGGCGAAGGGCCCGTGTCACCTAGTGAAATAGGTTCCTTTAGCACTATTTCTAAGGTAAAGTATTGTTATAATACCAGAGAACCGCTAAATTGGAAATGCCAGAATATTCTGGCTCGCTCACCTTTATTAAAAGGTGTTGGTATGGTTTCTGGAGCGAGTGAAACCACTACCACGGGTCCTTTTCCAATTAGCCTCTCCTACATCAAAAAACCTCATAAAAAGAGGAGCCGGCCTATGGCTCACTACCTGCTAACCTGTAGCTAGCGCCTGTGACATCGTACCTGCAGATAGCACCCAAGCTTGGTGTACAGTTGGGGGGGGAAAGACAATGGTGGGATTTCACTGGGCGACACGGCCTTTTCGCCCAGAAATAGATTTTTCCTACGTCAAAATCCCTTTTCTGGGCTTGACCGTGTCGCTCCACGAAATAGTACCAGAGAAAATACCAAGCTTGGAAAAAGGAAGAACACAAATTACTTTCCAAAAGGATCAAAATGAAAAACAATTAAGGTTAGTTCATTATAATCTAGATCAAGTTATAAACTAGTAACATAAAGAGTAAGTAACCTTAAAACTATCAAACAACATTACTGATCATAGTAAACAAACATTTGAGATAGAAGGTTCTTATGAACTAAACATTATGTACAATATGTTACATCCAAGGACCAGTACGACAGTGATGTAACTGGGGCTAAGGCAAGAATGCTAATGAGGCCGGTTGGAAGGAGAAGGCAAAGGAGAGACATAAGCTGAACTACTGACTACTATCACCGTCGGTACCGGGGGAAACTGTGTTTCCCGCCGCCACCGCCGGGTACTTAAAGAGCTTCCAAGGACTTAAGGTAATGGCATTTGAATACTGTCGGAGATTTCCAGCCAGTGTACTTCTTCAGATCTTCAAAATTCATATGTTGGAAAAAGTTTATTGAGGTAGCTATAGCTCTAATATCATGTACCTGTGGGAAGGACTGCGGGTTGGCTTTTTTGATAAAATATAAGATTTGTTGCCTAATACCTTTTAGGGAAATAGTGCCACCTTTTTCTCTAATAAATAGAGGCCCAGAAGATTTCAGAGTTGTCCTACTTAAGTAAGCTTTCAATGAAGTTACCGGGCAAAGGGATGGGTCCTGTGGAAGCGGAACGATTTTCCACGGGGCCCACCTATCTAATGGATCCTCATTTTTGGCAAGAAACCATCGATCTGGAGAAAGTAACACTTCCCCTGAAGGGAGAAATTCTATATGACCTGGGTCTCTAGATAAGGCCAACAGTTCTGAAATTCTAGCTCCTGAGGCTAAGCTTATGAGGAATAGAGTTTTCCTCAATAGGGACTGATAATCACACGAGGTGTTGTTAGTGTCTGAGGCCAACTTAAGGACATCATTTAAGAACCATGACACTGATTTGGGCCTTTCAGTAGGTCTGAGCCTGGCACAAGCTCTGGGGATGGTTCTGTTAGATTTATCTGGAATCCAAATTGGAAAATCTTTTTCAGGGCTGATTTGGTAGTAGTGATAGTACTAGCTGCCAAACCTTGTTCAAACAATGACCTGAAAAAGGATATTGCCAGATTTGTGGTCATGGTCCGTACATTAGATCCGTTCAGGAACCCAGCTAGTTTTTTAACTGCTGAATCATATTGACGAAGGGTTGATTTACGTTTATCTGATTCCAAGAACATGATGTTCTGAGGATCGATATCCGCATTCCTCTGAGCTGCAAACTTCATGAAGTCCATAAAGTTAAGGCTTTCTGAATTCCTGAGGAAGCGAACACAGTTCTCGTTTGTACTAGCTGTGACAGCTTGGGGTTGGGAATCCGTTGAGGGCAGAGACCCAACTCCAGGAGAAGGGGGAACCAATTGCTCTTGGGCCAATTAGGGGCTATCAGAGCCATCTGACCCTTGAATGTCCTCAGCTTGTGCAGAACCTTCATGAGAAGATTCACCGGAGGAAAAAGGTAAATCTTGTTCCATTGATTCCAATCTATAGCCAACGCGTCCGTGGCGTAAGCCAGAGGGTCCAGGTTGGGGCCACATAACAAGGGAGTTTGTGGTTCGATTCCGTGGCGAAGAGATCCACCTGGAGCCCCGGTACTAGCTGACATACCCAACTGAATGACTTCTTGTCCAGAGATCATTCGGACTCCAGTGGGACTGAACGTGATAGCGCGTCCGCCACCACGTTCTGTATTCTGGCAAGGTGAGTGGCTGATAGGTGCCACTTGTTCTTGTCTGCTAGTGAAAAGATGGCTATCATGACATGGTTCACGTGGCTTGATTTTGAACCTCCCCTGTTGATGCAGTGTACTACCACTGTGCTGTCAAGCACCAGCTTGATATGAGATTTCTTGGCTGGGCGAAGCTTCTTCAGGGTGAGGAACACCGCCATGGCTTCCAGGACATTGATATGAAACTGGCGGAATTGAAGGGACCAAGTACCTTGTACCTTCTTGTACTGTGAGTATCCTCCCCAACCTGTTAGTGACGCATCTGTGTGGATCACTAAGGCCGGTGGAGGAAATTGTAGTGGAATTGTCTTTGACAAATTCTTGACCTCCGCCCAGGAGCAGGGAGACGTTTCCGTAAGATCGCCGGAATCGGAGCTAACCTGTCCCGAAATCTTTTGTTCGCTTTTGAACACCAAACCCGATTTATATCCTTCAGTTTGGCTTTCAATAGGAAGTCCGTCACTGAAGCAAATTGGAGAGAACCTAAGATCCTTTCTTGGTTTCTCCGGGACGTCTGTTTGCATTTCAGAAATTGTCTGGTTGCCTTGGCTATTTCTTTCCTTTTCAACGGCAGGACTGATAGAGTATGCGAATCCAAGTTCCAATGAGTTCCCAGCCTCTGGAAACAGGACGCCGGGGTTAGCCGGGACTTTGCCCTGTTTATTTTGAATCCTAGGTACATATTCGAGAAAACGGATGACCGTGGCTGTAGCCTTGTGGCAATCTTCGATGCTTGAGGCCCACACGAGCCAATCGTCCAGATAGGCTACTACCATAATACCCTGAGACCTTAGTTCCTGGACTACCGTATCCGCCAACTTTGTAAATATCCTGGGGGCTATGTTGAGCCCGAAGGGCATTACCTTGAAGGAGTAGGCTTGGTTCCCTAACTTGAAGCCTAGGAACGGACGGAAGTGCCTTGCTATCGGGACAAGATAGTAGGCATCTGTAAGATCTATAGAGGTGGTGACGGCCCCACGGGGAAGTAAGGTCCACACCTGTGAAATGGTCAGCATCTTGAACTTGTTGCAAAGAATGAATAAAATTAGATGGGACAAGTCTAAGATTACTCTTCTTTTGTCTGAGTCTGTCTTTGGCACGCTGAACAAGCGACCTTGAAATTTTAAATGTTTGACTCTTGACACTGCTCCTTTTTGAAGGAGATCGCGGGAATACTCTATCAACTCCACTGTTGGTTCCTGATAGAAGGTGTTGGGTGGAGTTGGACCTTCGATCGCACTCCAGCCCAGACCCTTGGATACAATACTTTGTGCCCAATTGCTGAACCTCCAACGATGACGAAAGAGGTACAGCCTCCCTCCTACCTGGGAGTTCTCATTGGGTTGCTGATGTACGGCCTCCACGTCCTCTGCGTGCTCCTCTGCCTTGGCTGGTAGCTCTTCCGCCGCCTCGTTGACGAAAGGCGCCTCTAGATCTGCCGCCCCTACCGAACCTATTGAATGCCTGAAATGCCTGGTTTTCAAAGGCTGGGGAAACAGCAAAGGAAGTTGACGCCTGCGGCTGTTGTGGCTGTGTCAACAGCACAAATTGCTGTTGGGGTTGGCTCTTAGAGGTAGAGGGTTGGGGAACCAGTACTGCCTGAACCAAAGCTTGTTGCTGGGGTGCCTGGAAGGGCTGGAACTTCCTAGGCTTTTTCTTTGCTTTGGGGTTCGAAGTGGAAGACTCCGATTTTCATTTGGAGACTAATCCCCACCAAACCCGCAGGCTTTGGTTCAACCTAGCAGCCTCATGTTGCACCTCGTTGACTGCTGAGGCTGGAAAAAGATCCGCACCCCATATAGAAGAGGCCAGGAGTTTGTTGGGTTCGTACCTGATCGTGGATTCTGCTAGGACATGCTTCCTACAGTTCCTCCTAGCCACAACAAAATCATACAAGTCACATTGCATACTCAGCAATTGTGCCTTAGCAATGATCTCGAACAACGGTTCTTGTGAATACACAAGAGCTGCTGCTACTGTCATGACTAGAGCGTTGAGGGACCTCACAAGCCATGTCCTAGCGTCGAATTCCGTCCGGATGAGCCCATCAGACAGCCTGGGTAGTCTCTCACTAAATAGAGAGATGGCACAGTCAGGCTTAAGCTTGCCAACCGAGAAGGTTGCTGGTAAGTCTACCCATAGGTCATCTGTTCCAGGAAGTAGCAGAGATGTTGATTCCGTCTCCTGGAGCTGTGGCATAGGCTCATCTCTCATTGCAGCTTGCAGAGTGAGTTCTGCCACTTTAGATGTGAACGGGATCGGGGTGTCCTCATCCACGGTAAAAATTGTGAATGGACTCCTGAAGGCTGTGACCTTAGTGTTAACACACTGCCATTCATCAAGGTTACGGATCCAAGCTTGCTGAGATTGGTCCCGAGAGAGGATGACAGTCTCTTTCGGGACCTTGTCCTCCCGGATCAAAGCAGATTCCATAAGATGGACATACCCTGGTGGGTAGAACTCTAAGTCCTCAATCCTTCGAGTTCTGCAGCCCTCAATCGTAAGCATTCCGTTTACGAAAGATGCATAGTTAGCCACCCTCCATGGGTTGCTTGGGTGGAAGGGAGGGAGAGTGGAGGAGTCTGGCATAACCTGGCCATGGGGTATTTGGCCGGGTTGTTGAAGCCCCGATGCTACGCCTTGTTGGAGACCTGCGACTATGGTCTCCTGTGTAACCAGCCTTTCGAGGATTTCTTGGAACTTGGTATTGACCAAGTTTCCAACCATGTTCCCCATTTGTTGCATCATATTAGATGCGAATGCTTCCTGGTCGAAGGAGGGGGGCTCTGCCCTCTCCTTGAATACCTTAGGTATTGCACCTTTAGAGGTGGATGCCACAGGATCCGAGGAGGAAGAGTGGGTTCTCTCCTTGGAAGACTTGGTCTTCGAGCCCTTGGAGAGAGACCCATGTTTGGGTTTGTCCGCTACGGGGTGGTGAGCCGGAGCTTTGTGGACTTGGCTGGTGTATGATTTTCTGGGAAGGGGCTTTGGCAGCAATTTAGAGTCACGCTTGCCCTTGACTTTAGGGATCGCCGAGAGGGATTTTGATCTAGATGATGGAAATCCCCCGGAGAATCCCTGGAAGGAAGTACTGTCGGCCAAAAAACTCGTGGCAGAGTTTCATAATTTTTCGTTCACCTGCCTGACGCACGATTCATGCCTTATTTATCTATTTTTATTTTCAAAGATGGATGAAATCATGTGTAATGACGTTAAAAACAGTCACTGATATCTTTAGAACATTATGTTATGTTATTGTGTAAAACTATTTTCCATATAGCAAAATTGACGTGAACGAAACGAAGTGATAAAAAACGTCATATCACAACCATAGATATGCATTACCAAATAGATAGTAGACACCTATCACTAATAGTATCGCATACACATAGTCCTTAAATTATCATTTCAATATTAAGTTGAAGGTAGTTGAACTATTCCATTTGTTAAATTTTACAGAAAACATTGGAATCTCACAAAATGCTATCAAATTTAAAAACAAAAAGAAAAAAAAAACGATATCTTAACAATGTGAACTTGGCGACCTCACTCTATTGCTTTTGATGTTATGTGCACGGGTATCTAATGTCAATGTGTCATTTATCGGTCTAAGAAACATCCTTCGATGAGCGAGAGAATTATTGCACTGCATTCGGTGCAAGTTCCTGTTGGAGAGATATCAAGAAAGCTTAATAAACCGGAGAGAATCATACATAGATGAATAAAATTGTTTAAAGGACGGCAAAGTTTAGAACATGGGCCTAGAGGTGGAATACCTCGAAGCACCACATGAGAGCAAGACAATACAGTAGTGAAAATGTTGCTGAGCAACATTCATTTGTGAACTTTGAATTCTAGTGCCTCGTCACGACATTGCTGAACCAGGGATCATAACTAGCTCTACGCTTATGACTGGTGTCTGATGAATACTTTAGATGGAGAGGAAGAGATTTTTAAATCTACACTTGAAGTCTGATAGTTGTCTAATGAATAAGCAAACTTATCTTTGATGGATGAGAGATTCAGTTAGGCTTACTTTTTTTTTTTTTTTTTTTATCGGTGGCCAGTGAATACCACGGATAGGGAGGGAAACGGTTTCAATGATGCATGCATTTTTTTTCTTCAAAACCTAAAGAATACATTTTATTGGGAGATACTTTACTAACATCGGCCTAATCCTTCCATCACTCCTATAAGCCACCTCCGCTCCGCTCTCTTCTACATCTCAGCGACTAGATCCGACTTCTCACTACGAACTCCACCTCGTGAAAGCATCACTAATGATAACGGTAATTTTAAAATTCCCCGCACCGACAACGGACGCCTTAAAATACGTGTTTGTAAAACATTTTCTGTTCAAAGAAACTTTATCTTTCATTCCACAAAATGTGTGCATACCCTCGTGTTACACCCTGTAGCCGTCAAAGAGCAACCCTTGATTAAAGCAGTAGGTTTTTCTTGAGAAAAAAATAAATAAAAAAACATGAAATAGACTTAAACGAGAACGTCACCTTTCCTATTTCTTATTCTTTCAGCTACTTATAATATGCTTATGTAAGTAGGTCTAGTAGTTATACATGTGAACATTTTTTGAATTAATTTCTATTTAAAAGAATGAATAGCTACAGAAAGATCAACCTAAGAAAGCTTTAAGGAAAGTAAGCCTTCCTTAATGTATTCGTCAGTTTTGACTCCCACAGTTTTTCCAAGGTGTCCAAATGAAACAGGATGATATGCAAGGAATTCGATAAAAATAAGAAAGAATTATATTCGTTTGATTTTTTTTATAATTGTTTTTTTACTTTGAATAGCTAGTTCTGAGTTAATTATGTTAAGCAATTATTAAAAGGATAAGAAGAAAGGCGAACATGGCTAATAAAACAAGAATAACGGGAATAGTCAAATAAAGCAGATTAATATATATATATATATATATATATATATATATATATATATATATATATATATATATTATATATATATGTCAATTTAAATATTCATTAATATTACGTATCCGAGAGAGTATGCTGCTGAAAATAGACCTAGGCTTATCATGTGGGAAAATCAGAAGTCCAATTTAAGCCCACTAAACGTGTCATGCAAATTATTTTATTGATCAAAGGACAAAATTAGTTTAACTAAACATCGTTTTCAAAGAATGTTAACGCCTTGATGTATTATTTATCGGCTGTAGGAGACGAAATGACAACACTTCAGTGCAGTACGATATGTTGAGTCAAGACTCGAGCGGCAGCAAAGCCAACTTCAAAATCTTCGGAATGCTGTCACGAAGCTAGAGTTGAAAATAAAATTAGAAATCGTGGACGGTGGACCCATCGGTATATATTTTCCTTACTTTGCAAAATAATTATCTTTCATACGTTGAATAAGTCTACTCAGTTCTAATGTCATTTATTTCAAGTATAGCACCTTTGAAAGGAAATTTTATTTATTGTTAAGTAAATATTCTGGCACCTGCATATGGCAATATTTCCATAACGAACAATGAATTAAGAAACTACGCCAATTCTTTGTTGGCCGTCTGTACAAGAGGAAGGGGAAGAAGGTCTAGACGTTCCCAAGAGGAGGCCTTGGGCACCTCCAAGGCTTGCCTCATTAACATCCTTACCGTTGCCCATGCTGTCCACTGTCATGGGCTCGACGTCCAGATCGAGTGCCGCGACCTCCTCTGTGACCTCCTGCGCCGAAGCCTCCTCTGAGTGTTGGGCTACTGCATCTTGAATAGATGCTATGATGGGAGCTGCTACTTCGGGGTCTACGTAGCCTGTACTATTCCCCCCGGGGAAGATCAAAGTGGCCATCTCTTGAGAGAGGATGTATGGCTTCGCCTTGCCTACATTCTGCCCGAAGCCGCCCACCCATACCTTGAGGATGGAATAAGCAGCATCCCGAACAGACTGGGCTGCCTGTAAGAGAAGGTTAGTGTTAAACTTAAACTTATCTCTTAATACTATAACTTAATTTAGTAGGTATATGTTTGACATATATATTACAATGGTCCACCCTGTATCTCTATGTACATGCCGGAGAGTCACTTACATCAGAGGAGACTTGTTCTATGAGATCGTAGCAGGTGAAACAGTTCTCGTGATGCCACACTACTGAACCTTCTAGTTGGACTGCGCAGGTGGTGTGGGTCCGGCAGACGTCGTGCCCACAGGGATCCTGAAGGACGGCGTTGCAGCCGGTCTCCATACAATGGGTGGCCTGTAAATGGAATGGTACATGAGTACCATTAACCATCCGGACAATGTCCGTGGTTGATATGCCATAACACCGGAGTGTTCCAGTGTTGTAGAGTTGTTCCCGACTTGGCCGTCTCTTGCCATGCACCATGCTGGGGAATCCGGTAGAACCAGTAGCAAGTAGTTATCTGTGTTTCCGGTGATACTGAAGAACAGAAAACTACTGAATCAGGGTAGCTACTATTGTCATAGAGGAGTAGTCCAAGCAGGTACTGGGCGAGATGGAAGAGATCGGGTGAGTGGTAATGCGGCCTAGCTCGGTGACTCCGCCATAAAACTTAAACTAAAAGGGAGGGGTAGCTCCCGGAGAAGCACATTGGCTTCAATAGTAAAACTAATACTATAAACACAACAAAGATTATAATGTGGTAAATGAAATAATGTAAGCCCGGCGGAGGCCGGAGCCTCCGCAGTCATCACCCTCAAGGAATCCGGCTATGCCGGGATCCTATTTACGCCAGAGTGGAGGGGAGGGAGTGACTAAGGGTGAGGGTATGGCCCAGAGAGCAGAGGAAAGCCGAGCTCACCCGACCCTGGTGGCCGGCTGAGGCTGGGTAGAGCCAAGCTCCTCCCCTACTCTGGGATGAGACCGGCTGAGTTGCGCCACCCGCACACCGTGGGTCCCCGTGGGGGCCTCCCTCCACCCCCAAGAGTGAACTCGGATCGGTTGTCAGCGACAACATGAGCGAGATATCAACCCACCTGGGTGGGAGTTGTGGGGGGGGAGAAGGGAGAGGAGCGGTAGTGTGGTGGCTACTACGTGATCACCTGGACCCCTCACGGCTGGGTGCGGGCACCCATGAGGTGAAGAAGGCCTGGCGAAAGGAAGGCCTATAGGCCAACCGAAGCCGACTCACAGCAATGAGATAAAATAAAATGAAATATCCAGTAAACACGGGGGAAAGGAAAAAAATGAGATGAAGAGAAAGAAGAGCATCCTGGAGGGACTAGGTATGACCAACCGGTAAGGGTGGTCAAGACCTGGCAACTCCGAGCAGCTGGCCTAGTGTCATTACGAATAAACGTAGGACAGGCAGCCAGGGTAGGCTAGGACTAAAAGAAAGACTAGCATAGTCTCATAAGGCCTAACGAGGTAACCTAACCAAAAGGAACATGCATGCATGAAACTGTAATGGTAGGGTCCCAAAAGGCTACGAAACAGGAACACGTGCTCGGTAGAATCCCCCGTGTAAGGACATGATCGTCAAAAAAGCATCACCAATAATAGTAAAAACATAATGACATAACAATACTGCTATAATAATTCGAGCTCACTAGGTATGGGAGACCACGTGAGACACGAAAGGAGGAGACAAAGGAGCACGCTGCAATGGCGGCTCGAGGCTGAAGCCGTGTGGGACGTCGACTCATAAAAACCTAAATAATTCGGTTAAAAAACCCAAAGGCAGTCCCTAAATAGTGTCAACTATAATAGCAGTACTTAACTTGGATGCAGAAGCAGATTGACGATCCATGGTGAAATAAAATTCCAAAAAGCGAGAAACACAACACAGCAAAAGAAAACGCGTGTGCAGCGTAGTAGTGCTATCAAAGGAATGACGGCACAGGCGCTAGCTACACAGTAGCAGGTAGTGAGCCATAGGTCGGCTCCTCTCTTTTTGAGGTTTTTTGATGTAGGAGAGGCTAATTGGAAAAGGACCCGTGGTAGTGGTTTCACTCGCCCCAGAAACCATACCGACACCTTTTAATAAAGGTGAGCGAGCCAGAATATTCTGGCATTTCCAATTTAGCGGTTCTCTGGTATTATAACAATATTTTACCTTAGAAATAGTGCTAAAGGAACCTATTTCACGGAGCGACACGGCCAAGCCCAGAAATGGCAGATAGTTCAGTTGTATATACTGAAGCAGGAGGAGGCAACATTGCAACATCACAAAAATTATCTGTGACAACAGCTAAGCCTACTCTGCATCTGTATAGAATTATTTATCATTTACAGATGCATTTAGCCGGATCTGGAATGGAGCAGAAGATCTTGGCTTGAAATTGCCAGCATCAAGTTGATACCTTATTTGATGGCTTGTTAGCATTACTTTTCATCCTCATCAAGTATCGAGACCTAACTCCTCTTGTCAATAAGCGGAAGTTGGAGCATGTAAACATAAAGACTCAACAGATGTTGTAAAAGCCACAGAGCAATTATGTAAACCCATATTGTGCACGACATCAAGTTCATGGAGTTTACATTAGCGTACTGATGAATATATCTGACATCCATAATCCAACTTTGATCTATAAAGTGCATCATATAGTTGTAGCAAAGATTTCTTATCTACACCCCAGTTAAAGCCAGAGCTACTTTCAAAAGATTGAGAGATTTCTTTACTTTGCACATTAAATTTTCAATATGCTTAGACCAAGTGTGTTTGGAATAAAAAATAATTCCTAAAAACTTGATGTCATCCAATATGGTAGAACAGACCCATCAAATTTCAATTTTGGCACAGTTTCTTGACGTCTACTCCTAGTAAAACGAAAAGCAACTATCTTACTTGTAGAGAACCTGGGACTCATATGTTTTGTCCATCTTGAGTTAGAGTTGGTGGATTATTGTAAATATATGCAGGCCGATTCAGCATCATATGCAGTGCAATAAATAGCTAGATCATCAACAAAAAGTGGGGCCCTTACAGAATTTGGAATTTCGCTGATGGCTATCAATGGCAACAGCAAAGCAAGTTACACTTAGCACACTCCCGTATGGAACACCTTCTAGTTTGAATGGGGGAGACAAACTATTTCCTATTCTTACTCTTATAGATCAACCTGTTAAATAGGAGTTAATGAACCTAATCATATTTCCTTTTATGCCTAATTTATGCAGCTGCTTAACAATTCCATGATGCCATGTTGTATCATGCGCTTTAAATCAAAGAACACACCAATTGTCTGGCACTGGTTTACAAAACCCTGTTCAATTTGATTAGAAAGTCTTAGCAGTGGGTCAAGGGTAGATCTGTTTTTGTGAAAGCCAAACTGGAGTGGAGAAAGTAATGTGTGTGTTTCTAAATGCTAGACTAAACAAGAGTTGATTATCTTCTCCATCAGCTTGCATAGACAGCTAGTAAGAGCTATGGGCCTGTAACTAGCAGTTTGACGAGTGTCTTGATTTTGTTTTTTAATTGGAATTACTATGGCAATTTTCCATCCTCTTGGTAAGATTCCAGTTTCCCAAATTCTATTAATAATCTTCAAGAGGTAAGTTTTTGCTTCCTCAGGTAACTGTCGAAGCATTACATACAGGATAGTATCCTCACCAGGAGAAGTATCATCCGTTGAAGAAAGGTCATCTTGTAGATCATGAAGGGAGAATTTAGCATGTAAGCTTCAAGATTGCCACCATACAACTAAAGGAACCTGGGAGTTACTAATCCCCGGAAAGTCTGGGATAATTATTTGGACTTGAAATATTGGAAAAGTGCTACATCTTTGAGACTTGTTATTAGTGAATCTCCACCCTTCAAAAAAGGTGTATTAGGAGAAGAAAATTTCCCTGCAAACTTCTTTACTTTCTTCCAAACTATTCTAAATGGAGTTTTTTAATTAATCCCATTTATGTAGTATATCCATGTATTTCTTTTTGTGCTACAAAAATATTGACGCTGTTTGACTATAGCTCATTGATATATTATCTTAGCAGTAGATGTGCCACATGACTTGTATTTTTTATAGTATCTTCTTGTAATTTTTCTGAGAAAAGCACATTTCTTATCCGACCAAAGGACAGCAGGTCTTCGTAGTTTTCCACTTGTTCTTGGTATAGCAGCCTTTGCACTCATTGACACTGTAGTATTTGAAAAAAGGGATTTTGACGTAGGAAAAATCTATTTCTGGGTGAAGGGCCCGTGTCACCCTGTGAAATAGGTTCCTTTTGCACTATTTCTAAGGTAAAATATTGTTATAATACCAGAGAACCGCTAAATTGGAAGTGCCAGAATATTCTGGCTCGCTCACCTTTATTAAAAGGCGTCGGTATGGTTTCTGGGGCGAGTGAAACCACTACCACGGGTCCTTCTCCAATTAGCCTCTCCTACATCAAAAAACCTCAAGAATAGGGGAGCCGACCTACGGCTCACTACCTGCTACCATGTAGCTAACACCTGTGATGTCATACCTGCAGATAGCATCCAAGCTTGGTGCATAGTTGGGGGTGGAAAGACAAGGGTGGGATTTCACTGGGCGACACGGGCCCTTCGCCCAGAAATAGATTTTTCCTATGTCAAAATCCCATTTCTGGGCTTGGCCGTGTCGCTCCGTGAAATAGTACCAGAGAAAATACCAAGCTTGGAGAAGGGAAGAACACAAATTACTTTCCAAAAGGATTCTAATAAAAAACAATTAAGGGTAGGACATATAATGTACACCAAGTTACAAATTAGTAACATAAAACAGAAGTAACCTTAAAACTATCAAATCACATTAATCATCATAGTAAACAAAATTTAGAGAAATAAGCTCCTTATGAACTAGACATTATGTACAATATGATACATTGAGGACCAGTACGACAATGACGTAACTGGGACGAAGGCAAGAATGTTAATGAGGCCGGTAGGAAGGAGGTGGCAAGCGGAGAAATAAGCTGAACTACTGACTACTATCACTGCCGGTATCGGGGGAAACTGTGTTTCCCGCTGCTACCGCTGGGTACTTAGGGGCTTCCAAGGACTCAAGGTAATGGCGTTTGAATACTGCCGGAGATTTCCAGCCAGTGTACTTCTTCAGATCTTCAAAATTCATATGTTGGAAAAAATTTATTGAGGTAGCTATAGCTCTAATATCATGCACCCGTGGGAAGGACTGCGGGTTGGCTTTCTTGATAAAATATAGGATTTGTTGCCATATGGCTTTTAGGGAAATGGTGCCACCTTTTTCCCTTATAAATAAAGGCCCATCAGATTTCAGAGATGTTCTATTTAAGTAGGTTTTCAATGAAGTTACCGGGCAAAGGGATGGGTCCTGTGGAAGCAGAACGATTTTCCAGGGAGCCCACCTATCTAATGGGTCCTCATTTTTGGCAAGAAACCGTCGATCTGGAGAAAGTAACATTTCCCCTGAAGGAAGAAATTCTATATGACCTGGGTTCCTAGATAAAGCCAACAGTTCTGAAATTCTAGCTCCTGAAGCTAAGCTTATGAGGAATAGAGTTTTCCTCAAAAGGAACTGATAATCACACGAGGAGTTGTTGATATCTGAGGCCAACTTAAGGACATCGTTTATGAACCATGACACTGACTTGGGCCTTTCAGCAGGTCTGAGCCTGGCGCAAGCTTTGGGGATGGAAGTAAAGTATGAATCCGTTAGATCAATCTTGAATCCGAATTGGAAAATCTTTTTCAAGGCTGATTTGGTGGTAGTTATTGTACTAGCTGCCAAACCTTGTTCAAATAATGACCTGAAAAAGGAGATTGCCAGATTTGTATTCATGGTACGTACATTAGACTCGTTCAGGAACCCAGCCAGTTTTTTAACTGCTGAATCGTATTGACGAAGGGTTAATTCACGTTTATCTGATTCCAAGAAAATGATGTTCTGAGGATCAATATCCGCATCCCTCTGTGCTGCAAACTTCATGAAGTCCATAAAGTTAGGGCTTTCTGAAGTCCTGAGGAAGCGAACACATTCCTCGTTTGCACTAGCTGTGACAGTCTGGGGTTGGGGATCCATTGAGGGCGGAGACCAAACTCCAGGAGAAGGGGAAACCAATTGCTCTTGGGCCAATTGGGGGCTATGAGAGCCACCTGACCTCTGAATGTCCTCAGCTTGTGCAGAACCTTCATGAGAAGATTCACCGGAGGAAAGAGGTAAATCTTGTTCCATTGATTCCATTCTATAGCCAACGCGTCCGTGGCGTAAGCCAGAGGGTCCAGGTTGGGGGCCACATAAGAAGGGAGCTTGTGATTCGATTCCGTGGCAAAGAGATCCACCTGTAGCCCCGGTACTAGCCGACATACCCAACTGAATGACTTCCTGTCCAGAGACCATTCTGATTCCAGTGGGACTGAACGTGATAGCGCGTCGGCCACCTTGTTCTGAATTGCGGCAAGGTGAGTAGCCGATAGGTGCCACTTGTTCTTGCCTGCTAGTGAGAAGAAGGTTATCATGACGTGGTTCACGTGGCTTGATTTTGAGCCTCCCCTGTTGATGCAGTGTACCACTACTGCGCTGTCGAGCACCAGCTTGATATGAGATTTCTTGGCTGGGCGAAGCTTTTTCAGGGTGAGGAACACCGCCATGGCTTCCAGGACATTAATATGAAGCTGGCGGAATTGAAGGGACCAAGTGCCTTGTACCTTTTTGTACTGTGAGTACCCTCCCCAACCTGTTAGTGACGCATCTGTGTGGATCACTAAGGCCGGTGGCGGAAATTGCAATGGGATTTTCTTTGCCAAATTCTTCTCCTTCGCCCAGGGGCGGAGACGTTTCCGTAAGATCGCCGGGATTGAGGCTAGCCTGTCCCGGAACCTTTTGTTGGCTTTTGAACGCCAAACCCGATTTATATCCTTCAGTTTGGCTTTCAATAGGACGTCCGTCACTGAAGCAAATTGGAGAGAACCTAAGATCCTTTCTTGGTTTCTCCGGGACGTCTGTTTGCATTTCAGAAACTGTCTGGTTGCCTTAGCTATTTCTTTCCTTTTCAACGGCGGGATTGATAGAGTATGCGAATCCAAGTCCCAATGGATCCCCAGCCACTGAAAGCGGGACGCTGGTGTCAGTCGGGACTTTGTCCTGTTTATTTTGAATCCTAGGTATTCGAGGAAACGGATAACCTTGGCTGTAGCCTTGCGGCAGTCTTCGATGCTTGAGGCCCACACGAGCCAATCGTCCAGATAGGCTACTACCATAATACCCTGAGACCTTAGTTCCTGCACTACCGTGTCTGCCAGCTTTGTAAAAATCCTGGGGGCTATGTTGAGCCCGAAGGGCATTACCTTGAAAGAGTAGGCTTGGTTCCCTAACTTGAAGCCTAGGAACGGACGGAAGTGTCTTGCTATCAGGACATGATAGTAGGCATCTGTAAGATCTATAGAGGTGGTGATGGCCCCACAGGGAAGTAAGGTCCGCACCTGTGAGATGGTTAGCATCTTGAACTTGTCGCAAAGAATGAATAAGTTTAGACGGGACAAGTCTAAGATCACTCTTCTTTTGTCTGAGCCTTTCTTTGGCACGCTGAACAAGCGACCTTGAAATTTTAAATGTTTGGTTCTTGATACTGCTCCTTTTTGAAGGAGATCGCGGAAATACTCTACCAACTCCACTGTTGGTTCCTGATAGAAGGTGTTGGGTGGGGGTGGACCTTCGATCCAACTCCAGCCCAAACCTTTGGATACAGTACTTTGTGCCCAATTGCTGAACCCCCAACGGTGACGAAAGAAGTACAGCGTCCTTCCTACCTGTTAGTTCTCATTGGGTTGCTGACGGACGGCCTCCACATCCTCCCCTTGCACCTCTGCCTCGGCTGGTAGCTCTTCCTCCGCCTCGTTAACGAAAGGCTCCTCTAGATCTGCCGCCCCTACCGAACCTGTTGAATGCCTGAAATGCCTGGCTTTCAAAGGTTGGGTTGAATGCCGGGGAAACAGCAAAGGAAGTTGATGCTTGCTGCTGTTGTGGCTGAGTCAACAGTACAAACTGCTGTTGGGGTTGGCTCTTAGAGGTACAGCCTGAACCAAGGCTTGTTGCTGGGGTGCCTGGAAGGGCTGGAACTTCCTAGGCTTTTTCTTTGCTTTGGAATTCGAAGATGAAGACTCCGATTTCCTCTTGTATACTAGTCCCCAGCGAACCCGTAGGCTTTGGTTCAACCTGGCAGCCTCATATTGCACCTCGTTGACTGCTGAGGCTGGAAAAAGATCAGCACCCCAAATAGAAGAGGCCAGTAGTTTGTTGGGTTCGTGCCTGATCGTCGATTCAGCTAGGACGTGCTTTCTACAGTTCCTCCTAGCCACGACAAAATCATACAAGTCACATTGCATGCTCAGCAATAGTGCCTTAGCAATGACCTTGAACAGCAGTTCTTGCGAATACACAAGAGCTGCTGTTTCTGTCATGACTAGACCGTTAAGGGACCTCGCAAGCAGTGTCCTAGCGTCGAATTCCGTCCGGATGAGAGCATCAGAGAGCCTGGGTAGCCATTCACTGAATAAAGAGATGGCACAGTCAGGTTTAAGCTTGCCAACCGAGAAGGTTGCTGGCAAGTCTACCCATAGGTCATCTGTACCGGGAAGTAGCAGAGATGTAGCTTTCATCTCCCGGAGTTGTGGCATAGGCTCATCTCTCATTGCAGCTTGCAGAGTGAGTTCTGCCATTTTAGATGTGAACGGGATTGAAGTGTCCTCATCTACAGTAAAAATAGTGAATGGACTCCTGAAGGCTGTGACCTTAGTGTTTACACACTGCCATTCTTCAAGGTTACGAATCCAAACTTGCTGAGCTTGGTCCCGAGAGAGGATGACAGTCTCTTTCGGGACCTTGTCCTCCCTGATCAAAGCAGATTCCGTAAGACGGACATAGCCTATGAAAGGAGCCTGCAACCCTGGCGGGTAGAACTCGAAGTCCTCAATCCTTGGAGTTCCGCAGCCCTCAATTGTAAGCATTCCGTTTACGAAAGGTGCATAATTAGCCACCCTCCAAGGATTGCTTGGATGGAAGGAAGGGAGAGTGGAGGAGTCCGGCATAACCTGACCATGGGCTAACTGACCGGGATGTTGAATGCCCGAAGCAACGCCTTGTTGGAGACCAGCGACTATGGTCTCTTGCGTGCCCAGCCTTTCGAGTATTTCTTGGAACTTGGTATTGACCAAGTTCCTGACCATGTTCCCCATTTGTTGCATCATACTGGATGCGAATGCTTCCTGGTCGAAGGAGGGGGGCTCTGCCCTCCCCTTGAATACCTTAGGTATCGCACCTTTAGAGGTGGATGCTACGGGATCCGAGGAGGAAGGGTGGGTCCTCCCCTTGGAAGACTTGGTCTTCGAGCCCTTGAAGAGAGACCCTTGTCTGGTTTTGTCCGCTCCGGGGTGGTGAACCGGAGCTTTATGGACTTGGCTAGTATATGATTTTCTGGGAATGGGCTTTGGCAGCAATTTAGAGTCAAGCTTGCCTTTGACTTTAGGGATCGCCGAGAGGAATTTCGATCTGGATGATGGAAATCCCCCGGAGAACCCTCGGAAGGAAGTAGAAGAAGAAGAAGAAGGAGGTCTAGACGTGCTTAAGGAGAGGCCTGGAGCACCTACAAGGCTTGCCTCATTAACACCCTTACTGTAGCCCATGTCATCTACTGTCATGGGCTCGACGTCCAGATCGAGAGCTGCTACTTCCTCTGTGACTTCCTGCGCCAAAGTCTCCCCAGATTGTTGAGCCACTGCTCCCTGAATAGATGCTATGATGGGAGCTGCTACTTCGGGGTCCACATATCCTGTACTCTTCCCTCCAGGGAAGATCATAGTAGCCATTTCTTGAGAGAGTATGTATGGCTTTGCCTTGCCTACGTTACGCCCGAAGCCGCCCACCCATACCTTGAGGGTGGAGAGAGCAGCATCCCGAACAGACTGAGCCGCCTGTAAGAGAAGGTTAGTGTTAAACTTAAACTTATCTCGTAATACTATAACTTAACTTATAAGGTATATGTTTATATATATATTACAATGATTGACCCTGTACCTCCATGTAAACGCCAGAACTTACATCAAAGGAGACAAGTTCCACGAGATCGTAGCAGGAGAAGCAGTTCTCATGATGCCACACTACCGAACCATCTAGTTGGACTGCGCAGGTGGCGTGGGTCCGGCAGACGTTGTGCCCACAGGGATCCTGAAGGACGGCGTTGCAGCCGGTAACCATACAATGGGTGGCCTGTAAAAGGAATGATACATGAGTACCATTGTTAACCAACTGGACAAAGTCCGTGGTTGATATTTCATAACACCGGAGTCTTCCGGTTTTTTAGGGTTATGCCCGACTCGGCCGCTCTTGCCATGCACCGTGCTGAGGACTCCGGTAGAAAAGTAGCGGGTAGTTAGCTGTGTTTCCAGTGATACCAGAGAACAGATAACTACCATCGGGGTAGCTACTATTTTATACGCCAGAGAGGAGTAGTCCAAGCAGGTACCGGACGAGATGGAGAGTCCGGGTGTGGTGAGGCGGCGGAGCTCTGTGGTTCCGTAAAAACTTAAATTAACAAGGGAGGGGTAGCTCCCTTGGAAGCGTATTGCTTCAATAAATTAATACTATAAACATAATAACATTTATAATAATAATATGAAATAATGTAAGCCCGTCGGAGGCCGGAGCCACCATAAAGTCATTACCCTCAAGGGCTCCGGCTATGGAATCCTATTGCTGCCAAGAGGAGGGGAGGGTGTGACTAAGGGCGAGGTAGACGTTAGAGCCCAGAGAGCCGAGGAGGGCCGAGCTCACCCGAGCCTGGTGGCCGACCGAGGCTGGGTAGAGCGAAGCTTCTCCCCTACTCTGGGTTGAGACCGGCTGAGTAGCGTCACCCGCACACCGTGGGCCCCCGTGGGGGCCCCCTTCACCCCCAAGAGAAAACTCGGATCGGTTGAGCGAGATATCAACCCACCTGGGTTGGAGCTCTGGGGGGGAGAAGGGAGAGTGGTAGCGTGGTGGCGACTACGCGATCGCCTGTACCCCTCACGGTTACTCTGAGCAGCTGGCTTAGTGTTGTTACGAAAATTCGTAGGACAGGCAACCAGGGTAGGCTAGGACTAAAAGAAAGACTACCATAGACTTATAAGAACTAACAAGGTAACCTAACCAAAAGAAACAGCATGCATGAAACTGTAACGGTAGGTTCCAGAAGAGCTACAAAACAGGAACACGTGCTCGAAAGAAACACCCGTGAAAGCACATGATCGTCAAAAAAGGAATCACCAATAATAATAAAAACACAACCAAATGATAATACCGCTATAAAAATTCGTGTTCACTAGGTATGGAAGACCACATGAAACCCGAAATGAGGAGACACAAAGGGGCACGCTGTAATGCCAGCTCGGGGCCGAAGCCGCGTGGGGCGACAACTCAGAAAAACCTAAATAATTCGGTTAAAAAGGCCAAAGGCATTCCCTAAATAGTGTCAACCATAATAGCAGTACTTAACTTTGATGCAGAAGCAGATTGACGATCCATGGTGAAGTAAAATTCCAAAATGCGAAAAACACAACACAGCAAAAGAAAACGCGTGTGCAGCGTAGTAGTGCTATCAAAGGAATGACGTCACAGGCGCTAGCTACATGGTAGCAAGTAGTGAGCCGTAGGTCAGCTCCCCTATTCTTGAGGTTTTTTGATGTAGGAGAGGCTAATTGGAGAAGGACCCGTGGTAGTGGTTTCACTCGCCCCAGAAACCATACCGACGCCTTTTAATAAAGGTGAGCGAGCCAGAATATTCTGGCATTTCCAATTTAGCGGTTCTCTGGTATTATAACAATATTTTACCGTAGAAATAGTGCTAAAGGAACCTATTTCACGGAGCGACACGGCCAAGCCCAGAAATAGTTATATACTTCTGAGTGGCACTTAAAAGATTCACAAGTTTTTCTAATTTTATACCTGCCTTAAATTTCATCGGGTTTGCTTCCATTACCTTCCATTTTGGTGGTGCTTCTGTAGGAACATTCCTGACAAACTTCAAAAGGATAGGAAAATTATCACTATTGTGCAGATATTCATCAACAGACCATAATATCTATAGCTGTGTCTGAGGAACATATACTCAGATCAATAGCTGAATATGAATTAAAATGTATATTGCAATACACTCCCTGAACACATAAATTAGTCCTGGTCACTGACCAGCCCGAACTATATCCCCTCAGATTTACCCACAAAATGGGTAATTTTGACTGTCAGTGCTACCAATGCTGCAGGTAAAATCTATTCAAATGAGTTATTTGGTCGTTAGCCCCGACCCCCATATATATATATATATATTTGGCCTTGGAATTCTTGATTACAACCTTGGCATTGTATTGATTTGGACCTCCTTCTGGTATTGACCCGGCTTGGACTGGACTTGAGATGGACAAGCTACATAAAGAAACGCCATCAGCCAACGTCTCTACGTCTGCCACGCCTTCTGAGCAAGTTGTAGGGGGAAATTTCGAAGCTCATTGGTACTGCTCTACATGCAAGTGGAGGATGAATACACTCAAACATAACAGACATTTCCTTATGTATTACTTGTAGGAAGGTTCAGTGCAGCGTCAGAAAAAGACGTGAGGAGTGTAGAGATAGGTCGTTAGATAAGAGCTAGCATAAGGCAGGTGTAGAAACACAAGCAATAGATAAAGGAGTACTAGAGGCAGAGCTATTTAGAAGACAGATTGTCATCCAGCATGTCCAGCTTATTTGCTAATTTAATGCATAAGCTAACAAAGAGTTAGGATAGTGGTAGTAATGGTGGTGTAAGTGATGCTATCACTCTTTTTCAGCCTCCCTGCCTGTTCCAGAACCAACCCTAACGGTGCTCGGGGTCTCGGAGACCCGCAAACCTAGAAAGTAGGATCTGCCAGCTCCCCGGCGCGTAGTTTTCCCCCTTCCCTCTCAAGGTGTAAGTTCTGAGGTTGATGTAAATTTAAGTCAGATACAGACAAGTAGGGATAATAGGTTACATAGTGTTCAGGTTTCTTTGGGTTCAGATTCTGTTGTAGTTTCTAGAGTGACACTTCATCTTTAGAGCCATCTTTGGTTCTATTTCTTGCTTCGAGTTCTTTGCAACAGAAGGTTTCTAAGTCCTTGGTTGGTCATTTGGAGGCGGTTTCGGGTTTGTCAGGTTCTGAAGTGTTGAACGGTGCTCCTTTGTCTTCGAAGGTTTTTTTTTTTTTCCTTCTGTGGATAAATTTCGTTCATGTTGCGGTGATGGTAATTCTGATGATCAGGTTCTCAAGTTGTCTATGCATATACTGTATGGTAATTATTAATATCAGCTTATTCTCGGTTCTATGCATATTGACTTATGATAATCCAGTACGAAGAGGAATTGAATAATATTAACAACGCTTGGCCTAGTGTACACAATTTGAACATGAAATGTGAATCAGATCATATGATAATTTAATGCAAAATGTAATTGAACAAGAATCAGAATCAGATTCGGTTCAACTTCAGCATTATAATAGTATTACGTATATGTATCCTCATATCGTGGCATAGATACTGATATACTGGTCAGTTGTTTGCTTTGAAATCAGCTGATGGCGAATACGAGTTTGCGTCGCCATATTCAACTAATTTTTTCCCCTGATTGGCTAGCTGTGACTGAAGTAACAGCTCTTCCCCACTTATACCATGTTGGTTGTCTTGCGGAAAATCGGTCTTTTACTATGTTGACATTTTAACATAGCTAATTATGGTGTTTTGTGACATCATCTTCTTCTTCTTTCCCAACTTTAACCCATTTTTATATGGGGTTGCCATTGTGAATGAGTCGTCTCCATCAATTTCTGTCCTCTGCATCATTCTCATTAATACCTTTCCATAACATACCTTCCCTACACAATCAGGCTATCTCTTTATTGGTCTTCCCTTCTTCCTGCTACCTCGCACTTCCGTTTCCATCGTATGTCTTCCAACATGATGCTCCTCTCTTCGTAACAGGTGTCCATACCATCGAAGCCTTCCCTCCTGTAATTTTCTTTGATATTTCAACTACCTTTGTCGATCCTCTTATATACTCACTTCTAATCCTATCTTCCCTTGTTACTCCTGACATCCATCTCAACATTCTCATTTCTGCCACATCCATCTTCTCCTCTGTTTTCCTCATACTTGCTGTTCCTGTTCCATATAACATTGCTGGTCTGGCCACCGTCCTGTGACCCAGCAAAGAACTATTTATCTACGGAATTCAGAAATGAAAAGTATTCTTGTTGAAAGCAAAGATTTTTCAATTAATAACATCATGAATTTTTTAAGTAAGACAGGTTTCTCAAATAAAGTCTATTTATTATTTTTTTTTTCTTCAGGATTAATCCCTGAGAACCAACCCGAGAAGAGTCTACTTGGGACTCAGAGGTCTGGAAAAACTAAGCCCTATTAATAACCGTCCTGTGGAACTTTCCCTTCAATTTCAGAGGAACCTTCTTGTCATAGAGGACCCCTGATGCAGACCTCCAGTTATTCCATCCTGCCTGAATTCAATGTCTCATCTCTTGGTCCATGCTTCCACTATCCTCTAATATGGAGCCCAAGTACTTGAACTTATGTACTCTCTTTATTTCTTCCCCACCCAATCTTATACTATTTCCACCATCGTCAGTAATACTGGAACACATATACTATTCGGTTTTTTATCTGCTTATTCTCATTCCTCTCCTCAAGTGCTGCTCTCCATCTCTCCAACCTCCCCTCCAACTCCTCCCTCCCCTCTGAACATAACACAATGTCATCTGCATATAATATGCACCATGGCACTGCTTCTCTACATCCTTGGTCATTACATCCATCATGATGTTGAAGATGAATGGGCTAAGTGCTGACCCCTGGTGTAATCCAACTCCTATCTCAAATCCATCTGTCTCTCCAACACTGCTTCTAACTCTAGTATACACATTCCTGTACATTCCCTGAATAATTCTGACATACTTTTCCGGCACCATCTTCTCCCTCAAACATCGTATTTCTTGCCTTGGCACTCTGTCATAGGCCTTTTCAACCTCTATGAATACCAGATGCAGGTTTCTTTTGTTTTTCTCTGAATTTCTCCATCAGCTTCCTTACATAAAATATTCCATCCGTTGCGCCGCTTCCCTCCATAAATCTTAAATGTTCCTTCCCTATTCTCACTTCCTCTCTCAGCCTGCCATTTATTATTCTTTCCAAAATCTTCAACGTGTGAGACATTAGTTCGATACCTCTATAATTACTGCATTCTTGGACATCCCCTTTACCTTTGAATATAGGTATCACTATGCTTTCCCACCATTCTTCTGGTATCTTTTCTTGTTTAAATAAATATTTTTACCATCAGATCATACAAGATGTCTACCCTTCCTCTACTAAGGCTTTCCAAACTTCGACTGGGATTAAGTCAGGTCCTGTTGCCTTCCCATTCCTCATTCTTTTTAAGGCTTGTATCACTTCATCCTTAGAGATCCCCATTACCATTCGAATCCATGTTTACTTGTCCATCCTCTCTTACAAGTCTTTCATTTTCTTCATTTAGCAGTTGCTCAAAATACTCTTTCCATCTTTTCAGGATGTCTTCTTCCTTTTTTATGACAGTACCATTCCTATATTTCATTTGCTTAATATGGGCGATGTCCTTCGTTCTTGTATTTCTTACTTTTGACAGTTTGAGCAACTTACTCAACCCTTCCTTGGTTTCCAGTTCATTATAAACCTCTTCATATTCCCTTGCCTTAGCTGAGCTACCAGCCTTTTTACTTCTTTGTTACTTTCCCTTAATCTTTCACTATCCTCCTCCAGCTGTGGCTCTTCAAATCTCTTCTTTGCCTCCCTTTTACCCTTCACCACTTCCCCCACCTCCTCCCCCCACCACCAGCTCTCCTTTTCCTCCCATACTATTCCAGATGTTTCCCCTAGTATCTCTTTTCCATGTCTTTTAATCACTGATGCATTATGCCTCCACCATTTTCCCAAATCTTCAATTCCCAGATCAACCTCTCCCAGCACTCTTCTCCTAAACTCTCTCTTCTTATCATTATCCCTGCCTAACAATTTATACCACTTGATTTTCTTTACCCCATTCATTTTAGTTTTCTTTTCTCTTTTCATTTTCAAATCCATACAAAGGAGCCTGTGTTGGGGCCCACGTGGTCACCCGGGATAACTTTACAATTCCTAACTTCCACCAGTCTTGATCTATTGTAAAGAAGGTAACCTATTTCTGTATATCTACAGCCACTCCTGTATGTTATCAAGTGCCCCCTCTTCTCTTTGAAGAATGTGTTCACTATTGCCATATCAAAAGACATGGCAAAGTCTACTATACTCTCTCCTGGGTTTCTCTCCCCGATCCCATGTCCTTCATGCACATGTTCAATTGCATCATTTTCATTTCCGACATGTCTTGGGACATATAAATCAGAAATCATAAGGAATTTGTACATCTCATTGCTTTCCAAGAATATTCCTCAGGTGACGGAATTCGTTAATATGACGTCTTCACCTGTTTAGCAGAGGAATTTCCGTTAGTCGGTCTTGCAGTAATTACACTAAGCTTAATGTCAATTACAGTTACATATATATTACCAGTCGTGTGATCAAATACACTTACAACTGAAATTAATAATAAATTGAATAAAGATTTACACTTAAAATTACCTTAAGAAAATGTGTAATATAGATATAGAAAGACTTACTTTCAAAATGTTGTCGTACCAATATTAATTGCTAACCTCATTGTAAAATCGAATTACGTAAGACGAATTACAGAAGCTTGAATACTGACTGTATTTATGATCATGTCTTGAAGAATTTCCTGAGTTAGCTGATGATGTTTGTCAAGATTATCAATGGGGAACAGAGTCGGTCTAGTTGCTTTCTCTCCCAATTTCTTCTAAAACTTCTTCTAATGCCTTTACACAATCTTCTTTATTGGGTCATTCTTCAGAGATAACTTCAGAGTCTTCTCTCGCTCATCCTGTTTCTTTGCCATTAACACAGCAGAACAAAGAATTTTCATAATTTAAATCCTGAAATTTGGGGGATTTGGCAGCTCCCTCTCTTTCTCTCTTCAGGGTTGAGGCAAGTAATTTTGGCGGGGCTGTCTTCTTAGCACCTTCCATGGGTCCTGTAGTTCTCAGGCTGCTGGTTTGGATGTTTCACAAGTGGTTGCGGAGTCTTCCGCAACTCCGTTTATTTCTTAAAGGCATGGTAGTGAGTTGTCAACCTCAGCTTTTTCCGGTTAGAGACAAGCTGGTTAGAGACAAGCACTGGATTCCTCGAAGATGCTGAAATGAAAAACAGACAGGATAGATTACCAATGCCCTTTGTGGTTAATGACGCCTCGAAGATCACAGGCTTCAGGCATGGAGCATCCATGTTTGTTGTGTGCAAAACAGGGTGTGTCTGTGTGTGTTCGTAACGAATAGTAAATGACATTGATTCTGGGGGGATAAGTACTAAGAGAGGACTCACTGGTTGGTTATGACCGAGTGTGGAACATGCCTGGAAGAGGTGTTGCAGATCCATCAGATAAGGTAACGTAAGAGAGAACTTTGAAAAAGTAAACCTTTGAAGTGACAATTATTGTGTCTGGAGAAAGAGAAGTGTGGTGCGGTACACATTCTTTTTGACTAATTTTCATGGTTAAAGCGGTGTCATAATTGTGGTCTCTTTATTTCAGATGGAATCGAAGTCACCATACAGAAAAATGGATTCCCTAGACTTGAATTGACTTATTGAAAAATTATGATTAGTCGGACAAAATGAAATAAGAGGGAGTACTTACTTAAATATGATTTTGAGAGGGATATGATAGTTTAACGTTTCTTTTGGGTCAGAGTTAATTAATTTTATTCCATTTTAATGTTAGCTAATTTTGGGAAATAAAAAGCATATTTTTTGTAAGTACGGGAGTTTATTTTGCCTAGCTTGCTCTTTCAGCCAACTCCCCAGAGTGATCTGCAATGGAACAAGGGTAGGTTTAGTTGCCAGTAGGCAGTTTGTTTAATTTTGTTTAAACGAGCATCATTTGACCTTAAAAATCCTTAACATATTCATCCTTTACTTGGTTTGAGTCGTAATTTGTCTTCCGCGGTTCTTGCGGTATCTACGGCAGTTGGCGATTCATCTGTATCAGTACTGGTTGTATCTTTGACCTCTCCCTTCAATAGGGTAGCTGGTAATCTTCCTTCTTTGGTTCCTGTTTTTATGCTTTTGGGGTTTGAGACGTAACGTGCCTACCATGAGGGGTACGGCAGTTGCCAGTTCGCCTGCACCATTGTTAGTACCTTTGTGCCCTCAGCCTCCTTTTGTTAGGATAACTGGTAATTTCCTTCTTCGACTGCCATTGGTTCCGCAGTTTTTAGCCTGTCCTTAGAGGCACTTTTAGGTGCTGTACAAGTTATTTTTCTCCACCTGCACAACATTGGCGTTAGGTGCTTGGTGATTGCTCTAAGTGTGGCTTCTTCCTTTTTCTCTCCTTCTGTTTTTTCTCAACCTTTTCCTGCGGTTATTTCTGTTCCTCCTTCAAGGTGTTCAATGTGGGTTAGGCCTTGGTTCTGGGGTTTCTGGGAGTACTTCCTTCCCTCACTTGATCAAGGTAGCTTCAGCTCTGGACTCCTATCCAGGTTTAGTGTTGGTGTAACCGGTGTTTGTTGGATCGTTTTGTGGCCTCTCTGCTCTTTTGGGGGGCCTTGGTCACCCATTTGTAGTCAGCCAGGTGTTATGTCATAGTCACTTGCAGTTGAGTCGTCTTTGGTTGGTACAAGTTTGGCGCAACAGAGTGTGGTTGGCTCTTAAGGGTGGGCATTCATCGCCAGGGTATGTTCTGTCCAGGTGTTACATCATCGTCACTGGGTACTGCGGGTTTATGCAGTCGAGCAAGACTAGCTTTGGGTTATGTCACAGTCTTTAGATGGTACATGGTTGTGGAACTGGGGCCAGTTGGCTCTTTGGGTGGGCGGTGGTCGGCCAGGTGTTATGTCATTGTGTCTGAGGGTTGCAGGATTAAGCAGTCGAGTACGACTAGCTCAGGAGTTTATCATCGTTTTGTTGTTATAGCATTGCTCAACCGGATCGGTTGGCTCAGTTATGATGGGATTATGTCTTGGTATCGAGCACCCAAGTGTAGTAAATTCTGGGTTATTGGGTGCTGCTCTTGCAGGTGTTCAGCCTTCTCCTTTTCCTTTTCCGGTGTGTCAGACATGACTGACAGACGATACCCTTTGAAGAGAGAATCCAGTACTAGTTGTCGGTTTTTATTTCTTCAGCAAAGGAAAGCGAGTATAGACAGATGGTGGACTTTGTCCATTCTCTCTTTCCACAGTCCAGGCCCCAGAGGAACCTACACAGTTAATGCCAGAGATGTTTGATACGTTGTATTCAACTAAACCAGTAGTCTCTCAAACATCATGTAAGCTGACCTGGTTTCTGCCAAGTCTGACAACTTTTGGGGAAGACAACTCTTAAGCTAGCATCACTTAAGGGGTTGGGTAAACTGGATTCAACCTTGCTTCCTGATTGGAAGTGGTCTGTATGCTGGTGTCTAAATTCCACTCCAGGAATCTGTTGAGGCTCTTCTCTCTTGGGTTCCTTCAATGATTTGTGTGGTAGGGGTTACATATCATGAGGCTTGTATTTAGAAGACACCTTTCACAGCCAGTCGGAGGCCTTGTCCCACTCTATGTGGATGTTGTCTGAGTTGATGGGGGTTCTCTCAAACATTGTTGGTATACTCCTTCCGATCCTGGACTGTTTGACAACCTCATCACTTTGGTTTTGATGGGGTTGGCATACCAGACTAACATTTTGGCTGGCTGTACTATGTTCTTGTAAAGAAGGGAGAGACTTCTTATTAAATCATCTACCTCCTCACTTTCCGGACATTCATAAGAAGGTTCTGTTGAGGGCGCCTCTTGCACTCAGCAACAGTCTTTTAGAGAGCAAGATGTCTCCTCGATGGTCAATTTTGTGTTGTCATTGTCACAGACAAAGTCGCAGCAGCATCATTGAATGATTGTATAGCAGGTGACAGATCTCAAATGCTGCTGTGTCCGGTTCGAGCTCTCAAAGTTTGTCACGTACTGAGGAACTTTTGCCTCGTCCAAGAATCTTATTTGGTTTCCCCTAGGTGTCCATCTCGTTCCATTGCCAAAAATGCAATTAGTTTCTTCTTGCAAGGGGTTATTAGTCAAGTGTCATTTGGTTCTTTATCGCTTTCGGAACCTTTGAGTTGTTCTTCACATCTGAGCGCACAAAGTATCGCAGATGGCTATCCTTCGGCTTTCTGGAGGAAATTTTTGGTGTCGGGTGTCGCGAAAAATTAGTACACGAATTTTCCGAGACGTATTTTCCCCTTTGTAACGTAAAGATGATTTGTCAGGCATAAGGTAGATTGGTGGCTGTAGTGAAATGGTTCCCTTTTGTATGTATGCATTTATTAGTCATTGCCTCTCCTCCCTCATTGCTTAATGACAAAATTCTTGATATTTTATAAATTATATGAAAAACAAAGGAATGTTTCCTTCTTAAAGAAAATTAATTTGACTTAAATGACTAACCCAATCCGCTCAGGTATAAAACTCAGCCGCACTGCAAGTTCTTTCTCTCTGTTAATTACAGTGAAAGAGTTAACAACTCTAGTAGGTCTCAGACGTGGTGTGAGGGGGATGGCGATGGCAATTGACCAGAATTGTGCACAGTAAGTGATCGTTCTTTTTTGTAGCCATCATTGGGCTAAGTGAATTTAATTATTATTGAATATGTTCACAATTTCCTAAGAAATGTATTGATATTTGTTTCGTTAAAGTGTAAATTGATATTTTGTCATTCTTAAGTGTTTTTGTGTGGTTGCGTGGCCACAGAATTTTTTTTAGTGTGGTGTGCTGAGCCACCTAAGTTCCGTTTATTTGTTTTGCCTTGTTAGTTTTAAATGAGTTTAGTTTTGTAATAAAAATTGTAAAAATCAGACGTGTTTACTTATTGTGTTGTCCTTTTGCACCGGCTGGAACCTGTCCCCTATGGTAGGGCTATCAGCCCATAACATCGGGCACGAACGAGTGAAAGTCGCTATAACATTTGCAACATTTGGATCATGGAGCCGGTTACTCGAGAGCTGGTGTGGGTTTTCACAATGCTCTACCATAGGGATTTTCAGTTTCTTCAGAGAACGATTACTTGCTGGGTCCTGTTTTTGCGGCCAACTCGATTTTATAATTAGCTTGGCATCATTAGGATGCTAGAAGTTTATGTAGTCAATGGTAGTCTAAATAAACTTGAGAGTTTCGGTTGGTCAAGCTTACCTTGAGTGTATTGTTCTTTTAGTAGATCCTTGAGGTTAGGTAGATCCCGATGGTCATGTTGGAATAACTTCAAATTCTTCAGCAGTCATCTGCGTCAGTGAGCAGTAGAGAACTCGAAGGTCCTGCATACTCAACTTATCCTCCCTACATGAGAGGCTAGATCAGGGTTGCCGCGAAGTCCGCACATCACCGATAAACTAACTCCGCACCGGGAGGTGTAGTACGTGTTGCCAAGCAATGAAGTAGTCACCCTGGTTATATTATATTTAATCTTTACCAGTATATGAGTAGGGTCTACTAATTAAACCTTTTCCCCATTCCGAAATTCAGTTGCTTCATATCTTTTGAAACATGACTTAACTTTAATGATGGTAAAATTTAGAATCGAACGAGATACACAGACAGTGTTCAGTCTTGAAGCTGTTTTATTACATTCCATATATATATATATATATATATATATATCATATCATAATTACTATAATAGTATATATATATATACTAATATAATATTAACTGTTTTCTATAGTTATGATTGTTATATATGATTTGATGTGTAAATTAGGCTAGAAAGTGAACACGAGCAAGTAATTTATTCATAAAGTTTTCTGCAAAAAGTGGGAAGTCATAAGAAACTGCACTGAAATGTATTTCTTTACTAAAAAAACGGTTGCTTTTCACTCAGTTCTTTGCGTTCCCCAGAGTAAGTAGCCAAGCTCCATAAATCCTTCGATATTCATAGGTAGTTTGTTCTTTCTTTTCTTTTTTAAACCACATTTGTCACTTTAGGTAATATGCAGTATGTTAAATCAAAACCTTTGCTGAAGTAATGATGATGATAAACAACTTAATATATAACATAGGTCTAGGCTTAAAACACGATATTCAACATGTAGGTCTATGCCACCTTTTATGATCCTGATATTCTGTAATGAGATTTCCCCAGGGATGTTGGACAGCATATTATGCATGATTTATGGTATCTTATATATATATATATATATAATCATATATATAATATATATATATATATATAATTATATATATAATATTATAATAATATATATATATTATATATTAGATATATATATATATATATATATATTTATATATGGCAATCCTAAGTCAAACGAATGCCCTATTCAGGGCTACGAGTTTAAAAAAATTGGAAAAGAGCGCATCATAATTGGTCCAATTTCCAGCAACAAACTACATTAATATAAAGCAAATCATAATACACCACTTCCTACTATGAAATTCAGGGTCTCTGTAACACGGTTTTTTGGACTTTGCTCCTTGTCAAAGCATCGGATGTAGCTGAAAGTTGACATATGCATATTTTACAACCACACACAAATTTTGTCAGCATTATCAATAACCTAAACCCGATAGTTTTAATTTTTATAGAGTAAAAATGATCTAGCTGACGCCATGGCCAATGATTACGAGCCAAGAGTCGAAAAACATTCATTACGTAAGAAGGTAAACAAACACCTTTTGACTAAATGTTGCCCCGCCCATCCACCAGACAGAAATTCCATCGGCTCTGAAACCCAAAGACTTTATGAATGGCGGAACGATACATAGATGTGGGTGGGGTATCAGTGCTGGCGTAGTAATACTACTGTAGCAGTAGTGCCGCAACAGTATAGCAGTAATATACATGAATTAAACGTTTAGACCAACTGCTGGGATCCTTGAGGATCATTTAGCACTTCTTACAACTACTCGAGAAATTAGTTTTTATAGCCAGAAGTTAAATTTTCTAATCCAACAATGCCCATGGTATCCTTCAGTGTTATCCTGAATTATAACGAGGCGAAAGTGGGTGGAGCCTCATGAAGTCACCATTCTGACAATAATAATTGGTGAAGGTTTAAAGCCAATATACGGTACCGGCTATTTTTTTTTAGTAAATAGGTAGATAGCCAATAAATAAAAACTGCTTGACATTGGATATAGCAGTTATCAAATCAAGCTTGTCTACTATGTTTTTGGTAATTACCAACTTTTCCCTACATCTTGTCAATCTGATTGTGACCTATAAAGTAGACTGTAATTTCTTTGGAAACTTATTTTGGGAGTTAGACTAATAATCGAAGTGTTTTTGTATTTATTAACATATTTTGTTGGTTTGTTCATTATGCCAATTATCAGTGGAGAGGTTCCAGAGTTCATAAAGGTGTACTGCTTTGCTTGTATTTAAATTTGTATGTCATTGTTGCCAGAGGTTTAGCCTTCGTTACGTATAGCCAATCATCCATCGAGAAAGAGGGAAGAAATGATGTCATACGTACCCGGGTACAGTACCGAGTGCGTCGAAACCTTTTATGAGTAAGTTGGCCCGTCTTCAAAAAAGGTCACTTTTACTTATAAGTACCAAAATTATTCAACCTAAGTAGTCAGGAATACACTCAAAATTGATGTGGTGATATAATATGTATCTGAATAAGCGTTATATTTATGAAAATGCCATAGACTAAAAAGGTATGCGAAAAAAAACCGTGTTACAGAGGCCCTGAATCTCATAGTAGTGTACTGATACCGAAACTTATTCGGTTATAATCAGTTGAATCACTTCAATTAATGCAATTGCCTAACATTTGCAATTTTCTAAAAAGAAAAAAATCTCATTAAACATGACACAGTTTGTCGTGAATTTCGAACTGATCATTCGAAATCCCCGCCATTTAACTTCACAAGTGTTGCGTTAAATTGGGGCAAGACTGAGGGATCTCGCGGCGGATTCATTGAACAGAAGCTGTCCACACTAATACAGTTTAAGACGCAATTCCTAAATGCATGGCGGGGAAGGAGCGCGTCTGATAGTAAAGAAGACGTTATGAATTTTCATTAAGAAATAAATTTGCTAATCCATAGTACGAGATAAATGATCTATGTCGAGGATTTGGAGACAAGGGGACTCCGTAGCGTTCAAGAATTTGCAGACTCGGCCTTCAGCCGAACTTAAGTCATTCCTGAATCTTAATGATACGTAACTGTCTATTTCAATTCAGGAGTAAAATAGATTAGTGATATCGTAATGTCGAAATAAACGATGATCCCGCCCGAATTACAAGGATTTGTCGTTCACGCGGGAAAGCGTAAAGTTTCTTTTGAAGAAGGGCGAAGCGACGCTTCATTCCTGCCCAGACCCTGAACCGTGTAAGTACCGTGAAATTTGTGTGTCTCTCAACTCTCTGACTCCCAGCCATCACCATGCTAGGTCGAATTCCGTCGTAACAGTAAGTTAACTTTATTCACGTATATATGTGCCATCCCTGTGATGAGGGACTCGATTTATGCAGCAAAAGAAAGCTGCCAGTGCAAGAATGTTATTTTTTTGTGACATTGAGTCAATGGGTCTCGTATTGTGCAGATTTTTTGTCCAGTTGTGGACTTAGTGCTTTACAAGCACGTGACATCAAAGAACCTATGTGCTGCCACATAAAAAGGCCATGAGAATTTTCAGGTTATTTGAATTAAATTGGTGAAAACAGTACGAAACTGCGTGTACTGTGGAATTCTGCTAGGAACTTTAGTTTCGGTGTACTGTTAATGTATTTAAATGTTTATTTTTTGTAATAAAACTGTTTTGTTGACCAAATATTGTATCTCACCCTAAGAGTTTTAGAGTGCGCGCCTCCTTAAGGCCTTGTCATCGGCCCAGAACATCCGGGCACGAATCATAAAAAAAGAATTAATAAAAGTCGACGAAAATCCCGACATTTGGTCCTTCGAACCGGATGACAAGTGCGCTCTAGAGCTTGAAGGGAAATTTCAATAAAGTATGGTCTATAGGGTAGCCCTGATAGGACACAGTCAGCTCCCACCGAATCTGCCACAGTGTTCAGATAACCAGATTGAGATCTATAGAAGGCCAGGAGGTCTGGTCAGTCAATTTAGATAGTAGTCTATCATTCTGGCAGACGGTATGAGTTGGTCGTGTTGTATGTAGGAGGAAACGACCTAGCAATCGATCACCCCAAAACCGTTTGGGATAATTTACGTACTCTTATTGAACGCTTGAGGAAAATTTGTGAAATAATTGCTATCTGCGACGCAGAGATCAGAGAGTATCTCCCTGATAATCGTTTTGCTATAAATTCCGTTGAATATGTCAAAAAAGTAAAGAACTTTAATGCGAGAATCTCTAAATACTGCTACAAAAGAAGTCGGTACCGAGTCCGACACTTGCCTATGAACTCTCGTGCCTACCGCGAAGGCAAACAAAGGGACGGAGTCCATTTTGATTCAAAAATCCGTAACCCATTCCTCAATCGTTTAATGAGATTAATCAGGAGAGAGAGAGACAGACAAAATAACTAGGCTCAGCTTGTTCCGATGTGCAATTAGCCCCACGTGTCACTAGTCTTTGCACCCCGTCTTCCTAACGTAAGAAAAATCCTCATTTCCTAGTTTGCATAAACCCCCCGTAAGAAGTAGAGTAAATAATACAAAATGGCAGTGGCTATGATTGTTCACATCGAGGCCTCGCTGAGACTCACCGCGGACTTACTCGCTGAATCACAGCGTGCGTTAGTAGAAACGTATTCTGAGAGCGTGTACCAAAATTTGGTCATGCAGTTGAGAGAAGAAGAAGGTCAGCTTCAAGAGCTGTACAAACGTCAAGTCGTAAAGTTAGAATCTAACTTAGATGCCAGAATCAGGCAAACCGGATCAATAAACTGAAAGTCACTCAGACAGGGAATGTTTCCCTCCCCAAATTGAAACTGCTGCCTCTCCCCACTTTTGAAGGGGAAGTGCAGGAATATGCTTCTTACAGAGAATTGTTCACGATCCACGTGGATCGAAGGGCAGATTTGGACGACGTGTCCAAATTTACTTACTTATCAGGGACTCTGGGCAGGGATCCGCTTAGGATCGTTAAATCCCTAAGTGTAACCTCTGCGAATTACTAGGTAGCGTTAATATGGTAATGTACACCAAACGCTTGTGATCTTGCATCGAAAACTTGCCAACATATTCGTACCCTCGTTGAACCCCGTAGAGCTGAAGAAGTTCAGGTTTGAGTTAACAGTGATCATTGAGCAAATAAAGAAGCTCAGTACTAGTGATATAGGCCATGGCATGGTCATGAGCCTTATCAATCAGAAGTTGTCAGAAGGTAAGCTCTATCGAAAGGTGGTCGAACACCTCAGAAAATGTACTATAATTTAGAAGAATATTTTGAAGCTATAGACTTCATAATTCGCATGTTGGAAGATGACGCGTTACAGCGAGGCGAGAAATTAGAATCTGATAAGAAAAACGATGTCAGCGTTAGACCCAAAACGAAACCTATGCAGAATAATTCTTGTCCCTTTTGCAATGAACGGCACCCGCCTCACGGATGCCGCCAAGTAAGTGACATGGCTGCCAGACGCCACATTCTACTAAGGAAGGGCCTGTGTTTTAATTGCCTTCAGTCAGGTCACTGTAGTGATAGATGCAATAACCCCAATTCATGTAAAATTTGTGGAAATAATCATAATACAGTAAGTCCTCGGGTTACGCTGGTCTCGACTTACGATGTTTCGTGGTTACGAACGCGCCCCCATAAAAATATAAAAAATAATATTTTGCGTCGTTCCGTCTTACGCGGTTTAGCGTCGTAAGCAACGTAAACAAACGCGAACTAGTTCCAGGCGCACGGCGGAAGAATACGCTTTGTGGGGGAGAGGACGGCCTCAGTCCTCGCCCATACGCCATTTTGGTTGTTTACACTGCCTCTCTCTCTTGCCTCGTGTTGTATCGTTTTTGTAACTTTTTGCTCTTTGTTATGGCCTCCCAAGTGCAAGGCGGACTCTTCTGATGGTAGTGCATCGAAGAAAAGAAAGGCCATCACCATGGAAATTAAAGTGGACATTATAAAGCGATCCGAGAAGGGAGAAACGCCAACAAACATTGGCCGCTCGCTTGGCCTTAGCCGTTCGACCGTTGCTACCATTATCAAAGATAAAGAGCGCATCGTTGAACATGTGAAAGGATCTGCTCCTATGAAAGCGACAGTGATAACTAAGCAGCGTAGTGGTCTAATAATTGGAATGGAAAGGTTATTGGTGCTTTGGTTGGAAGACCAAAATCAACGGCGTATCCCAGTCAGCCTTATGGTGATTCAGGAGAAGGCGAAAAGATTGTTTGAAGCGTTGAAAAAAGAAAAGGGGGAGGGAAGTGAAAGTGAAGAGTTTGTGGCTAGTAGGGGTTGGTTTATGCGATTTAAGGCTCGGGCCAATTACCATAACCTTAAATTGCAAGGTGAAGCTGCTAGTGGGGATGAGAAAGCAGCGAGTGAATTTCCTAAAGCGTTGTCTGAGATAATTAAGGAGGGGGGTTATTCTGCTCAGCAAGTGTTTAACGTAGACGAGACAGGTTTGTTTTGGAAACGTATGCCTAACCGCACTTACATCGCCAAGGAGGAGAAGTCAGCACCCGGTCATAAAGCCAGCTAATGTGAAAAAGAAAACCATTGTTCTTGAGTAGATTAAAGCCTTTACATAAAGCAAATGTGAGAATTGCTGTGGGGTAGACTAATCTGTAAAAGGAGCTAGCTAGCCTAGCTAATATTACTTTGCTTACTACCTAGATGCAATGAAGCCAACCCCAAAGGTAACAGGTTAGGCTAGGCTATTCGACATACTATACAACCATAGGCAAGCATCCTTCTGATCAGTGGAGGTTCTTTTTCTCTTCACTAACCTCCCCCAGACTCTCCAGCACCGCAGCTTCCTCTCCAGTGTGCAAGCCAATCAAACTAATAAAGGTAAAGGAATTGTTCTCTCGTTGTTATTGATAGGTATTTACATTAAATCATGTGGTATTTTTCAATGTTCCGACTTACGCTGAAAATCGTGTTACGATGCATCGTAAGAACGGATCAACGTCGTAACTCGAGGACCCCCTGTACTTCCATTTGTGATAATAGCAGCTTTAGAAAAGTACATTCAGTTCCCTCCATTTCGTCCCGAAGTAATCCCAGTTTAGTAAGTAACAGTCAAGCTACACCTCCCTCCCCCGCCCTGTAGTAAATGCGACGACAGACAGCACGATAGAAACCCCTGTCCGCCAAAGAGAAAGTAGAATCACAACCGTGTAAGAGCGCTAAAGTAGCCCAAACGTCTAGTGTAGATCTTCCCTGTACAATTTTGCCAACGGCCATGGCCGAGATCCATCACAAGCAGGGGAGTAAACGGGTTCGCTTGTTTTTGGACACTGGGAGTCAACAAAGTTTTATCTCTGCTAAAACTGCAAAGCAGTTAGGCCTGCCAGTGGTAGGCAAAGTGGCATTAAACATTGCTCCCTTTGGTTCAGCAGAAATCAGTGGCCAGTATGACGTTGTGAGTTGCCGGGTAGAGATGGGTAATAGAATTGTTTGAATGAAACTAGTTGTTCACGAGAACGTAGACGTCCCAACGCAGGTTATGTAAGAGTAAGACAACACCTAGTAGGGAAGGGAGTCACGTTAGCAGATCCTGACAGTAAGAGCGATAAGTTACGAAACGTGCACATTCTTGTGGGTGCAGACTATTTTAATTATTTCATTATTGGAGTAGAAAAGATAGATGGGATAAGTTTTTCTGACCCATAATGGCATGTCGCCATATGGGAGAGTGCCACAGTGGCTATTAGAAGGTCACAAGATAGATCATGTGAGAACACTCAGGGTATGTAGGGTCGCGAGCGAACCAATTGCATTTGATGTTGATGAATGGTGGCGTTTAGATACCTTAGGCATCGCCCCATCCAAGCAGTACACTGTCCGCGAAGCGGAAGCAATGCGAAAGGTTTTGAAGAGTGTAACGAAGAAGCCTGAAGGATATCAGGTTAGCTTGCCGTTCCGTTCAGAAGGTAGGCCAGAAACAAACTTTAGAAATGGTGTAGCACAGCTGGATTCGCTGCAAACCAAATTTCAGAAAGACAAGGAATACTATAATCAATATCAGGGAGTGATCGACAAATACCTGGAGGCAGGATTTATATATGAAGTAAAAGATCCAAAAATAGAAGGATACTACATGCCGCATTTCGGCATTACAAAGGATAGCCGCACGAACCCCCTTAGAATCGTATTCATCCAAAGCTAAGAATAATAAATCCTTAAATGAATGTCTGTTACCTGGGCCTAATTTAGTAGAGTTGGCCTATAATTTGCTTCTAAAGTTTCGAATGAATAAATACGCCATGCTTGCAGACATAAGCAAAGCATTTCATAGAATACTATTAGATCCCTGTGATGCCAAATATACAAGATTCCTGTGGCGAGAGGTAGCAGGTCGAGCGCTGACCTTCGCTTTCAGAGTCGTGGTGTCGGCATCACGGCTAGTCCCTTTTTGTTACAACAAGTGTTGAGTCATCATTTTAAGTTAGAAGGAAGACCTGAATTAAGCAAGTCCTTTTATGTTGATAACTATGTCAGTACCTTTGAAAGTTTGGATGAGATGAAAAAGGAACAAGAATCTGTCCACGCAATTTTGGATAGGGCCAGAATGCCGTTAGAAGGGTGGGCAACAAACAGTATAGCCTTCGATAGTGAGAGAGAGTGGAAAGAACCTGTGAATGTGAGCGTGCTCGGGCTGAGATGGGCTCGAGACGTCGACTGTCTGTGTGTGAAAGAGAGTGAGAGGATTCGTGAATTGGGGGAGGGATGGGTACCTACGAAGCGTAGGGTACTATCTTTGCTAGTATCAATTTACGATCTGCAAGGTCTAGTCAGTCCTTTATTTGTTAGGGGAAAACTGTTTCTCCAACAACTTTGGGAACAAGAGATTGGATGGCATACGGTGCTGTAGCGTATGTCAGAGATAAAGAAAGTAACGTAAGATTACTCACCAGCAAAATGAGAATCACTCCGAAAGGGATGCTCAAAATCACCATCCCTAAATTAGAACTTTTAGCTTTGCTGCTAGGTTGTAGGCTAGCGAAATCGATTAAAGGGCTAATAGAGCCGCAAGAGATTAGTATCTGGTCAGATAGCAAAGTTGCCTTAGCATGGGTGGCATCCCCGGATGCCAAGGACAACAAAAATATCTTTATATCTAACCGTGTGGCGGAAGTTGTTTTTCTCCGCCAGATTTGTGATTTCAGATTGAAGTATGTGCCCAGCAAACAGAATCTTGCTGATGTCTTGTCTAGGGGCGCAACAATCCAGCAATTGCAGCAGAATCCTCTTTGGCGCCAGGATCCAGAGTTCTTGGGAATCCCAGGAGAGCCTGTTCTCTTCAAAGAGGAAGATCTAACAAATATCAGAACCGTGCAGGAACTGAGGGAAGAAACAAGGTCTATTTCCCCAGGAGGGATATGGGAACTACTACTCAGGGAGGTTGAGTTCCGAATTTTGATTAGAGTAACCAGATTAGTATTAAAGTTTGCAAAAGTGAAAAGGGATCCTTTTCGAGTTCTTGTCTTATTAGAACAAAAAATTAACTATTTACCTACTGTGTATGCATATTTGGAGGGTGAGGTCAGACCCCCCTCGTGAGATATTGAATTTTGTGAGCAATTAAGTCTAATAATAGTAGACAAATTGATTTGCACTAGGGGACGAGTGTCCCAAATTAAAGAGATGAAACATTTAATTCTTTTGCCTGCTAAGGGACACTTAGTCAGGGCATACTTAAAGTATTTGCATTGTTTGCACCTCCATTGTAATGTCAATACGCTAATGGTGATTTTTCGACAGAAATGCTGGACGCCGGGCCTGAGGTCAATTGCTAAGCAAGTTGTACGGAAGTGTCCAGAATGCGTGCTAGCATTCCAACCGCTGATGAGACAACCAACACCAACCCCCCTGCCGAAGGAAAGAATCACCTTGCAGAAACCATTTGCCACAGTTGGCGTGGACCACACCGCACCCATACAAACTGAAATGCAACCAGGCTATATCCTCCTCGTGACATGCATGGCCACCAGGGGCAAGTATTTAGATTTCTGCCCTCCTTGGATGCGGAGGAATTTGTTCTAGCTCTTCGAAGATTCAGTGCTACGCATGGAGCCCCGACCATAATCACTTCTGATAACCACCAAACTTTCAAGACGGCCAGCAACCTCCTCCAGGGACTTTATGAAGAGGATGAAGTCCAGCAGTTCCTGAGGAGGACTGGCGTAGAATGGCGATTTCAAACACCCTGTGCGCCGTGGAAAGGCGGTTTTTTCGAGCGTCTCATTGGTGTCACAAAACTTGCCCTTCAGATAGCCCTCGGGAGAAAGTATCTCCCGGAGGCCCACGTATTAACTCTAGTGAAAGAGGCGGAGGCGGTAGTGAATAATAGGCCGTTGATGTATAGCGGTGACAAGTGCGAGGACGAGGTCCTCACCCCCTCTCATCCTTTATGTGAGGTCACTTAATTAACTTAATGGCACCTGTTTTGCCAGATGAAGACCTTAATGCTACCTTCACCTCCCGGAGGCTACGAGATCGATATCTTAAACTAACAGACACTTTGAAAACCTTCCAAGAGAGGTGGAGGAAGGAGTACCCGAGTGCCCTAAGAGCCCGACACGATTGTCAGTCTGGGGAACCCACCAAGCTGCACCCCGAAGACATCGTGTTAGTAAAGCAAGAAAATCAAAAGCGGGCAACGTGGCCCCTTGGACGCGTCGTGGAGACGTACCCGGACGACGACGGCGTCGTGCGTTAGGCAAGTATGTTCGAAGATGTTGAGTCCTTGCGTGCTGTCAGCCACGTTGGTCCCCCTGGAACTTGCCCCCTCAGATGACGATGATGGCGTTGGAGACGAACGGTGTGACGATGTTGATGGTGCAACGGAGGAGATGGTGCGTGACGACGACGGCAACGAAGAGGTCCGAGACGAGGGAGCATACAGCCCAGCAGTAGGTGTTCCAGGAAATGTTGTGACGTCTGGGGACGACCAAGGAATGGCACTGGCTGTAACATCCGAACAACCAGCCACAAAGGTCTTGAGTGACAAAGAAGACGCTGACGATATTGGTAACGATTCGAGCAATACCAATACGGTAAGTGAGAGTGCTGAAGTGAATGATACTGAGGTATCGGGTGGTAGTGACGTTGACGTTCAGTTAGGCGAACAAAGACGTTCTGCACGCCCTTTGAGAAAGGCTGCTGCTAAGCAGCGTGAGTTAATGAAGCGCTTAATGGAAAGCGACTATATCTAAGTTATAGCTAGAAATAGTGAAAGAAAAAGGGAAGGTCCCTTATTCAGGTAGGCAGGGAGGGTGGACCCAAGTAAGTGTAGGTGAGTTGAATCCTCAGAGGATGGAAGTGCGTTGGGTTAGCGTAAGGGAGTGGGAGCCCCCTCTTGTGCAAACAAGTCGAGCGTTGTGCAGAGGTAGCCCCCACCCCTCAAAGTAAATTACAAAAAATGTATATGAGTTAACTTTTGTAGAGATGTGAAATAGCGTTTTTGAGGACTGTTTTTGTCCCGTGAAAGAGTACATACTGAATCAGTTGTAATCTGTTTCCTTAAAGGCAAATGGCCTGTCGATCTGATTATGCTTGTTGATTATTGAAGGTGAAGAGCTTAATATAGAAGTTTCTCTTGCATGTTGTATTGCATTTTGAGGCGAGTGCCTAAAGTCTATGCTTGTTGCATACAAAGTTGTACATACATGACTGTTTCCTTTTTCAGGCCATTGATTGAGTAAAGACAGAGTGCCTTATGAGTGTATATTCATCTTTCCTTGATTGTGATTTTCCATTTATGCTTTTGATCTTATTGCAGGCCCATTGCCTATTGAGTTTCTGTGCTGATTCATGTCTACCTTATGTGTATGGGTACATTTATGTATATGTATCTGCCATTGATGTTTTATTTGTATGTGACATTGATTACCCCGGTGTAATGTTGATGTATAATTTCTTTGCATGTCATGTTTTTTTGTTGTACTCTGTTAGAGTCGCTGTGGAGCGCTACGCAGCGAGCCTGACTGAGTAGTGTAGGAGTGGTTACTCCCCCCCCCCCCCCCCGCCCCCCCCCCCCCGGCTGTCTTCCTGAAATTGTCGAACATTTCAACGCCCCATACTTCGGGTGTGGAGTATGTCGTGAATTTCGAACTGATCATTCGAAATCCCCCCCATTTAACTTCACAAGTGTTGCGTTAAATTGGGGTAAGACTGAGGGATCTCGCGGGCGATTCATTGAACAGAAAGCTGTCCAATACACGACAGTTAAGACGCAATTCCTAAATGCATGGCGGGGAAGGAGCTCGTCTTATAGTAAGGAAGACGTTATGAATTTTCATTAATAAATATAATTTGCTAATCACTAGTACGAGATAAATTATCTATGTAGAGATTTGGAGCCAAGGACTCCGTAGCCATTCAAGAATTTGCAGGTTACGGCCTTCAGCCAGAACTTTAAGTCAATTCCTTGATCTTAAATGATAATGTAACTGTCATATTTCACATTCAGGAGTAAAATAGATTAAGTGATTTCCGTAATGTCTAAATAAACGATGATTCCAGCTTGAATTACAAGGATTCTGTAGTTCACGCGGGAAAGCGTAAGTTTCTTTTGAAGAAGGGTGAAGCGACGCTTCATTTCTGCCCAGACCCTGAACCGTGTAAGTTCCGTGAAATTTGTGTGTCTCTCAATTCTCCGACTCCCAGCTAGCACCATGCTAGGTCGAATTCCGTCATAACTGTAAGTTAACTTTATCCACGTATAGATGTGTCATCCCTGCGATGAGCGACTCGATTTATGCAGCAAACGAAAGCTGCCAGTGTAAGAATGTTATTTGTTTGTGATATTGAGTAAATGGGTCTCGTATTGTGCAGAATTTTCGTCCAGTCGTGGACTTTGATATCACGTGCTTTACAAGCACGTGATATCAAAGACCCTATGTGCTACCACATAAAAAAGCCATGAGAGTTTTCAGGTTCTTTGAATTAAATTAGTGAGAGTAGTAAGAAACTGCGTTTACTGTGGAATTCGGCAAGGAACTTTAGTTTCAGTGTATTGTTAATGTATTTAAATGTTTATTTTTCGTAATAAAACTGATTTGTTGACCAAATTTTATTGAATCTCACCCTGATAGTTTTAGAGTGTGCGCCTCCTCAAGGCCTTGTCATCGGCCCAGAACATCCGGGCACGAATCATAAAAAAAAAAAATAAAAGTCGAAGAAATTCCCGACAAGCCATGCGGTGAGAAAGACTATGCGATCGAAGGTGGCCTAGGCCAGCCCGAACCGTCTCGAAAAGCATGACTATCAATAACATCCTAACAAAACACAGGGGAGAAGGAAGAAATATGATGGAGAAGAGAAAGAAGAGTCCTGGAGAAGCTGGATTGGACCAACCGAGAAGGGAGGGCGACCTTAGCGACTCAAAGCAGCTGGCCTATGCTGATACGTAGAAACGTAGGGCGGTGACCAGGGTAGCTCAGGACCAAAATGAAAGGACCTAGGTCCTAGGTAGCCTAACATAGAGACCTGACAACTAAAAGAACATGCATGCATGAACTCTGAGCTGAAGGAAGCGATGTAGGCTACGAGCTTAGAGCGAACTCTTAACAACCCCCGTGTTAAAAATGACAAAAATAATATCAATGACACGTCAATAATGCATCACCATTAGAATAATAATGTACTGCTATATAATTCGAGCACAAACGGTATAGAAGACCGAGTGTAGCATGAAACAATGGAACACGTGGGAGCGAGCCGCCGGGAACAAAGCCGTCCGGGATGCCATCTATAATAACAGAAATAAAATTGTTAAACGGGCCCTTGCCCAGCTATAAATGACATAAAACATTATTAGCAGTACTTAACTTGGATGCAGATGAGTCTTGACGTTGCATAATGAAAGAATATAAACCCAGAGCGAGCACAACACAGAGCAAGAAAAACGCATGTGGTCTGGATCGTGCTAACGAAAAGGAATGACGTCAGAGGCGCTAGCAATAACGGTAGCGGGGAGTGGGCCTTAGGTCGGCTCCTCTCTAGTAGAGGGATTTTGAAGGAGGATGAATCTAAATGGCAAAGGACCCCTGGTAGTGGTTTCACTCGCCCCAGAAACCATACCGACGCCTTTAAATAAGGTGAGCGAGCCAGAATATTCTGGCATTTCCATATTAGCTTTTTTCTTTGGTATGTTAGTAATAATTTACCTTAGAAATGTGTGCTAAAGGGACATTTCACGTAGCGACACGGGCTGAGCCCAGAAAAGGGATTTTGACATAGGAAAAATCTATTTCTGGGCAAAGGACCTGTGTTGCCCAGTGAAATAGGTTCCTTTAGCAATTTCTAAGGTAAAATATTGCTATAATACCAGAGAAAAGCTAAATTGGAAATGCCAGATTATTCTGGCTTGCTCACCTTTATTATAAGGTGTTGGTGTGGTTTCTGGGGCGAGTGAAACCACTACCACAGGTCCTTTTCCATTTAGCCTCTCCCTACATCAAAAAACCTCAACTAGAGAGGAGCCGACCTAAGGCTCACTACCCGCTACCGTTACGGCTAGCGCCTCTGATGTCATTCCTTTGATAGCACGTATGCACTTCACTCACGTTTTTCTTTGCTGTGTTGTGTTTATCGCTCTGGAACCTTTTAATTTCACCATGGAACGTCGAGCTGCTTCTGCATCCAAGTTTTTTGTAAGTACGGGAGTTTATTTTGCCTAGCTTGCTCTTTCAGCCAATTCCCCAGAGTGATCTGCAATGGAACAAGGGTAGGTTTAGTTGCCAGTAGGCAGTTTGTTTCACTTTGTTTAAACGAGTGTTATTTGACCTTAAAAATCCTTAACATATTCATCCTTTACTTGGTTTGAGTCGTAATTTGTCTTCCGCGGTTCTTGCGGTATCTACGGCAGTTGGCGATTCATCTGTATCAGTACTGGTTGTATCTTTGACCTCTCCCTTCAATAGGGTAGTTGGTAATCTTCCTTCTTCGGTTCCTGTTTTTATGCTTTTGGGGTTTGTGACGTAATGTGCCTACCATGGGGGATACGGCAGTTGCCAGTTCGCCTGCACCATTGTTAGTACCTTTGTGCCCTCAGCCTCCTTTTGTTAGGATAACTGGTAATTTCCTTCTTCGACTGCCATTGGTTCCGCAGTTTTTAGCCTGTCCTTAGAGGCACTTTTAGGTGCTGTACAAGTTATTTTTCTCCACCTGCACAACATTGGCGTTAGGTGCTTTGTGATTACTCTAAGTGTGGCTTCTCCCTTTTTCTCTCCTGTTTTTTTCTCAACCTTTTCCTGCGGTTATTTCTGTTCCTCCTTCAAGGTGTTCAATGTGGGTTGGGCCTTGGTTCTGGGGTTTCTGGGAGTACTTCCTTCCCTCACTTGATCAAGGTAGCTTCAGCTCTGGACTCCCATCCAGGTTTAGTGTTGGCCTCTTCACTCTTTTGGGGGGCCTTGGTCATCCATTTGTAGTCAGCCAGGTGTTCTGTCATAGTCACTGGCTGGTGCGGGGTTTTGCAGTTGAGTGTGGTTGGCTCTGAAGGGTGGGCGTTCATTGCCAGGGTATGTTCAGTCCAGGTGTTACGTCATTGTCACTGGATAGTGCGGGTTTATGCAGTCGAGCAAGACTAGCTTAGGGTTATGTCATAGTCTTTAGTTGGTACATGGTTGTGGAATTGGGCCAGTTGGTTCTTGGGGTGGGTAATGGTTGGCCAGGTGTTACGTCATTGTGTCTGAGGGTTGCGGGATTGAGCAGTCGAGTACGACTAGCTCAGGAGTCAGGAGTTTATCATCGTTTTGTTGGTATAGCATTGCTCAACCAAATCGGTTGGCTCAGTTATGATGGGATCATGTGTTGGTATCAAGCACCCAAGTGTAGTAAATTCAGACAGGACTGACAGACGATACCCTTTGAAGAGAGAATCCAGTACTAGTTGTCGGTTTTTGTTTCTCCAGCGAAGGAAAGCGAGTATAAACAAATGGTGGACTTTGTCCATTCTCTCCTTCCACAGTCCAGGCTCCGGAGGAACCTACGCAGTTAATTCAAGCAATGTTTGATACATTGTATTCAAATGAACCAGTAGTCTCTCAAACATCATGTAAGCTGATATGGTTTCTGCTGAGTCTGACAACTTTTGGGGAAGACAACTCTAAGCTAGCATCACTTAAGGGGTTGGGTAACTGGATTCAACCTTGCTTCCTGATTGGAAGTGGCCAATGTGTAAGTTCCACTCTAGGAATCTGTTGAGGCTCTTCTCTCTTGGGTTCCTTCAATGATTTGCGTGGTAGGGGTTACATATCATAAGCTTGTAGTATTTGGAAGACACCTTTTGCAGCCAGTCAGAGGCCTTTGCCCACTCCATGTGGATGTTGTCTGAGTTGATGGGGGTTCTCTCAAACATTGTTGGCTTACTCCTTCTGATCCTGGACTGTTTGACAACCTCATCACTTCGGTTTCGATGGGGTTGTTATAACATACTAACATTTCGGCTGGCTGTACTACATTCTTTTAAAGAAGGGAGAGACTTCTCATTAAATCATCTGCCTCCTCACTATCCAGACATTCATAAGAAGGTTCTGTTGAGGGTGCCTCTTGCACTCAGCAACAGTCTTTTAGCGAGCAAGATGTCTCCTCGATGGTCAATTTTGTGTTGTCATCGTCATAAGTAGAGTTGCAGCAGCATCACTGAATGATTGTATAGCAGGTGACAGATCTCAAATGCTGCTGTGTCCGGTTCGAGCTCTCAAAGTTTGTCACGTACTGAGGAACTTTTGCCTTGTCCAAGAATCTTATTTGGTTTCCCCTAGGTTTCCATCTCGTTTCATTGCCAAAAATGCAATTAGTTTCTTCTTGCAAGGGGTTATTAGTCAAGTGTCAGTTGGATCTTCATCGCTTTCGGAACCTTCGAGTTGTTCTTCGCATCTGAGCGGGCAAAGTATTGCGGATGGCTACCCTTCAGCTTTCTGGAGGAAATTTTTGGAGTCGGCTGTCACGAAAAATTAGTGCATGAATTTTCTGAGACGTATCTTCCGCCCCTCCATATTTTCCCCTTTATAACGTAAAGACGATTTGTCAAGGATAAGGTAGATTAGCAGCAGTAGTGAAATGGTTCCCTTTTGTATATATGCATTTTTTAGTCATCGCCTCTCCTCCCTTATTGCTTAATGACAAAATTCTTGATATTTTTTAAATTATATGAAAAATAAAGGTATGTTTCCTTCTTAAAGAAAATTAATTTGACTTAAATGACTAACCTGATCCACTCAAGTATAAAACCCAGCCGCACCCCAAGTTCTTTCTCTCTCTCTCTGTTAATTACCGTGAAAGAGTTAACAACTCTAGTAGGTCTCGGGCGTGGTGATCGTTCTTTTTTGTAGCCATCGTTGGGCTAAGTGAATTTAATTATTATTGAATATGTTCACAATTTCCCAAGAAATGTATTGATATTTGTTTCGATGAAGTGTAAATTGATTTTTTGTAATTCTTAAGTGTTTTTGTGTGTTCACGTGTCCCCATAGAATTTTTCCAAGTGTGGTGTGCTCACCGTTTATTTGATTTGCCTTGTTAATTTTAAATGAGTTTAGTTTTGTAACAAAAATTGTAAAAATCAGACGTGTTTACCTATCGAGTTGTCTGTGCACAGGCTGGAACCTGTCCACTAAGGTAGGGCTATCAGCCCATAACATCGGGCACAAACTAGTGAAAGTCGTTAAAACATTTGCGACATTTGGATCATGGAGCCGGTTACTTGAGAGTCGGTGTGGGTTTTCACGATGCTCTACCTTCAGTTTCTTCAGAGAATGGTTACTCACTGGGTCCTGTTGTTGCGGCCAACTCGATTTTATAATTAGCTTGGTATCATTAGGATGTTAGAAGTTAGAAGTTGAGAGTTTCTGTTGGTCAATCTTAGACTAAGTGTATTGTTCTTTTAGATCCTTGAGGTTGGGCAGATCCCGATGGTCATGTTGGAATAACTTCAACTTCTTTAGCACAGTCATCTGTGTCAGTGAGCAGTAGAGAACTCAAAGGTCCTGCACACTCAACTTCTCCATACATGAGAGGCTGGATTGCCACATGGGAGGTTCGCTGTTTCCCCTCCATACATGAGAAGTATAGAATACCACATGGGAGGTTCTTCAGACTCAGGCAGTACCTTAGACTCAACACTGACGTTGGGGTACTTTCTTTGCAAACATCGTCACCTACCGAGTTTGATAACTAGGTGAGGATACATATGGTAGGTTGATAATGAGTTACCTACGTATGCTTCGTGGACAGGTCGGCCTGAATTAGATTGGTCCCACCTCCATTAAATGTTGTTAATCGAGCTAATTCAGGTGTTCAGGGAGTGGATTACAATGTGAAGCTTTCATAATAAAACTACAATTGTAACACTTACTGAAGACCTGAATGATTCCCACCCTTCTCCCCACTTCAATTTGATAGTGAACAATTCAATAGAAGAGGTAGGCCTCTGGTGGCCGGTATTTGCAGCAGCGTTGCCAATGGAACACAGGTGACTCATTTGACTAGGTTTTACCTGCAGCGTTGGTAGTGCTGACAATTAAAATTACCCACTTTGTGGGTAAATCTATGGAGGAATAGTTAGGGCTGGTCAGTGACCAGGGCTAATTCAGATGTTCAGGTAAGTATTACAATATTAGTTTTATTATGAAAACTTCATATTATGGAAAGTCATCATACCATCATTAAGAAGCACAATGTTATTATTATTAATAACCTCCTCTACCACTCTTCTCCCATTATCTATAGAATCATCTCCCGACAACGGATTGTGTGCATTAAAATCACCTTGAGGCATGAAGGGTGATGGCAATTGATTTAACAATGACTGAATGCCAACCACTGAAAAAGCAGATCTAGGAGGAAGGTGAATGGAACAGAGAGTAATCTGCTTTCTAAATTTATCTTTAGTGAAAGTGCCTGTAAATTTGTAGAAGCAGGTATTTGAGAGTATTCCAAGGATTTACTCATAGTGACAGCAGCTCCCCCATGTGTACAGTCACCAGCAGAAGCGATGAGAAAATCTCATAATTAAGCCCAGGATTAAAAATCTCAGGGCTTAATTTGGTTTCTTGCAGACATAGATACCAGGATCTTTCTTTCTACAGGACTTTTAGCTCTTCTGCATGTGTACACAGTCCTTTACAATACCATTGCAAGATATCAAAAGATGTCATTATGGACAGCTTTTTAGTTGGTTGACCAAATGAAGAATATGAGGTCCTTGAAAAAGAGGGCTTACCTGATGGAGACTTGGTCATACTAGTCTTTCTTGGTGGCCTGTTCAACCTCTCGGAGGAGGAAGACGTTTTTGATGGCATAATTTCAAACTTGCTTTGCCTTGCTGGGGCAGGTGACAGAGGAGATGTGGAATGGGTGTGTAATCTTTTATGACTTGCCATTTCATATTCCATATGTACGTGATGTGCCTCTGCCACATGAGATACAGTAGCCTGCAATCTCTCTTGTGGAAGATTCTCTAAATCTGGAAGCAAGGTTGCCTGGGATGCCTCTAAAGATGAGGCTAGGGAGGCTTCTGAAGAAGCCTGAAGTGCCCCTAAAAAAGGGGTTTGAGACGCTTCCACAGGTGAAGCTTCTGGAGCTTGAACAATTTCAAGCTCTGAATCAGGAAGTTGATTCTTTCGAGGGATGGAGCTCCTTTGCCTAGGCTGAGGAGCTAGATTACTTATAGAAGGACGAGATTCCTTCTTTAGTGGTGGTTGTTAGCTAAGGGAACTGGAATTACTATAGTCCTGTTTCACTACATCACTACATTTAGTTGTCCTAGCTATGAGTTTCTTTGCATATCTCACACTTATGTGCTCTGCATGGGGTAAAGCTCAGAAATGTTTTCCTCTCTCTCTCTCTCCTCTTCCTACAGCATGTCGATGGTTTATTGACATAAGCTGATGTAATCTCCATCACAACAAAAGGCGTCGTTGTAGTCATTTCAAAGTCATCTGTTTCGCCTTCTACCCTCCCTCACACACTCGAGCTGTTTGACATAGAGGTGTCAACAACCTCTAAATTATCATCAACATCACTTTCTAATTCCATTAGAAGTAAGTTGATGACATCCATGCTCAGAGAATACTGCCTGCTGGCCATTGTTGAACATGAGAACTGCAAAAAATAAAAAAAATGAGAAATTGGCATTCGAAGGAAATTGAACAATATGGCAATATAAGGCATCTCAGCCAAGACCAATGGCATGCATATGGTACACACACCATCCACCCACAGTTTCCTACAATACAAAACTATACAAGTGTCAACAGTGTTCGACAGGAAATAACTTTTTAATAACTTTGCCTTTTGATCACCTACATGTTAAAGGTGCGGGGGGGTCGTGGACGACCTAGGTAATTTAAATACTCTTCAAACATTAGGAGGACACATATCAAGGGCTTCCTCCTCTGAAAATTCATATAGATCCTGTTGGAAGATGACACATTCAGCATAGCTAAAATTGTAGTGAGGCTCTACTTCTTTGATCTTACCCTCTGGGATAATCCTCCAGCTGGATATCAGGGGTGCCTGTTCCACTGATTCAGCATGGATCAAAACGCTGTTTTTTCCAAGGCGTGTAATTCTGGAATTACTGATGCTTCCTATATGATGTTACCCCGCTTTTATTGAACTGTTACTACAAGCCATTTTGCTGGCTTGGGCGTTTATTGCTATGCCCAGTATATAAGTTCATATCTTTTAGAATACCAGTACTGAAATGCAATATGATAAAGAAAATAAGTTTTATAAATAGATCAAACTTTTCTGGACATAGTTTTTTTAATAAAGTGATTCAGATAATAAATGAAGATTTGTAATAATATTCTTTGTGATCATGATAATCTTACCTATTGAGAGCAGGTTGAGTAATTTTGAGTGTTTATAATTGGATAAATCATAAATATAACATGCACCCTTTAATAGGGAAATGCATAATCAAGGTGAGGTCATCTTGGTTTTATTGTGCAATTCTGAGACTAACGAGGAAAAAAGGACTCAAAGGGGACAAATGGCAAAGGTTAAAAACCGAATGTGCTGTGAGGACTAGACAGATAGGCAGGTATAGTAGTACCTCGAGATACAAAATTAATCCGTTCCGAGGCGGCCTTCGTATAATGAGTTTTTCGTATCTTGGAACACATTTTACATGTAAAATGGCTAATCCGTTCCAAGCCCTCCAAAAACACCCCATTAAATTTCATAATAAAGCAAAATTGACCTATAAACAATGAAATACTACAACAATTTGGACCATTCAATACCTAAATTAGGAATCAAAATCCAAAACCTGTAAATAAAGTGTATATTAGTGTACAAGAAATATTATTACTGTAACGTAAAATGTGGAAGCTTACCTTTCGAGTGAGGCTATCTCCGAAAGTGGCGGCAGAGGAGGAGGAGGAAAAACGGCAGATAACGTATGTACGTACGTACACTTAACTTTACTAAAACACATCAAAAATTTAAGGAAAACTATAAAACTAAAATTTACGAAACACCTTAACAAAACTGTAACACTTAACTTACAAAAATCTAGAAATTACGTAAAAAAACTTTTTTATTTTTTTTATTTTTAACTTTTTTTTTACTTTTACGTAGGTTTTTTTTTTTTATATATTATTTCAACTTCATCACCACTTTCAACGTTCTGTTTTTCATCACTTGGTTCTTCCTTTTTGCTTTCAACTTTCTGTTTTTTATCACTTGGTTCTTCCTTTTTGCTTACTCCTGCTAATGCTGAAGGCCTTTTTAAAAAATAACGATCCAAGGAAGATTGCTTCTGCCTACTTTTCACAATGTTCCTGAAACGACTCAGGCAAACGTCATCAAACTGCGCAAGCATACGACCTGTGTGAGCCTTTTCGGGGTGTCTTTTTTCGATAAACGATTGCACTTTATGAAAAGCGCTTAGAATATCCTTAATTTCTGCCGTTGTCATAGGCTCCTCCTCCTCTTCCTCGCTGCTGCTAGAGAAATCCTCTTGAACGACGTTATGTTGCATGGCCTCCAACTCCTTCAGGTCATCCGTTGTAAGCTCCTCTTGGTGCTCCTCGAGAAGGTCGTTGATGTCGTCCTCGTCGACGACCAGCCCCATGGACTTGCCGAGTGCAACGATCTCGTCAAAATCTGGTTCCAAAACAGTTTCGGGATCGTCAACTGTTTCTGACTCTGCAGCACCAGCTTCACCCACGTCGAATCCCTCGAAGTCTCTGGCGGATACGGCATCAGGCCAGAGTTTCCTCCACGAGGAATTCAAGGTTCGCCTCGAAACCTCCTGCCAAGCTTGGTCAATGAGTCGGATGCAAATGACGATGTCGTAATGCTCCTTCCAAAATTGACGCAAGGTGAGGTTTGTGGTATCGGTGATGTCGAAACATCTCTTGAAAAGATGTTTCGTGTACAGCTTCTTAAAGTTTGCTATCACTTGCTGGTCCATGGGCTGGAGGAGAGGGGTGGTGTTGGGCGGAAGAAAAAGGATCTTAACGAAGGAATACTCCGCTAGGATATCTTCCTCGAGGCCAGGAGGGTGGGGAGGGGCATTGTCCAACACCAGCAGACATTTCAGGGGGAGGCGCTTCTCTTCCAAAAAACTCTTCACAGTCGGGCCAAAACACAGATTTACCCACTCGGTGAACAAAAGCCTCGTTACCCAGGCTTTTGCATTAGCCGTCCACATCACTGGAAGCTTCTCTTCAACACTTTGTGGGCCTTGAAGGCTCGAGGAGTCTTGGAGTGATACACCAGTAGGGGCTTCACCTTGCAATCCCCACTGGCGTTCGAACAAAGTGCGAGCGTAAGCCTGTCTTTCATAGGCTTATGCCCGGGTAGCTTCTTCTCTTCCTCTGTGATGTATGTCCGACGAGGCATTTTTTTCCAAAAAAGGCCAGTCTCATCACAGTTGAAGACTTGCTGAGAACTGTAGCCTTCCTTGGTCATCATCTCGTCGAACGTCTTTTTAAAGGCTTCGGCCGCTTTCGTGTCCGAGCTGGCAGCCTCCCCATGACGCACCACCGAATGGATGCCAGTCCGTTTACGAAATTTCTCGAACCAGCCATGCGAAGCCTTGAACTCTGGGGTTGGCGTTGAAGTCCCTTCCCCTCCCTCGTCTTCCGCCTGCGCAATCAAATCACCGAAAATAGCACTGGCCTTGTGAGCAATTGCCGTCTCTGTTACTGTATCGCCAGCGATTTCTTTGTCTTTTATCCAGATGAGGAGCAGCCGTTCCATCTCATCGTGCACATGGCTCCTCTTGCTGGACAAAATAGTGATGCCCTTTGACAGTGTAGTTGCTTTGATGGCATCCTTCTGTTTAAGGATGGTGCCTATTGTCGACGGATTACGGCCGTATTCCTTTGCGATCACGCTCAATCGCATACCAGCTTCGTACTTCTTTATGATCTCCATCTTTGTCTCCAAAGAGAGCATGCGCTTCTTTCCGTGAATTTCAACTTTCTTGGGACCCATGACTACGTTAATTTACATAAAGTTACACAATACAGTCTTCGCACAACACGATAATATGTACTGCAACGAAATAACTAACGAATTTACGTTACTAAACGAAATCGTTAGAGCGAACGAATGCTGATTGCGTACGGTAAAGTTTCGGGTGCGGAGTGGCCGAGCTAAGGCACGCCAACACGTACGTATAGAAGATGCATGATAGGAGGGATGCTGTCCAATTAGAGAGAAGGATCTCATGGCTTGGCTAGCATCAGGAACCAATGGGAGAGCAGGAGGATGGTGGCGAGTCTACTATAACTAAGATGGCGGCATGCGGCGCGAGTTTCAAAATTGTTATGGGGCGAATCTCGGACTTTCAGAAACCTTTCGTATCTTGAAAACTTTTCGTATGTAGAGCAGTAAAATTTTTCGTCTTTGCTTTCGTAACTTGGATTTTTCGTAAGTTGAGCCTTTCGTATCTCGAGGTACTACTGTATCTGGGTACTGATGCTTTATTGCTTGAGAGAGGAGTAGACATAGACAGGTGTGGATGGATATGTAGTACCAAGGTCAGTTAGACAGAGATCTGTGTGCACAGATAGACAATTTGTGTTTCTTTACAAACACATATACAAAAATAACTGCAGATGCAGACTGTGTACATACATGATTATTATATTGGCGGAAAGGCTGGAGAATTCTCTACAGACTGATACAGAATGGAAAAATGGTAAGTTATAAATATACATAAAATGTTGTAAAAGACGTTATAAGTACTCCCCCCCAGACAGTAATTATGCAATAATGATTGGAAGACAAATTAAGGTAAGGACATGTAGTCGCGGTAGCGTTTCGGGAGCAGGAGTCAACCCCGCGTCCTTGAGATCAGTTGTTTCGGGGCATTCTTGACTGCTGCATCCTTTGGAGTGTCGGCCAACAGGATGCCTCCACTGGCACGGATCTTTGGGGTTTGACTGGTGTCTGCAGCCCTGTTTGGGTGGTATGGGGACTTCGGGAGTGGTCTTGTTTTGTGGAGGTACTCTGGGGTGTCTGTCAGTTTCTTCTCTGGTGTTGTCATCTTCCATCAGGAAGGTGGGCTTCAGACTGTCGATGGAGATCCAGTCTTCATGGTCATGGATCATGATAAGATATGTCTTGTCTGTGGGGCAGAGGGTGCGGTAGGGGCCCTGGTAAGGTCTCGTTAGGGGTGGGCGTCATTCTGCATGAAGACATACTCGCAGGATGACAGGGCTTTCTGCTGGAATTGTTTCATCCTGTTAGAGAGTCTTGAAGCAAGGCGTGAATTTCCCAGTGATCTCCCGCAGTCTTGTGATCGGGGTGCCTGCTTCAGCTGTGTCTGTTGGGAAGAATTCGCCTGGCATGGCTAAAGCTTCGCTGTAGACTTTCTCCGTGGGTGACGCTTGGCCGTTGGCCTTTGGAGCAGTGCGAAGGCCAAGCACCCAGGGCAGCTGTGATCTCCAACCATTGTTGGTGCAGCGCACCATCAGGGCGGCCTTTAGTGAGCAGTGGATCCTTTCCACCATGCTGGTGGCTGCAGGGTTGTAGGTGGTGGTGCTGTGGAGAGTTGTCCCCATCAGGCGAGCCAGGGCAGCCCAAAGCTGGACAGGAAAGCAGGACCATGGTCCGTGGTGATGTCTGGCACACCGAAATGGCTGATCCAGCTTGAGAGGAGGGCCTCTGCGCAGGCGCTGGTGGTGGCTTCTGTCATCGGAGTTGCTTCGGGGCATCTGGTGGATTGGTCGATGATCATCAGGAGGTACCTTGCATGTCCTGACAGAGGCAGCGGACCCATGATGTCAACATGGATGGGGCCGAAACATTGTTTGGGTTGAGGGAACTTGCCCACACCTGATTCAGTGTGTTGGCTGCCCTTCCTCATCTGGCATGACACTCACAATTTGGCCCATTCCTGTGAGTCCTTCTTGATTCTGTGCCATACGAACTTCATCATCAGCCGCATCGTCGTTCGACCAGACGGATGGGACAGCCTGTGGATGACATTGAGCACTTGCCATCTTCATGAGGCTGGAACTAGCAGGTGGGGGCGACCGGTGCTGGTGTTGCAGAGGAGCGTTGAGCTGGAGGAACCCATGGGAACGTCCTCCCACCTCAGTGTGGTGAGGGCCATGTGGTAAGCTGGCACTTCCAGGTTAGCGGCCTGTTCCCATGCCAGGTCCACATAGTTGATCCCCATGTGGTTGGCATTAATTTTGATCCTCGACAGGGTTTTGGACACCGGATTTCTCTTGCCAGGGACATAGTGGATGGTGCAGCCAAACTCTGCGGTGGCTGTGAGGTGCTGTTGCTACCTTGCCGACCATGCATCACCCGCCTTTGTGATCGCGTGGACCAGTGGCTGGTGGTCTGTCATGATGGTAAAAGGAGTGCCTTCTAGAAGATACCTGAAGTGGTGCATGGCTTGGCAGACGGCTAGTAATTCCCTGTCGAAGGTGCTGTAGTGGGTCTCCACAGGCTTGAGTTTTCTGCTAAAAAAGGCGAGTGGTCGAGGGGAGCCGTTTGCAACCTGTTCCAAGATGGCTCTGCAAGCGACACTGTTGGAGTCGGTGGTGGGTCTCAAGGGTGTGTCGGGGTCTTGGTGAGCCAAGGTGATAGCCCTGGTGAGGGGGGCCTTCGTCTGCTCAAAAGCCCATTGCTGGGAGGCTTCCCACATCAGCTTCTTCGATTTTCCCTTCAGGATTTCTGTTAAGGGAGACATGATGCGGGTAGTAGTTCACAAATCCAATGAACTACTGCAAGGACTTGACTGTCACTGGCATCAGGAACTCCTCCATGGCAGCTAGCTACCTTTGAGGCCATGGGGCGAACACCTGTTGGAGAGATCTCGTGGCCGAGAAAGTCCACCCTCTCTGCGCCGAACATGCACTTGTCAAAATAGATGACCAGTCCATTATCCAGAAGGCGCTTCAGGACCACCTGCATGTGGTTCAGGTGCTCTTCTGGTGATCTGGAAAAGATTAGGATGTTGTCCACGTAGCAGATGCAGAAGGGCAGGTCCCCCACGATGCTGTCCATTAGGCATTGGAAGGTGGCCACAGTGTTCCTGTGGCCGAAGGTGGAGTGTGAGAACGTTTAGGTCCCAAACAGTGTAATGATAGCTGTCTTAGGGTTGTCATCGGATGTACGGAGACTTGAAAATAAGGTTTGAGTAAGTCCATCTTCGTGAAAATTTTTTACCCCATGAAGGGCCTTGCTGCGGTCCTGCATATTGGTGTTGTTGTGAGGTTCAGATGACAGTAGTCCCCATGGGGCCTCCAGGTGCCATCGGATTTCTTTACCATTTGGAGGGGAGACGCCCATGGGTTTGATGCCTTCTTGCAGATTCCCGTCCGCTCTCTCTCAGCGAATGCACGTTTGGCATCCTGGAGTCGCTTGGGTGGCAGGAGGCAGAACTTAGAGTGTGTGGGGGGGCCCTGTGGTGATTATGTGGGGGTAGATCCTATGCTTGGTCGGGGTTCCAGCCACCTGACAGAGCTCTGGTTTGAAGACGTCGGAAACTCCTGTAGGAGGGCACCATACTTGTGGGGGGCAATGGAGCATACAGCGGGTATGCCCAGGCTGGCCGCGAGTGGTCGGAAATGACAGGTCCTGTGTCGAGAAGGCATTTGTGGCCCACGTCTACTAGACGCCATGTTGTGCCAGGAGGTCCGCCCCCAGGATGGGAACTTTAATGTCTGTGATGATGAAGGGCCAGTCGTAGGTGCAGCCCAGGATGGAGATCTTCAGGGTCCAGATCCCATAGGAGCTGATGGGGCTTCTATTTGCAGTCACAAGGGCGGCTGCGGCGTCAAGAGTGTGGCTGCGGTCCTTTCTTGGTGGCGGGAACGCCAAATGCATAGCTCCTGTGTCGACCAGCATCCTGTGCACGGAGGTGGCGATGCAGATGTAGAATCCCACGGGGTGGTATTTCGAAGGGGTCGTGGCCATGGCTGCTGTTTAGGGTGGCCGCCTTCCTAGTTTTATGGGAAGGAACACGACGACTCACACCTCCTGGCATTCTTCCCGAACCTCCGGTGGAAGTAACACCAGTATAGGTTGTCCTTCCACTGCTGTGAAGATGCTTTCTTCTGTTAGACCATTTGCCTCTGGATCACTGGGTTCCTTCATCACTACACTGTTGGCTGTAGGTGTTGCGTGAGCCTCGCGGCCCCAGTGGCTTTATGAAGTTTCTGGGCCCTGTCTACCAGGAGGTTCATGGCAGCATGTCCGCCTCCATTATCTGCAACCTTACTTCCTGCGAAAGGTGATGGAGAAAGATCTCTCAGAACAGGCAGATCTCTTTTCTCCATCCGTCATCATCGACCTCTGGCAGTAGTAGGAAAGCTGTCAGCTGGTCCCAGGCGTCCTTAGGTTCTGTATCCCCCAGTGGCTGGCTGATGAGGTCGAGGACACAGGTAGCCCTCACGGGGATGGAGAGGGAAAATATCCCAATGAGCTTCTTCTTCAGCTCCTTGTAGGTATCTGGCCAGTCTGTGCGACTAACCATGGGGTTATACAGCTGAAGACTTCCTCCGGCAGCATTGTCATGATGACGTCGGCCTTGACTCCCTCTTCCGTGATGCTTGCTACTCTGAAATGGACCTCTGCCCACAAGAACCATGATGCCATGTTTTGTTGGGAGAAAGGCGGCAGTATGATGGATTGCCCGACAGATACTTTCATGGACGTTGAGGATATTGTGGAGGATTTGGGTTTCCTCAGAGGAACTGTGTACCACAGAATCTGGCATCTTGTCTGTCTCACTTACACCAAAACACGAAAACGTCGTATTTAGTCCGTTTATAGTGTTGGGATCGTCAGAGTCAAGACTAGTCGCTGTGTGGGTTCTTAATGACACCGAGTGCAGACAATGTGTGTCATTAATGGCAGAGCCAAACCATTCGAAAGATGCCAGAACACACCTGGGGAAGATGTGCGTAGTAAGTGCGTTAGTGGTGTCGGTGACGACTGCGGAAAGGAGCTTTCAGAGACCTAGACTGTAACGCCTGTGTGGTTCCATTAAAGGTTCTCTGAAGGTGAGCGGCCATAGTGAGTCCGTTAATGGCAGGAGCCAAAACTGCTGAGTCACCGTCCAATCCGGGAGGTCACCAGTTGTGAGGACTGGACAGATAGGCAGGTATCTGGGTACTGATGCTTTATTGCCCGAGAGAGGGGTGCTAGACATAGACAGGGGTAGACGGATATGTAGTACTAGGGTCAGTTCGACAGAGAACCATGCACGCAGATATACAATTTGTTTCTTTACAAACACGTATACATAAATAACTGCAGAAGCAGTTTGCGTACTACATTCATGATTCTTATCGGCAGAAAGGTCGGAGAATTCTTTACAAACTGATACAGAATCGAAAAATGATAAGTTATTAATATATATGGGAGAATATAGAAAACTTAGAAGCCATTACAATTAAATAATAAAGAAGAGAAAACTTAATATTATCATAAGAAACTCCGAGGTAGAGGAACGAATAGGAATACATTACATAGGGTTCTGGACAGCTTAACTGGAAATGTAAAGGAACAAAGGCTCCCCGAAGGTTTCGTTAATCAAAGAGTCGCTAATACTTTTTTCTGAAATTGTTAAAAGAAACGCCGAGTACTGTACAAATACTATTCTACAAACAAGTGATAGATTAGCAAGATTATCACAATTGTTAAAATAAGGCAAATGAAACTAACTGTAACTGATCCGATCCCAATATCTGAGGTGATTGGGGTGGAATGTTTTTCGTGTTTTATTTGATACAGAGAAATTAAGAGAAACAGAAGGAACTTGCACATTTACCCCGAAAACCTGTACTGATTGGCTATGCCGGAGATAAGGAACTTAAACTTAAAGTATATATTGTGAAGAGGTGACTGAAAAATTAGAGTAGCTACGTATTTCTTACTTGAGTGCCCGGTATGCACCAGTATTAGGAACGGATTAAGATTCATGCAGCAGCCATGTCAAGAGGAGATAGTAACTAATAAATAACGTCTTACGGTTCTACTAATGAAACTGGAAATAGGACATGATTTTTTATCGTAGGGAGAATAAGCTGAAACAGCACTACCAAAAACAAAAATAGAACGAGCAAGAGAGCCTTTATAAAGAAACGTCACAAGATTACTACTACTATTACATAGTTTGCCATCCTCAAATTGATGGCATCACCGCAATACCATTGATTTCATTAAAGACCAGTGTTTTTATCGTGACATGATGAACAAAGATGGGAAACGTTTGGCCGAAGTAATCAAACGAACTCATAAAAAGTTACGGAAACGCTACAGACAAGGTAAGACACGAATCAAAACGTCGAAGTCTACCTACCTACTACCTACCTACCTAGGGTAAACAACCGACTGGGTTGGCCAACTCACTGACTACCGCGTTTTGGCCACCCTCCGAAAAAGCACTTTAACACGTCCTAACACTGGAGATGGTCATCAGTCATGAGTTGTTGGTGGTGATTTGCAGGAGCTCAAGACCTCTACTCTCCTTTCGAAGTACTAGGGTAAAAAACCGCATGGTACAGGGGTGGACCATGTACGATCAATGTGTACAACCCCAAGAAAAGTACATTATAACGCGTCCTGACACCGGAGTAGAGGTCTTTAGCTCCGTTTCTCACCAACAACAAGTCGCGTTTGATGCCCATCTCCGATGTCAGGACGCGTCATAATGTACTTTTATGGGGGTTGTACACATTGATTGTACATGGTCCACCCCTGTACCATGCGGTTTTTTACCCTAAGTAGCTATTTTCTCCAAAGTTATAAATTAAGGCCATATTTTAAGATTTAAACAGAGGGTAATGAAAAGTGTGGCCAACGCAGTGCACACTACCCCCATGACGCTTTCGGAATTTTTACTTACAATTTAAAATGTTTAGAAGATTGACGCCATCTCGATGTTTGCGGAGTCGCTTGTGTCCAGGGTGACCAGATTTTTAAAATTGAAATACGGGACACTTAAATTGAAGAGGTAGTTGAACAATATAGCTTGACACAACTTATGCGAAGTTATGCACGCAGTGACGCAGGCAAAGTCCTTCTCAGCCTTCTTTATTGACTTTTCTTTTGTTTTAAAGTGCATTCGTTGTAGATTTTTTACAAACAGCTGTTCATTACATGTGTCAAAGCATTAGAATATTACAGTCAAGCATGTTTTGCAGCTTTGAAGTATGGAGGAGTTATGGAGTTCCATTTGACAAAGTCTGTGTGTGTGTGTATGAGAGAGAGAGAGAGAGAGACAGACAGAGACAGAGAGAGAGAGAGAGAGAGGGTGTAATTGCTGTATGGATAGTTAACGACTGTATTGGCTGTTAGTGAGTTCTGGCTGTGTTGTCTGCTGGTAGAGATCAGAGTTCTGTGTTTTTTTCAGTCAGTCTTTAGTCAGAAGCTGTGAGAGAGATAGTAGTGTTAGCAGTCTGGTGAAGGCATTGAGATTTGTATGAGTTGTGTTTTGTTGATTTGTTTTTGTTTGTTGCTAAGTTGGTGTTGTTTGCTTGAAGTTGTTGTGCCTGTGCTGTTGTCTTTGTTGCTGTGATTTCTTAGTGTAGTTGGTGGGGGTGTGTTGCCTTTGTTTGTGTTGTTGTTTTTGTGTTGGTTGTGCAGTGGTCTTTTTTTGTGGTTTGTTGTGTTGCTGAGTTTTTGTTGTTATGTGTGAGGTTTAGGTTGTGTTCCTTGGTTGTTTGCTGGGTTATTAGGTTGTGGTTGTGTTCCTTGGTTGTTGAATTGTTGGTTGTAGTCCTTGGTTGATGTGTTGTTGTGGTTCTTGTTTGTTGTTGTTGTTGGTATCTCTTGACCTCGACCAGCGGACAGCACGGGATAGCCCTGGAATATCTGGAGTTGGTAAGTATTTGTGTGTTGTTTTTGTTTTTGTTTTGTTTTTGTATAGGTGTAGGTCAATTGTCCTGCGTGTATTTGTTGTGTAAAGGAGAAAGTGTGACTGAGGGTGGATTTTGGCAGCTGGAGTGATTAGGTTAATGTGGGGGGGGATTTTGCCAGCTTGTTTTTAAGCTTGTGATTCCGCCACATTATGTTTTGGCGCCCGGACAGGGACTGTTGGTGCGGCAGCTGCAGGGCAATTGGGTAGTGAGTTGTGTGATTGGTGGATAAGTGAGGATGGAAGGGTTGAAGGAGATAGAGAGGCTGAAGGAGGAGTTACGGTTGGCGAGGGAAGCTAAGGGAAGGTTGGAAGTGGAGAATGAGAGGTTGAGGGTAGAGTGTGAGGAGCAGAAGAGGGAGTTAAAGGAAATGAGAGGAATGCTAAGGAGTGCAAAAGTGGAAATGAAAGAACAGGTGAAAGGAGCGGAAGAGAGAATGGTTGAGAAAATGGACGAAAAATTTGGGGTAATGATGAATGCAGTGCAAGAGATGATGCAGGAAATGATGAAGTGATTCGTGGGAGAGGAAGCTGTAGGAGGTAGGCCTACTGGGTCTTGTGACGGGCCAGGAGTGGTAAAGGAAGCGAAAGAGCGAGTGGATGAGTGTACGAGTGAAGAAGGTGATTCGGTTGTGATAGGTAAGGGAAAGAATGGGAAGACACAGGGTAAGGATAAACCTGAAGACAAAAATAAGAAAGTGGCTGAGGGAAAGAAGGTTAGTAAGGGTGATGGACAGGATGAGATTAGGACAGAATACATTGGGGAAAGGGCTGAGAGTGATTTGGATAGCGGTGAGTGGAAACAGGTAAGTAGAAAGAAGGGTAAGAAGAGCGTAGTCAGGGGTATGGACATGAGTATGGAAGTGGATTCGCTGTATTCGGATGAGGGAAAGAGGGGTCAGAATGGAAGTAGCGAAAGTGAGAGTGAGAGTGAGCGGGAAGTACGAAAGGCTGTGTATATGAGAGAGGTACCCCGATGTGCACAATACGAGGAATATGGTACTAGGGACATAGGGGACTTTTTTAAAGAATATGAGAGGTATTGTGAGGCAAAGTATGGGGATAACAAGAGAGTCTGGGCAAGAGAATTAGGTAGCTTTTTGACGGGATTCTTGTTGAGTATGTATGGGGTTATGATGAGTGTAGGAAATGTGCCGTATGAGAGCGTAAAAGCTAGGATTGTAGAGCAGGCAAAGAGGATAAAGAGTAGCGTTAGGTATAGGAGAAAGCAAGATTTTGAAGAGGCCAGAATGAATGTTGGTGAGTCGTTGTCGATGTATGTCTGTAGGTTAGAAACATTAGCCAGGAAAAAGTTTGGGGACGAAGGGATAAATGAGCGTAAGGAGTTAGTGCGAAAGTTGTTGGCGACTGCACCAGAGTGTATATGAGTTTATAAATCTGAAACGTAAGGAGAAAATGCGATGGACGAATGAAAGGTTAACATGGAACGACATTTTAGAAATAGTAGAGGATTACGAGTTAGACAGGTGTATGAAAGAGAGTAGAAGTGTTAGTGTTAGGACTGAAGTAGCTGAGGTTATACCAGAATTTAAAAGCTATAGGGAGGCAGTTTTGGAAGGGCTGAGGCAAATGGCATAGCGAGTGGTAGATAGGAGCGTTAGGGCAAGTAATGTGAGTGTAGTTAGCCCTAAAAGAGACAGGAGTGCGAGTGTTGGAAAAGTTAGGTCAGTTAGTCGTGAGCGAGGAGATCAGTGTTATAGATGTGGTAAGCCAGGACACAGGAAGAATGAATGTCGTTGGGCGTTAGGAGCGTGCTTCGGGTGTGGGCAAACAGGGCATTTAGTGAGCAAGTGCAAGAAAGATAGGGATATTAAATGTTATAGGTGTGGACAGGCAGGGCACATAGCTAGTGGATGTCGGGGTACCCTTATGAACATAGTTTGCGGCAACTGCGGGAAGAACGGGCATTATGCTAGGATGTGTAAAGAACAGCGTGCGAAATGTGTTGAATGTGGAATGGAAGGTCACGTGGAGAGTGTGTGTAGGCAAAAGAGGATGAGTCAGGCTGGGAATTCAGGAAACTAAGTGAAAAGGGGATTCAGTTCGGTGGGTCCTCTAGTATGCGACAGTATGTTCGGGAGAATGCGATGAGTGAGTGGCTTAGGGTGAATAAATGTGAGCAGAGTGTCAGTGAGCAAATGGGTCTGGAAGGTCGGCAGTTAGTGTTGGTTGAGTATGGAAGGAAACGGAAAAAGGTAAGGAAAGGGAATGTAATCGAGAGACGTGAGCTGCATGATAGAGGGGTTAGTGTTAGGGTAAAAATGGTGGATAAGGCTACACAGTGTAATACAGATGACTTTGAAGGGAGGAATGATACATATTGCGTGTGTGGGTTTGAACTGTCAGGGTTTAGTGAAGTTTCACCAGGAAGGGAATCAGGTAGTAAGGATGTAGTTGGCAGTATGAATGAGTCTCTTCGGAAGTTTGGCAGGAGTGTAAATGAGGTAAGTGATTTGGTGGCAGAGTTACGAGAGATGTTCGTACAAGAGTTAGAAGGGGTAGATGAGATAGTGAATGGGATTTGGGGGGATGGTAGTGAGGGAGATAGTAATGGTAGTCTGACTGGAAGTGATGTGGGAGAAGTTGATGGCGGTGTAACTGAGAGTGTGTATGAGGGCCCTCAAGCGAGATCCAGGGGACCTGCATCTGAGCATCCGTGGGTGTTGCAGAAGGCTATTGTTCCGACACGGCATACAAACCTTCGGTCCTTTTACAATAGGAAGGTACTAGCGGCAGCTGGATAGGTCGTAAGCTTTCGAACAAGGGGTTCGGTAGTTAACTGCTTGTCCGACAGGCGCGCGCGACTGGGAGGTAAACAAATCACTTTTGCTTTCGGCCTGCTGGCGTGTAGACGTGTATCATCGCTCTCTGCCCGCTTCATCGTCGTTGCTTTCGCATGGTTGTGTTTTTCTTTTTCTATTTATCTAGTGAAACTGAATTGTAAGTACAATCATTTCATATTTATTTCCATTGAATTCAATTGTGAATTAAAGGATCTTGGTTTCTCCACGCCCTCCGATTACCCGAGTGCCGGGACTGAAGGGCGTAAGTGCGGGAATTCATTTTCCCAGAAATGATCCTCGTATTGTGTATGCTCGGTGCCGAGGGCGGGAGAGCGCTCGCTCCGAGCTTATATTTTGGTTGAAAATGTGTAGATGAAAATCGTAAGTAAGTGCCTTTTCATTTATTTTTTTTTGACCTGTATGCTCGTTGCCGAGCGAATGCGCTCGGCACGAAAACTTATTCTGTATGAAAGTGGAATCGCAAGTACAGTATTCTTTTTCATTTTCATATATTTATTTTGATTGTAGCAATACTCATTTTGGATCAGTTTCCGCTCTTACCCGGAAATTGATCCTTTCCCCTTTTTATTTGAATGAAGTGAAATCGCAAGTGCAGTTCTTTTTCATTTTCATTTTATTGAGATTGCATTATTTATTTGGATCAATGTTTCCGCTATTTCCCGGGAATTGATCCTTCCCCTTTTATTTTGTATGAAGTGAAATCGCAAGCGCAGTATTCTTTTTCATTTTTCATATATATTTTGATTGCATCAATTCATTTATGGATCAAGGTTTCCGTCATAATCGGGAATGGATTCTTTTACCCTTGCGCTCGGTACCGAGGGCGCAAATGCGCTCGCTCCGAGCCCTTATTCATTGTGAAGTGAATCGTAATGCAAGATCTTTTTCATGTTATTCCTTTTATTATTGATTGCATCAATATTTATTTGGTTCAAGTTTCCGCTCAGTCAGGGAATTGATCCTTATGCCCTTGCATTCGGTGCCGAGGGCACGATTGCTCTCGGGCTCTTATTATTATTGTTGGGTACATGGGTGCTGTGCGGGGGTGGGGAACGAGAATCCCTCCCCCCCCCCCCCCCCCCCCCCCCCCCCCCCGCTAAGCTCCCACAGATGGCCCTTCCCCTTCGGGGGGGAGGTTATCTGGGGTTCTCCTCCTCGCCCGATCCGTCGAGCGCGGGGGAGGCGCTCGGTGCCCGATGTACAATTGTATTCGGGGTCTTCCGCTCGTTCGTGTGGGCTCACCCCCCCGCGCGAGGGGACTTCCCCCCCACTAATCACTACTACTTATTTCCTTTGCAGGTGCTATTGCCACGAGGGTGGACCTTGGTGAGGTTATGGGCGTCCTTCGATTTGCAGGGCGTGCCTAGTGTCCGGCAGGGGCGGCGGTTCTATGTCTGGGCCTGCTGCGGTCACCCATGGAGTGGTGACCACGACAACGATATCGACTCCAGGTGACGACGTCCCTCCTCACCTGGTGTACTCGCCTCACGTGGTTAACGGAGTCTTGCCTACAGCCGCTGTGAAGTGCCGTTCGCCGTACCGAGAGGGGGGCGTGCCGCCGCCGCTCGTGGTTGCCGCGCTGCCGCGACCACACTTCCGCTGCCCTAGAGCTCGCCCCTGGACATGCCGCCGGTACCAGGATGTTGCTGGCTGCTGCTTCACCTCCTGTGTTTCCGGTGCTGCCTGCCGATTCTGTGCTGACTGTCCATGCAGTTGCTGCGCTGCTGTTCCCCTGCAGTGTGCTGCGCTGTTCTGTCCCTGCCGATGCCCTGTGCTGGCTGTGCCTGCTGTTCCTGAGATGCCCATACCTGCTGACGTCGTCCCCTGTTCGTGGTGGTACTACCCCAGACCTTTCTGTCTGTACAGGTGCGTCCGGGCCCCTGTGGCTTCGGCTACAGCAGCCCCGGCTCCGCCCTGGATAGCAGATCTTACGTCTGTCCTGAGGAAGCTGACGAAGAAGAGGAGGAAGGTGTTGTCGTCGTCGTCTTCATCTTCTTCATCGTCGTCGGCTGCCGCCTCCTCTTCCCCTTCGACTTCTAAGGCTTCACAGCCGAGGAAGAAGAAGGTTTGGCCTCCTCCCTCCTAAGAAGTCTCCCTCGGGAGCTTCTCGGGACCGTCTCACCTCGGTGGGACGGGAGGGTTCCTTCCGCAGGTCCTCCTGCTCCTTCGGGAGCGGGGCCCGTCTCTTCTTCCGCAAGGAAGAAGACTACGGGGACCAGGAGAGGTACCGGCTAACACCGGTACTTCCTCGCCTGGTGTCAGTGGTTCTGCCACTGCATCAGGGTCCGTCTTGGCCTCTCGTTCGCGGGAGGTACCGAGTGTACGACGGTCGCCTACCAGCGACCGTGCAGCCAGGAACCAGACCTCTGAGTCCGCTCAGCGTCAGGTTCACGGCACGGGGCGGAAGACTGGTGACAGCCGCTCACACGACTCTCACCAGACCAGCTCTCGCTCTCGCGGCGACCAGCTGGCTACCTTTTGGGGACGTGACGGTCCACGACGGCCACGGGCTTGAGGCTGGGAAGAGGTCCCCCCGTTCGCCGGTGCCAGCCACGGCTGGAATCAGCGACGTGACGTGCCGTGAGGACAAGCACCGGTCTCACTGTGACAGTGGAGCCTGCAGGTCGCCTGACCGTCGCTCTCACAGAGAGCGATCGGATACGGCAACCAGCACCAGCTCCGTCTGACACTCGGAGATCGGGGCCGCTTGTGCTCAGTCCAGCCGTTCTCCACAGCGAGACGGTTCGACCAGGCCTGCAGCTCGATCGCCACCGCGGGTGACGATCGTCGCCTGCAGCCCTCCAAGCCTGCTGGTTCTGCCAGCAGCGAGAGGGAGACGTCAGGTCTGCCTCTCCCGTACCTTCAACCTCCTCGGGTTACACCGGGAGGAGCGAGGTATTGAGGAGTGATCGTGAGGGGTGCGCCCCTCATGATCCCACCACGACGCCCTACGTGCCAGGCACGGTTCTTGGACCGGCCAGACGTATGCGCAAGTGGATGGAGAAGACCGAGAGGGCTGTCGCTGTCCCCCCTTCTTAGGAGGAAGGTTCTCGGAATATGCTCTTGTTCGAAGGGCTTAACGGTCCTACTCTGCAAGATGCTGTGACTCCGAGATCCAGAGGAACTTTGCCGAGGTTATGGCGCTGATTCGTCAGCACAACGACCTCGGGAAGGATCGCCGCTCCCACCAGCAGAGCCACGTCTCGCTCGAGTCGTTTTGGGGCCCGAGAGGGAACCCAAATCGACGGTGGGTCTGCCGCGATCGGAGCTTGCCGACTGTGTTGAACCAGATAGTCTCTCGTCTCTGGACAAGAAGGCTCTCTCAGTTCTGGCCGGTCGAACAACTACTTACCTTACCTCTACTGTCGACAGAGGCGTTTCTACGTGTCTTTGGACGCCGTATTTGAATACCCCTTCGGTCCTCCTGAGAGGTTTCGACCTCGACGAGGGACTGGAATGAGTCGGAGGACGGTATCGGCTCTCTCCTGTCAGGTGTCGATCAGCCCCACCCAGACGACGTTCACAGTGGCGGCAGACCCTTACCTACAGTATGAGTTCGTAACCCTCCTCGGGAAAACGTTTTCTCCTGACGATACGTTTTTCCCAGGCTCTGAGAGGCCATCGCCGTAAGGCGATGGCTGCTCCTTTTCTTCTCCAACTGCTAGTTCCGCTGGGAAGGAAGGCGAGCCAGTATCCAATTCCTCCCCCATTCCCTCTCTCCTTACGGCTACGAGGGAAAGGGGAGGGATCCTACAGAGATTTCTCTGTAAGATCCCACGTTAGGGGCTGCGCTACCGGGGGGACCTTCGGGTCCTACCTGACGTAAGCCCCGGTCGTTGAGGAGGGATCCTGCCCCTTTCTCGATTTCTACGGGAATCGAGAGGTCCACCAGCCGATATCGTTTGACGAATTCGGTGGGGGGTTTCGCAGAGTGCTTAGAATTCTACGGAATTTCTAGCGCACTCAGAGTGTTCGAGTTTTTTACGATCTCCAAACACTTAAGCGAGACCACGGTCCAAAGTGAGCGAGAATCCCCGATAATTGTTACACGATAATCGGGAACCTCGCTTATGCTCGAATTCCTGTAATTTCTAGCATTTGGAAGAAGACTGCTGCTGAAAGAAGAATATCTCACAGTAGGCGATTAACCTGGATAGAGAGGAACGGACGAGAACTTCCAGTTTGGCTTGAACTATCGTCTTCGGTATTCTGTTCACCATTGAAGCTTTCCTTTGGGAAAGACTTCTCCTTCACTCTCTTGACTAGAGAACGAAGGCTGTCGATCTCCAATCTTATTCTCATTCCTCGAGAGGAAAGAATTTAGGATGGAGGTCGTGGTACAGAACCTACAAATATACTACGTATATTACCCTCGCGACATGATTCTTTTAACAGTTGAATTGTCCGGGGGGTAGCCGCATACCGTAGTTAACTCTACGGTTTGTGACCGAGACGAATTGTATCTTAATTGAACTGCAACTCGGGTGCCTGCAACCTCCCAGCAGTTATCAGTTTCGATTTAGATAACTTGGTATGTCATGACAACACCGAATCAGATTTTGTATTTACCGAAATCCGTTTCGTTTAAATATAATTGCTCGAGCGTATTCTTTATGCTCGATGGTTCTAGCTGAACGCATTCCTTCGTGGAATAATGGATTACCTGGCAACTCAGGATGACGAGTCACCGAGAGCTACTGCGTATTGAACTGCCTGATAGCAGCTCAGTATCAGCTAGGTCTCGGAGATGCACGGTCGGTTACGTCTCTCTCTCCCCTGGTTTGATTGACTACCGAACCGTATCTCTGCCCAACAATCATGGACTTAGGTCTCTGATTAACGGGGATTCTCGCAATAATGAAGGACCATCTACTGCTGTGACGCTCGATTTCATCACCTTCGACATTGTTCGAGAATTTTCAACAGAGATATCTCTTCGACTCTTTCATCTTTCTGTTTAACGCACGGTAACAGAAGTCTGTACTAGTCTCCCGCTGCATCGCACCGTGATAATGCGAATGATTTTTGCAGACATCTGAGTTTGTCTTCAAAATATCTCGTATTCGTAGGCGTGCAACTTATTCATGCTCGCCCCGAATTAACAGATGTGCCAGAAGACATCGCCTACTCTCCGACCCTCCCTGACAGCTCTACTTCCAAATGTTCAGCCCATGAGAAGCAGTTCTTCAGGGCAGTATTCCCGTCTCTTCATTACTGAAAAGGCGCTCCGCTTTTATTGCAACTACGATCCTCACCGGACAGCAATGAATAGCGGTTTAGCGTTCTCAGTCTTTGTAGCACAGGTTCGAATCTTTGAGAATCCTTCTCTCGGTTCAGCTGTGAAGACGTAGGTTGCTTTTTCTGTACACCTTCGTCTTCAACGACACATAGTTTTGTTTCTCCTTAGCTGAGAATCAACTATACTATGAGATATCTTGCCATGAGGGACCTCGGTCTCTAGAAGGCAATTGACTTTCGCTTGTTGGGCACATGCCTTAAGAGAATCATCACCTCGCCTTCTGGCATCGGTGACGAACAATTATTTGTTTAGTCTCTTGGCATAACCCTTTTAAGGCGAAGGTCACGTGACTTGCTCGGATGCTTGGACAACTTGCCTCCTTCCAAACGCAGTCAGTCGGCAGCTGTCAGAGCTCCCGAGTCAGTTACGAACTACGCTGTTGACTTAGTTCGGTTGTTACAAAGCAATCATTACTTCGTTTTAATAGCTTGTCACAGTACCCTATAACCATCGACACCCACCATTGAGTGTCGGTGTCCTATCCACTACCGAGAAGAACTTCACTGCATGGGGATGGATAGGAGAATGTGAGACACTTCGCTGCAGACGGATAGACCAGTATGGGTACAGGACTCACCGAAGTCGAGAAGAGGGATAGGTCATACGACCATTCCCTTCTTTTCCTCTGAGGTAATTGCATGAACTTTTCCTGCGAAGTCAAGCATCCAGGGGATGGGGATTCGTGACGCTCGATTTCGTACCGACTTCGTAGCGAAGACTCAGAACCCTTCGGTTCCTGACGATCGGTTAGAGTCTTCACAATCCCCTCCCTAATGGACTTCACCGCCTTTGATGGCGAAGGAGATGCTGCTTTGACCTGTGAAAGCGCGACCGCGCTTTCTGAAGAAACTCGACATCCCAGGCTGAGTGTTGAAGACTCTCGTCAGCACCAAGATGACCTAGAAGTACACTCCCTCGAGTTACACAAGAACTTCTCCGTGGCGCAGGTACTGAAGGCAGGGGTCTGGTACAACCAGACCACTGGCACCTCCTTCTACCTTTTGGATATTGCCCACAGGTCCTTGGATCGTTTTCCTTGGGACCCGTGGTGGCTGCTCAACACTTGTGTAGCTAACCCAGACCCTAGCAGGCTGAACAGCATCGAGTCCTGGTGTGACTGTAAGAATAGATAAGTGATGAGAGAGTCTGGCTTCTCTTCCTATCTTTTTCTCCCCCTCTACCTGTGGGTAGAGGGATACGGTCATCACCTTGCTGGATAAGGACGAGATGCCGTGAGCTACTCGACAGAGCCCCCATCCTATCCCTTTCACTAGGGATGGGAGCGAATATTCACCACTTCCTCCTACAAAGGGGGGGAAGTGGATGCCAACAAGAGACAAACCATAACTTTATGTTGCCTCTTGCAAATAGGAACTTGTTCTTGTTTGCTGGTACGAAGAGATACGTTGCTCTCTCTTAGTACTTGGTCCAGAGGTCTGACCATTGATCCTGCGGTGCACACCCGATCAATCGGACAGAGGCTTGGATCCCTCCCTCGCTCTTACGACCAGGGAGGCATTCAAGGTTGGGCGAACACCAGTCTGTTCACAAAAGACTCAGATTCCTCCCACCAAGAGTGAGTCTTCTATTGTAAAAAGGACCGAAGGTTTGTATGCCGTGTCGGAACAAATGACAATTTGTCCAAAATTGCATTTTTCCTAACTATACAAACCTGAGGTCCTTTTACACATAGTCCCACCTCATGCCACCCCTCACTCTGCAGTTTTTGCTTGGGCCAAAAGCAAAAGTGATTTGTTTACCTCCCAGTCGCGCGCTGTCGACCGTCGGACAAGCAGTTAACTACCGAACCCCTTGTTCGAAAGCTTACGACCTATCCAGCTGCCGCTAGTACCTTCCTATTGTAAAAGGACCTCAGGTTTGTATAGTTAGGAAAAATGCAATTTTGGACAAATTGTCATTTTAGTGTGGGTGTTGTGAGTGAAAGGATACGTTGTCAAATGTAACAGGGGAGGAAATATGGAGGAGTATGGAGTTCCATTGGACAACGTCTGTGTGTGAGAGAGAGAGAGAGAGAGAGAGAGAGAGAGAGAAGAGAGAGAGAGAGAGAGAGAGAGAGAGAGAGAGAGAGAGAGAGGGTGTAATTGCTGTATGGATAGTTAACGACTCTATTGGCTGTTAGTGAGTTCTGGCTGGGTTGTCTGCTGGTAGAGATCAGAGTTCTGTGTTTTTTTCAGTCAGTCTTTAGTCAGAAGCCGTGAGAGATAGTAGTGTTAGCAGTCTGGTGAAGGTATTGAGATTTGTTTGAGTTGTGTTTTGTTGATTTGTTTTTGTTTGTTGTTTAGTTGGTGTTGTTTGCTTGGAGTTGTTGTGCCTGTGCTGTTGCCTTTGTTGCTGTGATTTCTTAGTGTAGTTGGTGGGGGTGTGTTGGTGGTTGGTTGTGCAGTGGTCTTTTTTTGTGGTTTGTTGTGTTGCTGAGTTTTTGTTGTTATGTGTGAGGTTGAGGTTGTGTTCCTTGGTTGTTTGCTGTGTTGTTAGGTTGTGGTTGTGTTCCTTGGTTGTTGAATTGTTGGTTGTTGTGTTGTTGTGGTTCTTGGTTGTTGTTGTTGTTGGTATCTCTTGACCTCGACCAGCGGACAGCACAGGATAGCCCTGGAATATCTGGAGTTGGTAAGTAGGTACATTTGTGTTGTTTTTGTTTTGTTTTTGTATTAGGTGTAGGTCAATTGTCCTGCGTGTATTTTTTGTGTAAAGAAGAAAGTGTGACTGAGGGTGGATTTTAGCAGCT